>NW_026578010.1:0-600000 GCF_029603195.1 Condylostylus longicornis
GCAGATAACAGATGACAGATGACAGATGACAGATGACAGATGACAGATGACAGATGACAGATGACAGATGACAGATGGCAGATGACAGATGACAGATGACAGATGACAGATGACAGATGACAGATGACAGATGGCAGATGGCGTGTGACAAATGACAGATGACAGATGACAAATGACAAATGACAAATGACAAATGACAGATGACAAATGACAAATGACAGATGACAGATGACAGATGGCATGTGACAGATGACAGATGACAGATGACAGATGACAGATGACAGAAGACAAATGACAGATGACAGATAACAAATGACAAATGATAGATGTCGGATGATAGAAAATGACAGATGACAAATGACAAATGACAAATGACAGATGACAAATGACAGATGACAGATGACAGATGACAGATGACAGATGACAGATGACAGATGACAGATGATAAATGACAGATGACAGATGACAGATGACAGATGACAGATGACAGATGACAGATGACAGATGACAGATGACAGATGACAGATGACAGATGACAGATGAGAGATGAGAGATGAGAGATGACAGCTGACAGATGACAGATGACAGATGACAGCTGACAGATGACAGATGACAGATGACAGATGACAGATGACAGATGACAGATGACAGATGACAGATGACAGATGACAGATGACAGATGACAGATGACAGATGACAGATGACAGATGACAGATGACAGATGACAGACGACAGATGACAGACGACAGATGACAGATGACAGATGACAGATGAGAGATGAGAGATGACAGATGACAGATGACAGATGACAGATGACAGATGACAGATGACAGATGACAGATGACAGATGACAGATGACAGATGACAGATGACAGATGACAGATGACAGATGACAGATGACAGATGACAGATGACAGATGACAGATGACAGATGAGAGATGAGAGATGAGAGATGACAGCTGACAGATGACAGATGACAGATGACAGATGACAGATGACAGATGACAGATGACAGATGACAGATGACAGATGACAGATGACAGATGACAGATGACAGATGACAGATGACAGATGACAGATGACAGATGACAGATGACAGATGACAGATGACAGATGACAGACGACAGATGACAGACGACAGATGACAGATGACAGATGAGAGATGAGAGATGAGAGATGAGAGATGACAGATGACAGATGACAGATGACAGATGACAGATGACAGATGACAGATGACAGATGACAGATGACAGATGACAGATGACAGATGACAGATGACAGATGACAGATGACAGATGACAGATGACAGATGACAGATGACAGATGACAGATGACAGATGACAGATGACAGATGACAGATGACAGATGACAGATGACAGATGACAGATGACAGATGACAGATGACAGATGACAGATGACAGATGATTGATGACAGATGACAGATGACAGATGACAGATGATAGATGACAGATGACAGATGACATATGACAGATGACAGATGACAGATGACAGATGACAGATGACAGATGACAGATGACAGATGACAGATGACAGATGACAGATGACAGATGACAGATGACAGATGACAGATGATTGATGACAGATGATTGATGACAGATGACAGATGACAGATGACAAATGACAGCTGACAGATGACAGATCACAGATGACAGATGACAGATGACAGATGACAGATGACAGATAACAGATGACAAATGACAGATGACAGATGACAGATGACAGATGACAGATGACAGATGACAGATGACAGATGACAGATGACAGATGACAGATGACAGATGACAGATGACAGATGACAGATGACAGATGACAGATGACAGATGACAGATGACAGATGACAGATGACAGATGACAGATGACAGATGACAGATGACAGATGACAGATGACAGATGACAGATGACAGATGACAGATGACAGATGACAGATGACAGATGACAGATGACAGATGACAGATGACAGATGACAGATGACAGATGACAGATGACAGATGACAGATGACAGATGACAGATGACAGATGACAGATGACAGATGACAGATGACAGATGACAGACGACAGATGACAGCTGACAGATGAGAGATGACAGATGACAGATGACAGATGACAGATGACAGATGACAGATGACAGATGACAGATGACAGATGACAGATGACAGATGACAGATGACAGATGACAGATGACAGATGACAGATGACAGATGACAGATGACAGATGACAGATGACAGATGACAGATGACAGATGACAGATGGCAGATGACAGATGACAGATGACAGATGACAGATGACAGATGACACATGACAGATGACAGATGACAGATGACGGATGACAGATGACAGATGACAGATGTCAGATGACAGATGACAGCTGACAGATGACAGATGACAGATGACAGATGACAGATGACAGATGACAGATGACAGATGACAGATGACAGATGACAGATGACAGATGACAGATGACAGATGACAGATGACAGATGACAGATGACAGATGACAGATGACAGATGACAGATGACAGATGACAGATGACAGACGACAGATGACAGACGACAGATGACAGATAACAGACAAATGACAGATGACAATTGATAAATGACATATGACAAATGACAGATGAGAGATGACAGATGACAGATGCCAGATGACAGATGACAGATGACAGATGACAGATGACAGATGACAGATGACAGAAGACAGATGACAGATGACAGATGACAGATGACAGACAAATGACAGATGACAATTGATAAATGACATATGACAAATGACAGATGAGAGATGACAGATGACAGATGCCAGATGACAGATGACAGATGACAGATGACAGATGACAGATGACAGATGACAGATGACAGATGACAGATGACAGATGACAGACAAATGACAGATGACAAATGATAAATGACATATGACAAATGACAGATGACGAATGACAGATGACAGATAACAGATGACAGATGGCAGACGACAAATGACAGATGACAGATGACAGATGACAGATGACAGATGACAGATGACAGATGACAAATGACAGATGACAGATGACAGATGACAGATGACAGATGACAGATGACAGATGACAGATGACAGATGACATATGACAGATGACAGACAAATGACAGATGACAGATGACAGATGACAGATGAGAGATGACAGATGACAGATGACAGATGACAGATGACAGATGACAGATGATTGATGACAGATGACAGATGACAGATGACAGATGACATATGACAGCTGACAGATGACAGATCACAGATGACAGATGACAGATGACAGATGAAAGATGACAGATGACAGATGACAGATGACAGATGACAGATGACAGATGACAGGTGAAAGATGGCAGATGGCAGATGGCAGATGACAAATGACAGATGACAGATGACAGATGACAGATGACGGATGACAGATGACAGATGACAAATGACAGATGACAGATGACAGATGACAGATGACAGATGACAGATGACAGATGACAGATGACAGACGACAGATGACAGATGACAGATGACAGATGATAAATGACAGATGATAGGGTACAGATGACGGATGACACATGACAGATGACAGATGACAGATGACAGATGACAGATGACAGATTACAGATGACAGATGACAGATGACAGATGACAGATGACAGATGACAGATGACAGATGACAGATGACAGATGACAGATGACAGATGACAGATGACAGATGCCAGATGCCAGATGACAGATGACAGATGACAGATGACAGATGACAGATGACAGATGACAGATGACAGGTGACAGATGACAGATGACAGATGACAGATGACAGATGACAGATGACAGATGACAGATGACAGATGACAGGTGACAGATGACAGATGACAGATCACAGATGACCGATGACAGATGACAGATGACACATGACAGATGACAGATGACACATGACAAATGGCAGATGACAGATGACACATGACAGATGACAGATGACAGATGACAAATGACAGATGACAGATGATAGAAGACAAATGACAGATGACAGATGACAGATGACAGATGACAGATGACAGATGACAGATGACAGATGACAGATGACAGATGACAGATGACAGATGACAGATGCCAAATGACAGATGACAGATGACAGATGACAGATGACAGATGACAGATGACAGATGACAGATGACAGATGACAGATGACAGATGACAGATGACAGATGACAGATGACAGATGACAGATGACAGATGACAGATGACAGCTGACAGATGACAGATGAGAGATGACAAATGACAGATGACAGATGACAGATGACAGATGACAGACGACAGATGACAGACGACAGATGACAGATGACAGATGAGAGATGAGAGATGACAGATGACAGATGGCAGATGACAGATGACAGATGACAGATGACAGATGACAGATGACAGATGACACATGACAGATGACAGATGACAGATGACAGATGACAGATGACAGATGACAGATGACAGATGACAGATGACAGATGACGGATGACAGATGACAGATGACAGATGACAGATGAGAGATGACATATGACAGATGACAGATGACAGACGACAGATGACAGATGCCAGATGACAGATGACAGATGACAGATGACAGATGACAGATGACAGATGACAGATGACAGATGACAGATGACAGACGACAGATGACAGATGACAGATGACAGATGACAGATGACAGATGACAGATGACAGATGTCTGATGACAGATGACAGATGACAAATGACAGATGACAAATGACAGAAGACAGATGACAGATGACAGATGACAGATGACAGATGACAGATGACAGATGACAGATGACAAATGATAGATAACAGGTGACAGATGACAGATGACAGATGACAGATGACAGATGACAGATGACAGATGACAGATGACAGATGACAGACGACAGATTACATATGACAGATGACGGATGACGGATGACAGATGACAGATGACAGATGAAAAATGACAGATGACAAATGACAGAAGACAGATGACAGATGACAGATGACAGATGGCAGATGACAAATGACAGATGACATATGACAGATGACAGATGACAGATAGCAGATGACAGATGACAGATGACAGATGATAGATGACAGGTGACACATGACAGATGGCAGATAACAGATGACAGATGACAGATGACAGATGACAGACGACAGATGACAGATGACAGATGACAGATGACAGATGACAGATGACAGATGACAGATGACAGATGACAGATGACAGATGACAGATGACAGATGACAGATGACAGATGACAGATGACAGATGACAGATGACAGATGACAGATGACAGATGACAGATGACAGATGATAGATGACAGATGACAGATGATAGATGACAGATAACAGATGACAGATGACAGATGACAGATGACAGATGACAGATAACAGATGACAGATGACAGATGACAGATGACAGATGACAGATGACAGATGACATGTGACAGATGACAGATGACAGATGACAGATGACAGATGACAGACGACAGATGACAGATGACAGATGACAGATGACAGATGATAGATGACAGGTGACACATGACAGATGGCAGATAACAGATGACAGATGACAGATGACAGATGACAGATGACAGACGACAGATGACAGATGACAGATGACAGATGACAGATGACAGATGACAGATGACAGATGACAGATGACAGATGACAGATGACATATGACAGATGACAGATAACAGATAGCAGATGACAGATGACAGATGACAGATGATAGATGACAGGTGACACATGACAGATGGCAGATAACAGATGACAGATGACAGATGACAGATGACAGATGACAGACGACAGATGACAGATGACAGATGACAGATGACAGATGACAGATGACAGATGACAGATGACAGATGACAGATGACAGATGACAGATGACAGATGACAGATGACAGATGACAGATGACAGATGACAGATGGCAGATGACAGATGACAGATGACAGATGACAGATGACAGATGACAGATGACAGATGACAGATGACAGATGACAGATGACAGATGACAGATGACAGATGACAGATAACAGATGACAGATGACAGATGACAGATGACAGATGACAGATAACAGATGACAGATGACAGATGACAGATGACAGATGACAGATGACAGATGACATGTGACAGATGACAGATGACAGATGACAGATGACAGATGACAGATGACAGTTGACAGATGACAGATGACAGATGACAGATGACAGATGACAGATGACAGATGACAGATGACAGATGACAGATGACAGATGACAGATGACAGATGACACATGACAGATGACAGATGACAGATAACAGATGACAGATGACAGATGATAGATGACAGGTGACATATGACAGATGGCAGATAAGAGATGACAGATGACAGATGACAGATGACATGTGACAAATGACAGATGACAGATGACAGATGACAGATGACAGATGACAGATGACAGACGACAGATGACAGATGACAGATGACAGATGACAGATGACAGATGACAGATGACAGATGACAGATGACAAATGACAGATCACAGATGACAGATGACAGATGACAGATGACAGATGACAGATGACAGATGACAGATGACAGATGACAGATGACAGATGACAGATGACAGATGACAGATGACAGATGACAGATGACAGATGACAGATGACAGATGACAGATGACAGATGACAGATGACAGATGACAGATGACAGATGACAGATGACAGATGACAGATGACAGATGACAGATGACAGATGTCTGATGACAGATGACAGATGACAAATGACAGATGACAAATGACAGAAGACAGATGACAGATGACAGATGACAAATGATAGATAACAGGTGACAGATGACAGATGACAGATGACAGATGACAGATGACAGATGACAGATGACAGATTACATATGACAGATGACAGATGACGGATGACAGATGACAGATGACAAATGACAGATGACAAATGACAGAAGACAGATGACAGATGACAGATGACAGATGACAGATGACAGATGACAGATGACAGATGACAGATGACAGATGACAGATGACAGATGACAGATGACAGATGACAGATGACAGATGACAGATGACAGATGACAGATGACAGATGACGGATGACAGATGACAGATGACAGATGACAGATGACAGATGACAGATGACAGATGACAGATGACAGATGACAGATGACAGATGACAGATGACAGATGACAGATGACAGATGACAGATGACAGATGACAGATGACAGATGACAGATGACAGATGTCTGATGACAGATGACAGATGACAAATGACAGATGACAAATGACAGAAGACAGATGACAGATGACAGATGACAAATGATAGATAACAGGTGACAGATGACAGATGACAGATGACAGATGACAGATGACAGATGACAGATGACAGATGACAGATGACAGATGACAGATGACAGATTACATATGACAGATGACAGATGACGGATGACAGATGACAGATGACAAATGACAGATGACAAATGACAGAAGACAGATGACAGATGACAGATGACAGATGACAGATGACAGATGACAGATGACAGATGACAGATGACAGATGTCTGATGACAGATGACAGATGACAAATGACAGATGACAAATGACAGAAGACAGATGACAGATGACAGATGACAGATGACAGATGACAGATGACAGATGACAGATGACAAATGATAGATAACAGGTGACAGATGACAGATGACAGATGACAGATGACAGATGACAGATGACAGATGACAGATGACAGATGACAGACGACAGATTACATATGACAGATGACGGATGACGGATGACAGATGACAGATGACAGATGAAAAATGACAGATGACAAATGACAGAAGACAGATGACAGATGACAGATGACAGATGACAGATGACAGATGACAGATGACAGATGATAGATGACAGATGACAGATGACAGATGACAGATGACAGATGACAGATGACAGATGACAGATAACAGATAACAGATGACAGATGACAGATGACATGTGACAGATGACAGATGACAGATGACAGATGACAAATGACAGATGATAGATGACAGGTGACAGATGACAGATGACAGATGACAGATGACAGATGACAGATGACAGATGACAGATAACAGATGACAGATGACAGATGACATGTGACAGATGACAGATGACAGATGACAGATGACAAATGACAGATGATAGATGACAGGTGACAGATGACAGATGACAGATGACAGATGACAGATGACAGATGACAGATTACAAATGACAGATGACAAATGACAGAAGACAGATAACAGATGACAGATGACAGATGACAGATGACAGATGACGGATGACAGATGACAGATGACAGATGACAAATGACAGATGACAAATGACAGAAGACAGATGACAGATGACAGATGACAGATGACAGATGACAGAAGACAGATGACAGATGACAGATGACAGATGACAGATGACAGATGACAGATGACAGATGACAGATGACAGATGACAGATGACAGATGACAGATTACATATGACAGATGACATATGACAGATGACAGATGACAGATGACAGATGACAGATGACAGATGACAGATGACAGATGACAGATGACAGATGACAGATGACAGATGACAGATGACAGATGACAGATGACAGATGACAGATGACAGATGACAGATGACAGATGACAGATGACACATGACAGATGACAGATGACAGATGACAGATGACAGATTACAAATGACGGATGACAAATGACAGAAGACAGATAACAGATGACAGATGACAGATGACAGATGACAGATGACAGATGACAGATGACAGATGACAGATGACAGATGACAGATGACAGATGACAGATGACAGATGACAGATGACAGATGACAGATGACAGATGACAGATGACAGATGACAGATGACAGATGACAGATGACAGATGATAGATGACAGATGACAGATGACAGATGACAGATGACAGATGACAGATGACAGATGACAGATGTCTGAAGACAGATGACAGATGACAGATGGCAGATGAGGGATGACAGATGAGAGATGACAGATGACAGATGACAGATGACAGATGACAGATGACATATGACAGATGACAGATGACAGATGACAGATGTCAGATAACAGATGACAGATGACAGATGATAGATGACAGGTGACATATGACAGATGGCAGATAACAGATGACAGATGACAGATGACAGACGACAGATGACAAATGACATATGACAGATGACAGATGACAGATGACAGATGACAGATGACAGATGACAGATGACAGATGACAGATGACACATGACAGATGACAGATGACAGATGACAGATGACAGATGACAGATGACATATGACAGATGACAGATGACAGATGACAGATAACAGATTACAGATGACAGATAACAGATGACAGATGACAGATGACAGATGACAGATGACAGATGACAGATGACAGATGACAGATGATAGATGACAGATGACAGATGACAGATGACAGATGACAGATGACAGATGACAGATGACAGATGACAGATGACAGATGACAGATGACAGATGACAGATGACAGATGACAGATGACATATGACAGATGACAGATGACAGATGACAGATGACAGATGACAGATGACAGATGACAGATGACAGATGACAGATGACAGATGACAGATGACAGATGACAGACGACAGATGACAGATGAGAGATTACATATGACAGATGACAGATGACAGATGACAGATGACAGATGACAGATGACAGATGACAGATGACAGATGACAGATGGCAGATGACAGATGACAGATGACAGATTTTAAATGACAGAAGACAGATGACAGATGACAGATGACAGATTATAGATGACAGATGGCAGATGACAAATGACAGATGACAAATGACAGAAGACAGATGACAGATGACAGATGACAGATGACAGATGACAGATGACAGATGACAGATGACAGATGGCAGATGACAGATGACAGATGACAGATGACAGATTTTAAATGACAGAAGACAGATGACAGATGACAGATGACAGATTACAGATGACAGATGACAGATGACAGATGACAGATGACAGATGACAGATGACAGATGACAGATGTCTGATGACACATGACAGATGGCAGATGACAGATGACAGATGACAGATGTCTGATGACACATGACAGATGGCAGATGAGGGATGACAGATGACAGATGACAGATGACAGATGACAGATGACAGATGACAGAAGACAGATGACAGATGACAGATGACAGATGACAGATGACAGATGACAGATGACTGATGACAGATGACAGATGACAAATGACAGATGACAGATGACAGATGACAGATGACAGATGGCAGATGACAGATGACAGATGACAGATGACAGATTTTAAATGACAGAAGACAGATGACAGATGACAGATGACAGATTACAGATGACAGATGGCAGATGACAAATGACAGATGACAAATGACAGAAGACAGATGACAGATGACAGATGACAGATGACAGATGACAGATGACAGATGACAGATGACAGATGACAGATGTCTGATGACAGATGACAGATGGCAGATGAGGGATGACAGATGACAGATGACAGATGACAAATGACAGATGACAGATGACAGATGACAGATGACAAATGACAGATGACAGATGACAGATGACAGATGACAGATGGCAGATGACAGATGACAGATGACAGATGACAGATTTTAAATGACAGAAGACAGATGACAGATGACAGATGACAGATTACAGATGACAGATGGCAGATGACAAATGACAGATGACAAATGACAGATGACAGATGACAGATGACAGATGACAGATGACAGATGACAGATGACAGATGACAGATGACAGATGACAGATGTCTGATGACAGATGACAGATGGCAGATGAGGGATGACAGATGACAGATGACAGATGACAGATGACAGATTACAGATGACAGATGGCAGATGACGAATGACAGATGACAAATGACAGAAGACAGATGACAGATGACAGATGACAGATGACAGATGACAGATGACAGATGACAGATGACAGATGACAGATGACAGATGACAGATGACAGATGACAGATGACAGATGACAGATGACAGATGTCTGATGACAGATGACAGATGGCAGATGAGGGATGACAGATGACAGATGACAGATGACAGATGACAGATGACAGATGACAGATGACAGAAGACAGATGACAGATGACAGATGACAGATGACAGATGATAGATGACAGGTGACATATGACAGATGGCAGATAACAGATGACAGATGACAGATGACAGATGACATGTGACAAATGACAGATGACAGATGACAGATGTCTGATGACAGATGACAGATGACAGATGACAGATGACAGATGACAGATGACAGATGACAGATGACAGGTGACAGAAGACAGATGACAGGTGACAGATGACAGATGACAGATGACAGATGGCAGATGACAGATGACAGATGACAGATGACAGATGACAAATGACAGATGACAGATGACAGATGACAGATGACAGATGACAAATGACAGATGACAGATGACAAATCACAGATGACAAATGGCAGAAGACAGATGACAGATCACAGATGACAGATCACAGATGACAGATGACAGATGACAGATGACAGATGACAGATGACAGATGACAGTTGACAGATGACAGATGACAGATGACAGATGACAGATGACAGACGACAGATGACAGATGACAGATGACAGATGACAGATGTCTGATGACAGATGACAGATTGCAGATAACAGATGACAGATGTCAGATAACAGATGACAAATGACATGTGACAGATGACAGATGACAGATGACAGAAGACAGATGACAGATGACAGGTAACAGATGACAGATGACAGATGACAGATGATAGATGACAGGAGACATATGACGGATGGCAGATAACAGATGACAGATGATAGATGACAGATGACAGATGACATGTGACAGATGACAGATGACAGACGACAGATGACAGATGACAGATGACAGATGACAGATGACAAATGACAGATGACAGATGACAGATGACAGATGACAGATGACAGATGACAGATGACAGATGACAGATGACAGATGACAGATGACAGATGACAGATGACAGATGACAGATGACAGATGACAGATGACAGATGACAGATGACAGATGACAGATGACAGATGACAGATGACAGATGGCAGATGACAGATGACAGATGACAGATGACAGTTGACAGATGACAGATTTTAAATGACAGAAGACAGATGACAGATGACAGATGACAGATGACAGATGACAGATGGCAGATGACAGATGACTGATGACAGATGACAGATGACAAATGACAGATGACAAGTGACAGAAGACAGATGACAGATGACAGATGACAGATGACAGATGACAGATGACAGATGACAGATGACAGATGACAGTTGACAGATGACAGATTTTAAATGACAGAAGACAGATGACAGATGACAGATGACAGATGACAGATGACAGATGACAGATGGCAGATGACAGATGACTGATGACAGATGACAGATGACAAATGACAGATGACAAGTGACAGAAGACAGATGACAGATGACAGATGACAGACGACAGATGACAGATGACAGATGACAGATGACAGATGACAAATGACAGATGACAGATGACAGATGACAGATGACAGATGACAGATGACAGATGACAGATGACAGATGACAGATGACAGATGACAGATGACAGATGACAGATGACAGATGACAGATGACAGATGACAGATGACAGATGACAGATGACAGATGACAGATGACAGATGACAGATGACAGATGACAGATGACAGATGACAGATGGCAGATGACAGATGACAGATGACAGATGATAGATGACAGGTGACATATGACAGATGGCAGATAACAGATGACAGATGACAGATGACAGATGACATGTGACAAATGACAGATGACAGATGTCTGATGACAGATGACAGATGACAGATGACAGATGACAGATGACAGATGACAGATGACAGATGACAGGTGACAGAAGACAGATGACAGGTGACAGATGACAGATGACAGATGACAGATGGCAGATGACAGATGACAGATGACAGATGACAGATGACAAATGACAGATGACAGATGACAGATGACAGATGGCAGATGACAGATGACAGATGACAGATGACAAATCACAGATGACAAATGGCAGAAGACAGATGACAGATCACAGATGACAGATGACAGATGACAGATGACAGATGACAGATGACAGATGACAGATGACAGTTGACAGATGACAGATGACAGATGACAGATGACAGATGACAGATGACAGATGACAGACGACAGATGACAGATGACAGATGACAGATGTCTGATGACAGATGACAGATTGCAGATAACAGATGACAGATGTCAGATAACAGATGACAAATGACATGTGACAGATGACAGATGACAGAAGACAGATGACAGATGACAGGTAACAGATGACAGATGACAGATGACAGATGATAGATGACAGGAGACATATGACGGATGGCAGATAACAGATGACAGATGATAGATGACAGATGACAGATGACATGTGACAGATGACAGATGACAGACGACAGATGACAGATGACAGATGACAGATGACAGATGACAAATGACAGATGACAGATGACAGATGACAGATGACAGATGACAGATGACAGATGACAGATGACAGATGACAGATGACAGATGACAGATGACAGATGACAGATGACAGATGACAGATGACATATGACAGATGACAGATGACAGATGACAGATGACAGACGACAGATGACAGATGACAGATCACAGATGAGAGATTACATATGACAGATGACAGATGACAGATGACAGATGACAGATGACAGATGACAGATGACAGATGACAGATGACAGATGGCAGATGACAGATGACAGATGACAGATGACAGATGACAGATGACAGATGACAGATGACAGATGACATATGACAGATGACAGATGACAGATGACAGATGACAGATGACAGATGACAGATGACAGATGACAGATGACAGATGACAGATGACAGATGACAGATGACAGACGACAGATGACAGATGACAGATGACAGATGAGAGATTACATATGACAGATGACAGATGACAGATGACAGATGACAGATGACAGATGACAGATGACAGATGACAGATGACAGATGACAGATGACAGATGACAGATGGCAGATGACAGATGACAGATGACAGATTTTAAATGACAGAAGACAGATGACAGATGACAGATGACAGATTATAGATGACAGATGGCAGATGACAAATGACAGATGACAAATGACAGAAGACAGATGACAGATGACAGATGACAGATGACAGATGACAGATGACAGATGACAGATGACAGATGGCAGATGACAGATGACAGATGACAGATGACAGATTTTAAATGACAGAAGACAGATGACAGATGACAGATGACAGATTACAGATGACAGATGACAGATGACAGATGACAGATGACAGATGACAGATGACAGATGTCTGATGACACATGACAGATGGCAGATGACAGATGACAGATGACAGATGTCTGATGACACATGACAGATGGCAGATGAGGGATGACAGATGACAGATGACAGATGACAGATGACAGATGACAGATGACAGATGACAGATGACAGATGACAGATGACAGATGACAGATGACTGATGACAGATGACAGATGACAAATGACAGATGACAGATGACAGATGACAGATGACAGATGGCAGATGACAGATGACAGATGACAGATTTTAAATGACAGAAGACAGATGACAGATGACAGATGACAGATTACAGATGACAGATGGCAGATGACAAATGACAGATGACAAATGACAGAAGACAGATGACAGATGACAGATGACAGATGACAGATGACAGATGACAGATGACAGATGACAGATGACAGATGACAGATGACAGATGTCTGATGACAGATGACAGATGGCAGATGAGGGATGACAGATGACAGATGACAGATGACAGATGACAGATTACAGATGACAGATGGCAGATGACGAATGACAGATGACAAATGACAGAAGACAGATGACAGATGACAGATGACAGATGACAGATGACAGATGACAGATGACAGATGACAGATGACAGATGACAGATGACAGATGACAGATGACAGATGACAGATGACAGATGACAGATGTCTGATGACAGATGACAGATGGCAGATGAGGGATGACAGATGACAGATGACAGATGACAGATGACAGATGACAGATGACAGATGACAGATGACAGATGACAGATGACAGATGACAGATGACAGATGATAGATGACAGGTGACATATGACAGATGGCAGATAACAGATGACAGATGACAGATGACAGATGACATGTGACAAATGACAGATGACAGATGACAGATGTCTGATGACAGATGACAGATGACAGATGACAGATGACAGATGACAGATGACAGATGACAGATGACAGGTGACAGAAGACAGATGAGGGATGACAGATGACAGATGACAGATGACAGATGACAGATGGCAGATGACAGATGACAGATGACAGATGACAAATCACAGATGACAAATGGCAGAAGACAGATGACAGATCACAGATGACAGATCACAGATGACAGATGACAGATGACAGATGACAGATGACAGATGACAGATGACAGTTGACAGATGACAGATGACAGATGACAGATGACAGATGACAGACGACAGATGACAGATGACAGATGACAGATGTCTGATGACAGATGACAGATTGCAGATAACAGATGACAGATGTCAGATAACAGATGACAAATGACATGTGACAGATGACAGATGACAGAAGACAGATGACAGATGACAGGTAACAGATGACAGATGATAGATGACAGGAGACATATGACGGATGGCAGATAACAGATGACAGATGATAGATGACAGATGACAGATGACATGTGACAGATGACAGATGACAGACGACAGATGACAGATGACAGATGACAGATGACAGATGACAAATGACAGATGACAGATGACAGATGACAGATGACAGATGACAGATGACAGATGACAGATGACAGATGACAGATGACAGATGACAGATGACAGATGACAGATGACAGATGACAGATGACAGATGACAGATGACAGATGACAGATGACAGATGGCAGATGACAGATGACAGATGACAGATGACAGTTGACAGATGACAGATTTTAAATGACAGAAGACAGATGACAGATGACAGATGACAGATGACAGATGACAGATGGCAGATGACAGATGACTGATGACAGATGACAGATGACAAATGACAGATGACAAGTGACAGAAGACAGATGACAGATGACAGATGACAGATGACAGATGACAGATGACAGATGACAGATGACAGATGACAGATGACAGATGTCTGAAGACAGATGACAGATGACAGATGGCAGATGAGGGATGACAGATGAGAGATGACAGATGACAGATGACAGATGACAGATGACAGATGACAGATGACATATGACAGATGACAGATGACAGATGACAGATAACAGATGACAGATGACAGATGATAGATGACAGGTGACATATGACAGATGGCAGATAACAGATGACAGATGACAGATGACAGACGACAGATGACAGATGACAGATGACAGATGACAGATGACAGATGACAGATGACAGATGACAGATGACAGATGACAGATGACAGATGACAGATGACAGATGACAGATGACAGATGACAGATTACATATGACAGATGACATATGACAGATGACAGATGACAGATGACAGATGACAGATGACAGATGACAGATGACAGATGACAGATGACAGATGACAGATGACAGATGACAGATGACAGATGACAGATGACAGATGACAGATGACAGATGACACATGACACATGACAGATGACAGATGACAGATGACAGATGACAGATTACAAATGACAGATGACAAATGACAGATGACAGATGACAGATGACAGATTACAAATGACAGATGACAAATGACAGAAGACAGATGACAGATGACAGATGACAGATGACAGATGACAGATGACAGATGACAGATGACAGATGACAGATGACAGATGACAGATGACAGATGACAGATGACAGATGACAGATGACAGATGACAGATGACACATGACACATGACAGATGACAGATGACAGATGACAGATGACAGATTACAAATGACAGATGACAAATGACAGATGACAGATGACAGATGACAGATTACAAATGACAGATGACAAATGACAGAAGACAGATGACAGATGACAGATGACAGATGACAGATGACAGATGACAGATGACAGATGACAGATGACAGATGACAGATGACAGATGACAGATGACAGATGATAGATGACAGATGACAGATGACAGATGAAATGTGACAGATGACAGATGACAGATGTCTGAAGACAGATGACAGATGACAGATGGCAGATGAGGGATGACAGATGAGAGATGACAGATGACAGATGACAGATGACAGATTACAAATGACAGATGACAAATGACAGAAGACAGATAACAGATGACAGATGACAGATGACAGATGACAGATGACGGATGACAGATGACAGATGACAGATGACAAATGACAGATGACAAATGAGAGAAGACAGATGACAGATGACAGATGACAGATGACAGATGACAGATGACAGATGACAGATGACAGATGACAGATGACAGATGACAGATGACAGATGACAGATTACATATGACAGATGACATATGACAGATGACAGATGACAGATGACAGATGACAGATGTCAGATGACAGATGACAGATGACAGATGACAGATGACAGATGACAGATGACAGATGACAGATGACAGATGACAGATGACAGATGACAGATGACACATGACAGATGACAGATGACAGATGACAGATGACAGATTACAAATGACAGATGACAAATTACAGAAGACAGATAACAGATGACAGATGACAGATGACAGATGACAGATGACAGATGACAGATGACAGATGACAGATGAAAGATGACAGATGACAGATGACAGATGACAGATGACAGATGACAGATGACAGATGACAGATGACAGATGACAGATGACAGATGACAGATGATAGATGACAGATGACAGATGACAGATGAAATGTGACAGATGACAGATGATAGATGACAGATGACAGATGACAGATGACAGATGACAGATGACAGATGACAGATGACAGATGACAGATGTCTGAAGACAGATGACAGATGACAGATGGCAGATGAGGGATGACAGATGAGAGATGACAGATGACAGATGACAGATGACATATGACAGATGACAGATGACAGATGACAGATAACAGATGACAGATGACAGATGATAGATGACAGGTGACATATGACAGATGGCAGATAACAGATGACAGATGACAGATGACAGACGACAGATGACAGATGACAGATGACAAATGACAGATGACAGATGACAGATGACAGATGACAGATGACAGATGACAGATGACACATGACAGATGACAGATGACAGATGACAGATGACAGATGACAGATGACAGATGACAGATGACAGATGACATATGACAGATGACAGATGACAGATGACAGATAACAGATTACAGATGACAGATGACAGATGACAGATGACAGATGACAGATGACAGATGACGGATGACAGATGACAGATGACAGATGACAGATGACAGATGACAGATGACAGATGACAGATGACAGATGACAGATGACAGATGACAGATGACAGATGACAGATGACAGATGACAGATGACAGATGACAGATGACAGATGACAGATGACAGATGACAGATGACAGATGACATATGACAGATGACAGATGACAGATGACAGATGACAGATGACAGATGACAGACGACAGATGACAGATGACAGATGAGAGATTACATATGACAGATGACAGATGACAGATGACAGATGACAGATGACAGATGACAGATGACAGATGACAGATGACAAATGACAGATGACAGATGACAGATGACAGATGACAGATGGCAGATGACAGATGACAGATTTTAAATGACAGAAGACAGATGACAGATGACAGATGACAGATTACAGATGACAGATGGCAGATGACAAATGACAGATGACAAATGACAGAAGACAGATGACAGATGACAGATGACAGATGACAGATGACAGATGACAGATGACAGATGACAGATGACAGACGACAGATGACAGATGACAGATGACAGATGACAGATGACAGATGACAGATGACAGATGACAGATGTCTGATGACACATGACAGATGGCAGATGAGGGATGACAGATGACAGATGACAGATGACAGATGACAGATGACAGATGACAGATGACAGATGACAGATGACAGATGACAGATGACAGATGACAGATGGCAGATGGCAGATGACAGATGACAGATGACAGATGACAGATGACAGATGACAGATGACAGATGACAGATGTCTGATGACAGATGACAGATGACAGATGACAGATGACAGATGATAGATGACAGATGACAGATGACAGATGACAGATGACAGACGACAGATGACAGATGACAGATGACAAAAGACAGAAGACAGATGACAGATGACAGATGACAGATGACAGATGACAGATGACAGATGACAGATGACAGATGACAGATGACAGATGACAGATGACAGATGATAGATGACAGGTGACATATGACAGATGGCAGATAACAGATGACAGATGACAGATGACAGATGACAGATGACAGATGACAGATGACAGATGACAGATGACAGATGACAGATGACAGATGACAGATGACAGATGACAGATGACAGATGACAGATGACAGATGACAGATGACAGATGACAGATGACAGACGACAGATGACAGATGACAGATGACAGATGACAAAAGACAGAAGACAGATGACAGATGACAGATGACAGATGACAGATGACAGATGACAGATGACAGATGACAGATGACAGATGACAGATGACAGATGTCTGATGACAGATGACAGATGACAGATGACAGATGACAGATGATAGATGATAGATGACAGATGACAGATGACAGATGACAGATGACAGATGACAGATGACAGATGACAGATGACAGATGACAGATGACAGATGTCTGATGACAGATGACAGATTGCAGATAACAGATGACAGATGTCAGATAACAGATGACAGATGACAGATGACAAATGACAGATGACAAATGACAGAAGACAGATGACAGATAACAGATGACAGATGACAGATGAGAGATGACAGATGACAGATGACAGATGACAGATGACAGATGATAGATGACAGGTGACATATGACAGATGGCAGATAACAGATGACAGATGACAGTTGACAGATGACAGATGACAGATGTCTGATGACAGATGAAAGATGACAGATGACAGATGGCAGATGGGGGATGACAGATGAGAGATGACAGATGACAGATGACAGATGACATATGACAGATGACAGATGACAGATGTCTGATGACAGATGACAGATGACAGATGACAGATGACAAATGACAGATGACAAATGACAGAAGACAGATGACAGATGACAGATGACAGATGACAGATGACAGATGACAGATGACAGATGACAGATGACAGATGACAGATGACAGATGACAGATGACAGATGACAGATGACGTGTGACAGATGACAGATGACAGATGACAGATGACAGATGACAGATGACAGATGACAGATGACAGATGACAGATGACAGATGACAGATGTCTG
Source organism: Condylostylus longicornis (assembly GCF_029603195.1). Lineage (NCBI taxonomy): Eukaryota > Metazoa > Arthropoda > Insecta > Diptera > Dolichopodidae > Condylostylus > Condylostylus longicornis. The sequence continues at coordinate 20,786 of NW_026578010.1, forward strand.
ATGACAGATGGCAGATGAGGGATGACAGATGAGAGATGACAGATGACAGATGACAGATGACATATGACAGATGAGAGATGACAGATGACAGATAACAGATGACAGATGACAGATGATAGATGACAGGTGACATATAGCGGATGACAGATGACAGATGACATATGACAGATGACAAATGACAGAAGACAGATGACAGATGACAAATGACAGATGACAGATGACAAATGACAGAAGACAGATGACAGAATACAGATGACATATGACAGATGACAGATGACAGATGACAGATGACAGATGACAGATGACAGATGACAGATGACAGATGACAGATGACAGACGACAGATGACAGATGACATATGACAGATGACAGATGACAGGTAACAGATGACAGATGACAGATGACAGATGATAGATGACAGGTGACATATGACAGATGGCAGATAACAGATGACAGATGACAGATGATAGATGACAGATGACAGATGACAGATGACATGTGACAAATGACAGATGACAGATGACAGATGACAGACGACAGATGACAGATGACAGATGACAGAAGACAGATGACAGATGACAGATGACAGATGACAGATGACAGATGACAGATGACAGATGACAGATGACAGATGACAGATGACAGATGACAGATGACAGATGACAGATGACAGATGACAGATGACGTGTGACAGATGACAGATGACAGATGACAGATGACAGATGACAGATGACAGATGACAGATGACAGATGACAGATGACAGATGACAGATGTCTGATGACAGATGGCAGATGAGGGATGACAGATGAGAGATGACAGATGACAGATGACAGATGACATATGACAGATGAGAGATGACAGATGACAGATAACAGATGACAGATGACAGATGATAGATGACAGGTGACATATAGCGGATGACAGATGACAGATGACATATGACAGATGACAAATGACAGAAGACAGATGACAGATGACAAATGACAGATGACAGATGACAAATGACAGAAGACAGATGACAGAATACAGATGACATATGACAGATGACAGATGACAGATGACAGATGACAGATGACAGATGACAGATGACAGATGACAGATGACAGATGACAGACGACAGATGACAGATGACATATGACAGATGACAGATGACAGGTAACAGATGACAGATGACAGATGACAGATGATAGATGACAGGTGACATATGACAGATGGCAGATAACAGATGACAGATGACAGATGATAGATGACAGATGACAGATGACAGATGACATGTGACAAATGACAGATGACAGATGACAGATGACAGACGACAGATGACAGATGACAGATGACAGAAGACAGATGACAGATGACAGATGACAGATGACAGATGACAGATGACAGATGACAGATGACAGATGACAGATGACAGATGACAGATGACAGATGACAGATGACAGATGACAGATGACAGATGACAGATGACAGATGTCAGATGACAGATGACAGATGACAGATGGCAGATGACAGATGGCAGATGACAGATGACAGATGACAAATGACAGATTTTAAATGACAGAAGACAGATGACAGATGACAGATGACAGATGACAGATGGCAGATGACAGATGACAGATGACAGATGACAGATGACAGATGACAGATGACAAATGACAAATGACAGATGACAAATGACAGAAGACAGATGACAGATGACAGATGACAGATGACAGATGACAGATGACAGATGACAGATGACAGATGCAAGATGACAGATGACAGATGACAGATGACAGATGACAGATGACAGATGACAGATGACAGATGACAGATGACAGATGACAGATGACAGATGACAGATGCAAGATGACAGATGACAGATGACAGATGACAGATGACAGATGACAGATGACAGATGTCTGATGATAGATGACAGATGGCAGATGAGGGATGACAGATGACAGATGACAGATGACAGATGACAGATGACAAATGACAGATGACAGATGTCTGATGACAGATGACAGATGGCAGATGACAGATGACAAATGACAGATGACAAATGACAGAAGACAGATGACAGATGACAGATGACAGATGACAGATGACAGATGACAGATGACAGATGACAGATGACAGATGACAAATGACAGATGACAAATGACAGAAGACAGATGACAGATGACAGATGACATATGACAGATGACAGATGACAGATGACAGATGACAGATGACAGATGACAGATGACAGATGACAGATGACAGATGACAGACGACAGATGACAGATGACATATGACAGATGACAGATGACAGGTAACAGATGACAGATGACAGATGACAGATGATAGATGACAGGTGACATATGACAGATGGCAGATAACAGATGACAGATGACAGATGATAGATGACAGATGACAGATGACAGATGACATGTGACAAATGACAGATGACAGATGACAGATGACAGACGACAGATGACAGATGACAGATGACAGATGACAGATGACAGATGACAGATGACAGATGACAGATGACAGATGACAGATGACAGATGACAGATGACAGATGACAGATGACAGATGACAGATGACAGATGACAGATGACAGATGACAGATGACAGATGACAGATGACAGATGTCAGATGACAGATGACAGATGACAGATGGCAGATGACAGATGGCAGATGACAGATGACAGATGACAAATGACAGATTTTAAATGACAGAAGACAGATGACAGATGACAGATGACAGATGACAGATGGCAGATGACAGATGACAGATGACAGATGACAGATGACAGATGACAGATGACAAATGACAAATGACAGATGACAAATGACAGAAGACAGATGACAGATGACAGATGACAGATGACAGATGACAGATGACAGATGACAGATGACAGATGCAAGATGACAGATGACAGATGACAGATGACAGATGACAGATGACAGATGACAGATGACAGATGACAGATGTCTGATGATAGATGACAGATGGCAGATGAGGGATGACAGATGACAGATGACAGATGACAGATGACAAATGACAGATGACAGATGTCTGATGACAGATGACAGATGGCAGATGACAGATGACAAATGACAGATGACAAATGACAGAAGACAGATGACAGATGACAGATGACAGATGACAGATGACAGATGACAGATGACAGATGGCAGATGACAGATGACTGATGACAGATGACAGATGACAAATGACAGATGACAAGTGACAGAAGACAGATGACAGATGACAGATGACAGACGACAGATGACAGATGACAGATGACAGATGACAGATGACAAATGACAGATGACAGATGACAGATGACAGATGACAGATGACAGATGACAGATGACAGATGACAGATGACAGATGACAGATGACAGATGACAGATGACAGATGACAGATGACAGATGACAGATGACAGATGACAGATGACAGATGACAGATGACAGATGACAGATGACAGATGACAGATGACAGATGACAGATGGCAGATGACAGATGACAGATGACAGATGATAGATGACAGGTGACATATGACAGATGGCAGATAACAGATGACAGATGACAGATGACAGATGACATGTGACAAATGACAGATGACAGATGTCTGATGACAGATGACAGATGACAGATGACAGATGACAGATGACAGATGACAGATGACAGATGACAGGTGACAGAAGACAGATGACAGGTGACAGATGACAGATGACAGATGACAGATGGCAGATGACAGATGACAGATGACAGATGACAGATGACAAATGACAGATGACAGATGACAGATGACAGATGGCAGATGACAGATGACAGATGACAGATGACAAATCACAGATGACAAATGGCAGAAGACAGATGACAGATCACAGATGACAGATGACAGATGACAGATGACAGATGACAGATGACAGATGACAGATGACAGTTGACAGATGACAGATGACAGATGACAGATGACAGATGACAGATGACAGACGACAGATGACAGATGACAGATGACAGATGTCTGATGACAGATGACAGATTGCAGATAACAGATGACAGATGTCAGATAACAGATGACAAATGACATGTGACAGATGACAGATGACAGAAGACAGATGACAGATGACAGGTAACAGATGACAGATGACAGATGACAGATGATAGATGACAGGAGACATATGACGGATGGCAGATAACAGATGACAGATGATAGATGACAGATGACAGATGACATGTGACAGATGACAGATGACAGACGACAGATGACAGATGACAGATGACAGATGACAGATGACAAATGACAGATGACAGATGACAGATGACAGATGACAGATGACAGATGACAGATGACAGATGACAGATGACAGATGACAGATGACAGATGACAGATGACAGATGACAGATGACAGATGACATATGACAGATGACAGATGACAGATGACAGATGACAGACGACAGATGACAGATGACAGATCACAGATGAGAGATTACATATGACAGATGACAGATGACAGATGACAGATGACAGATGACAGATGACAGATGACAGATGACAGATGACAGATGGCAGATGACAGATGACAGATGACAGATGACAGATGACAGATGACAGATGACAGATGACAGATGACATATGACAGATGACAGATGACAGATGACAGATGACAGATGACAGATGACAGATGACAGATGACAGATGACAGATGACAGATGACAGATGACAGATGACAGACGACAGATGACAGATGACAGATGACAGATGAGAGATTACATATGACAGATGACAGATGACAGATGACAGATGACAGATGACAGATGACAGATGACAGATGACAGATGACAGATGACAGATGACAGATGACAGATGGCAGATGACAGATGACAGATGACAGATTTTAAATGACAGAAGACAGATGACAGATGACAGATTATAGATGACAGATGGCAGATGACAAATGACAGATGACAAATGACAGAAGACAGATGACAGATGACAGATGACAGATGACAGATGACAGATGACAGATGACAGATGACAGATGGCAGATGACAGATGACAGATGACAGATGACAGATTTTAAATGACAGAAGACAGATGACAGATGACAGATGACAGATTACAGATGACAGATGACAGATGACAGATGACAGATGACAGATGACAGATGACAGATGTCTGATGACACATGACAGATGGCAGATGACAGATGACAGATGACAGATGTCTGATGACACATGACAGATGGCAGATGAGGGATGACAGATGACAGATGACAGATGACAGATGACAGATGACAGATGACAGATGACAGATGACAGATGACAGATGACAGATGACAGATGACTGATGACAGATGACAGATGACAAATGACAGATGACAGATGACAGATGACAGATGACAGATGGCAGATGACAGATGACAGATGACAGATTTTAAATGACAGAAGACAGATGACAGATGACAGATGACAGATTACAGATGACAGATGGCAGATGACAAATGACAGATGACAAATGACAGAAGACAGATGACAGATGACAGATGACAGATGACAGATGACAGATGACAGATGACAGATGACAGATGACAGATGACAGATGACAGATGTCTGATGACAGATGACAGATGGCAGATGAGGGATGACAGATGACAGATGACAGATGACAGATGACAGATTACAGATGACAGATGGCAGATGACGAATGACAGATGACAAATGACAGAAGACAGATGACAGATGACAGATGACAGATGACAGATGACAGATGACAGATGACAGATGACAGATGACAGATGACAGATGACAGATGACAGATGACAGATGACAGATGACAGATGACAGATGTCTGATGACAGATGACAGATGGCAGATGAGGGATGACAGATGACAGATGACAGATGACAGATGACAGATGACAGATGACAGATGACAGATGACAGATGACAGATGACAGATGACAGATGATAGATGACAGGTGACATATGACAGATGGCAGATAACAGATGACAGATGACAGATGACAGATGACATGTGACAAATGACAGATGACAGATGACAGATGTCTGATGACAGATGACAGATGACAGATGACAGATGACAGATGACAGATGACAGATGACAGATGACAGGTGACAGAAGACAGATGAGGGATGACAGATGACAGATGACAGATGACAGATGACAGATGGCAGATGACAGATGACAGATGACAGATGACAAATCACAGATGACAAATGGCAGAAGACAGATGACAGATCACAGATGACAGATCACAGATGACAGATGACAGATGACAGATGACAGATGACAGATGACAGATGACAGTTGACAGATGACAGATGACAGATGACAGATGACAGATGACAGACGACAGATGACAGATGACAGATGACAGATGTCTGATGACAGATGACAGATTGCAGATAACAGATGACAGATGTCAGATAACAGATGACAAATGACATGTGACAGATGACAGATGACAGAAGACAGATGACAGATGACAGGTAACAGATGACAGATGATAGATGACAGGAGACATATGACGGATGGCAGATAACAGATGACAGATGATAGATGACAGATGACAGATGACATGTGACAGATGACAGATGACAGACGACAGATGACAGATGACAGATGACAGATGACAGATGACAAATGACAGATGACAGATGACAGATGACAGATGACAGATGACAGATGACAGATGACAGATGACAGATGACAGATGACAGATGACAGATGACAGATGACAGATGACAGATGACAGATGACAGATGACAGATGACAGATGACAGATGACAGATGGCAGATGACAGATGACAGATGACAGATGACAGTTGACAGATGACAGATTTTAAATGACAGAAGACAGATGACAGATGACAGATGACAGATGACAGATGACAGATGGCAGATGACAGATGACTGATGACAGATGACAGATGACAAATGACAGATGACAAGTGACAGAAGACAGATGACAGATGACAGATGACAGATGACAGATGACAGATGACAGATGACAGATGACAGATGACAGATGACAGATGTCTGAAGACAGATGACAGATGACAGATGGCAGATGAGGGATGACAGATGAGAGATGACAGATGACAGATGACAGATGACAGATGACAGATGACAGATGACATATGACAGATGACAGATGACAGATGACAGATAACAGATGACAGATGACAGATGATAGATGACAGGTGACATATGACAGATGGCAGATAACAGATGACAGATGACAGATGACAGACGACAGATGACAGATGACAGATGACAGATGACAGATGACAGATGACAGATGACAGATGACAGATGACAGATGACAGATGACAGATGACAGATGACAGATGACAGATGACAGATGACAGATTACATATGACAGATGACATATGACAGATGACAGATGACAGATGACAGATGACAGATGACAGATGACAGATGACAGATGACAGATGACAGATGACAGATGACAGATGACAGATGACAGATGACAGATGACAGATGACAGATGACACATGACACATGACAGATGACAGATGACAGATGACAGATGACAGATTACAAATGACAGATGACAAATGACAGATGACAGATGACAGATGACAGATTACAAATGACAGATGACAAATGACAGAAGACAGATGACAGATGACAGATGACAGATGACAGATGACAGATGACAGATGACAGATGACAGATGACAGATGACAGATGACAGATGACAGATGACAGATGACAGATGACAGATGACAGATGACAGATGACACATGACACATGACAGATGACAGATGACAGATGACAGATGACAGATTACAAATGACAGATGACAAATGACAGATGACAGATGACAGATGACAGATTACAAATGACAGATGACAAATGACAGAAGACAGATGACAGATGACAGATGACAGATGACAGATGACAGATGACAGATGACAGATGACAGATGACAGATGACAGATGACAGATGACAGATGACAGATGACAGATGATAGATGACAGATGACAGATGACAGATGAAATGTGACAGATGACAGATGTCTGAAGACAGATGACAGATGACAGATGGCAGATGAGGGATGACAGATGAGAGATGACAGATGACAGATGACAGATGACAGATGACAGATTACAAATGACAGATGACAAATGACAGAAGACAGATAACAGATGACAGATGACAGATGACAGATGACAGATGACGGATGACAGATGACAGATGACAGATGACAAATGACAGATGACAAATGAGAGAAGACAGATGACAGATGACAGATGACAGATGACAGATGACAGATGACAGATGACAGATGACAGATGACAGATGACAGATGACAGATGACAGATGACAGATTACATATGACAGATGACATATGACAGATGACAGATGACAGATGACAGATGACAGATGTCAGATGACAGATGACAGATGACAGATGACAGATGACAGATGACAGATGACAGATGACAGATGACAGATGACAGATGACAGATGACAGATGACACATGACAGATGACAGATGACAGATGACAGATGACAGATTACAAATGACAGATGACAAATTACAGAAGACAGATAACAGATGACAGATGACAGATGACAGATGACAGATGACAGATGACAGATGACAGATGACAGATGAAAGATGACAGATGACAGATGACAGATGACAGATGACAGATGACAGATGACAGATGACAGATGACAGATGACAGATGACAGATGACAGATGATAGATGACAGATGACAGATGACAGATGAAATGTGACAGATGACAGATGATAGATGACAGATGACAGATGACAGATGACAGATGACAGATGACAGATGACAGATGACAGATGACAGATGTCTGAAGACAGATGACAGATGACAGATGGCAGATGAGGGATGACAGATGAGAGATGACAGATGACAGATGACAGATGACATATGACAGATGACAGATGACAGATGACAGATAACAGATGACAGATGACAGATGATAGATGACAGGTGACATATGACAGATGGCAGATAACAGATGACAGATGACAGATGACAGACGACAGATGACAGATGACAGATGACAAATGACAGATGACAGATGACAGATGACAGATGACAGATGACAGATGACAGATGACACATGACAGATGACAGATGACAGATGACAGATGACAGATGACAGATGACAGATGACAGATGACAGATGACATATGACAGATGACAGATGACAGATGACAGATAACAGATTACAGATGACAGATGACAGATGACAGATGACAGATGACAGATGACAGATGACGGATGACAGATGACAGATGACAGATGACAGATGACAGATGACAGATGACAGATGACAGATGACAGATGACAGATGACAGATGACAGATGACAGATGACAGATGACAGATGACAGATGACAGATGACAGATGACAGATGACAGATGACAGATGACAGATGACAGATGACATATGACAGATGACAGATGACAGATGACAGATGACAGATGACAGATGACAGACGACAGATGACAGATGACAGATGAGAGATTACATATGACAGATGACAGATGACAGATGACAGATGACAGATGACAGATGACAGATGACAGATGACAGATGACAAATGACAGATGACAGATGACAGATGACAGATGACAGATGGCAGATGACAGATGACAGATTTTAAATGACAGAAGACAGATGACAGATGACAGATGACAGATTACAGATGACAGATGGCAGATGACAAATGACAGATGACAAATGACAGAAGACAGATGACAGATGACAGATGACAGATGACAGATGACAGATGACAGATGACAGATGACAGATGACAGACGACAGATGACAGATGACAGATGACAGATGACAGATGACAGATGACAGATGACAGATGACAGATGTCTGATGACACATGACAGATGGCAGATGAGGGATGACAGATGACAGATGACAGATGACAGATGACAGATGACAGATGACAGATGACAGATGACAGATGACAGATGACAGATGACAGATGACAGATGGCAGATGGCAGATGACAGATGACAGATGACAGATGACAGATGACAGATGACAGATGACAGATGACAGATGTCTGATGACAGATGACAGATGACAGATGACAGATGACAGATGATAGATGACAGATGACAGATGACAGATGACAGATGACAGACGACAGATGACAGATGACAGATGACAAAAGACAGAAGACAGATGACAGATGACAGATGACAGATGACAGATGACAGATGACAGATGACAGATGACAGATGACAGATGACAGATGACAGATGATAGATGACAGGTGACATATGACAGATGGCAGATAACAGATGACAGATGACAGATGACAGATGACAGATGACAGATGACAGATGACAGATGACAGATGACAGATGACAGATGACAGATGACAGATGACAGATGACAGATGACAGATGACAGATGACAGATGACAGATGACAGATGACAGATGACAGACGACAGATGACAGATGACAGATGACAGATGACAAAAGACAGAAGACAGATGACAGATGACAGATGACAGATGACAGATGACAGATGACAGATGACAGATGACAGATGACAGATGACAGATGACAGATGTCTGATGACAGATGACAGATGACAGATGACAGATGACAGATGATAGATGATAGATGACAGATGACAGATGACAGATGACAGATGACAGATGACAGATGACAGATGACAGATGACAGATGACAGATGACAGATGTCTGATGACAGATGACAGATTGCAGATAACAGATGACAGATGTCAGATAACAGATGACAGATGACAGATGACAAATGACAGATGACAAATGACAGAAGACAGATGACAGATAACAGATGACAGATGACAGATGAGAGATGACAGATGACAGATGACAGATGACAGATGACAGATGACAGATGATAGATGACAGGTGACATATGACAGATGGCAGATAACAGATGACAGATGACAGTTGACAGATGACAGATGACAGATGTCTGATGACAGATGAAAGATGACAGATGACAGATGGCAGATGGGGGATGACAGATGAGAGATGACAGATGACAGATGACAGATGACATATGACAGATGACAGATGACAGATGTCTGATGACAGATGACAGATGACAGATGACAGATGACAAATGACAGATGACAAATGACAGAAGACAGATGACAGATGACAGATGACAGATGACAGATGACAGATGACAGATGACAGATGACAGATGACAGATGACAGATGACAGATGACAGATGACAGATGACAGATGACGTGTGACAGATGACAGATGACAGATGACAGATGACAGATGACAGATGACAGATGACAGATGACAGATGACAGATGACAGATGACAGATGTCTGATGACAGATGGCAGATGAGGGATGACAGATGAGAGATGACAGATGACAGATGACAGATGACATATGACAGATGAGAGATGACAGATGACAGATAACAGATGACAGATGACAGATGATAGATGACAGGTGACATATAGCGGATGACAGATGACAGATGACATATGACAGATGACAAATGACAGAAGACAGATGACAGATGACAAATGACAGATGACAGATGACAAATGACAGAAGACAGATGACAGAATACAGATGACATATGACAGATGACAGATGACAGATGACAGATGACAGATGACAGATGACAGATGACAGATGACAGATGACAGATGACAGACGACAGATGACAGATGACATATGACAGATGACAGATGACAGGTAACAGATGACAGATGACAGATGACAGATGATAGATGACAGGTGACATATGACAGATGGCAGATAACAGATGACAGATGACAGATGATAGATGACAGATGACAGATGACAGATGACATGTGACAAATGACAGATGACAGATGACAGATGACAGACGACAGATGACAGATGACAGATGACAGAAGACAGATGACAGATGACAGATGACAGATGACAGATGACAGATGACAGATGACAGATGACAGATGACAGATGACAGATGACAGATGACAGATGACAGATGACAGATGACAGATGACAGATGACGTGTGACAGATGACAGATGACAGATGACAGATGACAGATGACAGATGACAGATGACAGATGACAGATGACAGATGACAGATGACAGATGTCTGATGACAGATGGCAGATGAGGGATGACAGATGAGAGATGACAGATGACAGATGACAGATGACATATGACAGATGAGAGATGACAGATGACAGATAACAGATGACAGATGACAGATGATAGATGACAGGTGACATATAGCGGATGACAGATGACAGATGACATATGACAGATGACAAATGACAGAAGACAGATGACAGATGACAAATGACAGATGACAGATGACAAATGACAGAAGACAGATGACAGAATACAGATGACATATGACAGATGACAGATGACAGATGACAGATGACAGATGACAGATGACAGATGACAGATGACAGATGACAGATGACAGACGACAGATGACAGATGACATATGACAGATGACAGATGACAGGTAACAGATGACAGATGACAGATGACAGATGATAGATGACAGGTGACATATGACAGATGGCAGATAACAGATGACAGATGACAGATGATAGATGACAGATGACAGATGACAGATGACATGTGACAAATGACAGATGACAGATGACAGATGACAGACGACAGATGACAGATGACAGATGACAGAAGACAGATGACAGATGACAGATGACAGATGACAGATGACAGATGACAGATGACAGATGACAGATGACAGATGACAGATGACAGATGACAGATGACAGATGACAGATGACAGATGACAGATGACAGATGACAGATGTCAGATGACAGATGACAGATGACAGATGGCAGATGACAGATGGCAGATGACAGATGACAGATGACAAATGACAGATTTTAAATGACAGAAGACAGATGACAGATGACAGATGACAGATGACAGATGGCAGATGACAGATGACAGATGACAGATGACAGATGACAGATGACAGATGACAAATGACAAATGACAGATGACAAATGACAGAAGACAGATGACAGATGACAGATGACAGATGACAGATGACAGATGACAGATGACAGATGACAGATGCAAGATGACAGATGACAGATGACAGATGACAGATGACAGATGACAGATGACAGATGACAGATGACAGATGACAGATGACAGATGACAGATGACAGATGCAAGATGACAGATGACAGATGACAGATGACAGATGACAGATGACAGATGACAGATGTCTGATGATAGATGACAGATGGCAGATGAGGGATGACAGATGACAGATGACAGATGACAGATGACAGATGACAAATGACAGATGACAGATGTCTGATGACAGATGACAGATGGCAGATGACAGATGACAAATGACAGATGACAAATGACAGAAGACAGATGACAGATGACAGATGACAGATGACAGATGACAGATGACAGATGACAGATGACAGATGACAGATGACAAATGACAGATGACAAATGACAGAAGACAGATGACAGATGACAGATGACATATGACAGATGACAGATGACAGATGACAGATGACAGATGACAGATGACAGATGACAGATGACAGATGACAGATGACAGACGACAGATGACAGATGACATATGACAGATGACAGATGACAGGTAACAGATGACAGATGACAGATGACAGATGATAGATGACAGGTGACATATGACAGATGGCAGATAACAGATGACAGATGACAGATGATAGATGACAGATGACAGATGACAGATGACATGTGACAAATGACAGATGACAGATGACAGATGACAGACGACAGATGACAGATGACAGATGACAGATGACAGATGACAGATGACAGATGACAGATGACAGATGACAGATGACAGATGACAGATGACAGATGACAGATGACAGATGACAGATGACAGATGACAGATGACAGATGACAGATGACAGATGACAGATGACAGATGACAGATGTCAGATGACAGATGACAGATGACAGATGGCAGATGACAGATGGCAGATGACAGATGACAGATGACAAATGACAGATTTTAAATGACAGAAGACAGATGACAGATGACAGATGACAGATGACAGATGGCAGATGACAGATGACAGATGACAGATGACAGATGACAGATGACAGATGACAGATGACAAATGACAAATGACAGATGACAAATGACAGAAGACAGATGACAGATGACAGATGACAGATGACAGATGACAGATGACAGATGACAGATGACAGATGCAAGATGACAGATGACAGATGACAGATGACAGATGACAGATGACAGATGACAGATGACAGATGACAGATGTCTGATGATAGATGACAGATGGCAGATGAGGGATGACAGATGACAGATGACAGATGACAGATGACAAATGACAGATGACAGATGTCTGATGACAGATGACAGATGGCAGATGACAGATGACAAATGACAGATGACAAATGACAGAAGACAGATGACAGATGACAGATGACAGATGACAGATGACAGATGACAGATGACAGATGACAGATGACAGATGACAAATGACAGATGACAAATGACAGAAGACAGATGACAGATGACAGATGACAGATGACAGATGACAGATGACAGATGACAGATGAAAGATGAAAGATGACAGATGACAGATGACAGATGACAGATGACAGATAACAGATGACAGATGACAGATGACAGATGACAGATGACAGATGACAGATGACAGATGACAGATGACAGATGACAGATGGCAGATGACAGATGACAGATGACAGATGACAGATGACAGATGACAGATGACAGATGTCTGATGACAGATGACAGATGGCAGATGACAGATGACAGATGACAGATGACAGATGACAGATGACAGATGACAGATGACAGATGGCAGATGACAGATGACAGATGACAGATGACAGATGACAAATGACAGATGACAAATGACAGAAGACAGATGACAGATGACAGATGACAGATGACAGATGACAGATGACAGATGACAGATGACAGATGACAGATGACAGATGACAGATGACAGATGACAGATGACAGATGACAGATGAAAGATGAAAGATGGCAGATGACAGATGACAGATGACAGATGACAGATGACAGATGACAGATGACAGATGACAGATGACAGATGTCTGATTACAGATGACAGATGACAGATGACAGATGACAGATGACAGATGACAGATGACAAATGACAGATGACAAATGACAGAAGACAGATAACAGATGACAGATGGCAGATGACAGATGACAGATGATAGATGACAGAGGACAGATGACAGATGACAGATGACAGATGAAAGATGAAAGATGACAGATGACAGATGACAGATGACAGATGACAGATGACAGATGACAGATGACAGATGACAGATGAAAGATGAAAGATGACAGATGACAGATGACAGATGACAGATGACAGATGACAGATGACAGATGACAGATGACAGATGACAGATGACCGATGACAGATGACAGATGTCTGATTACAGATGACAGATGACAGATGACAGATGACAGATGACAGATGACAGATGACAGATGACAGATGACAAATGACAGATGACAAATGACAGAAGACAGATAACGGATGACAGATGGCAGATGACAGATGACAGATGACAGATGACAAATGACAGATGACAAATGACAGAAGACAGATAACGGATGACAGATGACAGATGACAGATGACAGATGACAGATGACAGATGACAGATGACAGATGACAGTTGACAGAAGACAGATGACAGAAGACAGACGACAGATGACAGATGACAGATGACAGATGACAGATGACAGATGACAGATGACAGATGACAGATGTCTGATGACAGATGACAGATGACAGATGGCAGACGAGGGATGACAGAGGGGAGATGACAGATGACAGATGACAGATGACATATGACAGATGACAGATGACAGATGACAGATGGCAGATGACAGATGACAAATGACAGATGACAAATGACAGAAGACAGATGACAGATGACAGATGACAGATGACAGATGACAGATGACAGATGACAGATGACAGATGACAAATGACAGATGACAAATGACAGAAGACAGATGACAGATGACAGATGACATATGACAGATGACAGATGACAGATGACAGATGACAGATGACAGATGACAGATGACAGATGACAGATGACAGATGACAGACGACAGATGACAGATGACATATGACAGATGACAGATGACAGGTAACAGATGACAGATGACAGATGACAGATGATAGATGACAGGTGACATATGACAGATGGCAGATAACAGATGACAGATGACAGATGATAGATGACAGATGACAGATGACAGATGACATGTGACAAATGACAGATGACAGATGACAGATGACAGACGACAGATGACAGATGACAGATGACAGATGACAGATGACAGATGACAGATGACAGATGACAGATGACAGATGACAGATGACAGATGACAGATGACAGATGACAGATGACAGATGACAGATGACAGATGACAGATGACAGATGACAGATGACAGATGACAGATGACAGATGTCAGATGACAGATGACAGATGACAGATGGCAGATGACAGATGGCAGATGACAGATGACAGATGACAAATGACAGATTTTAAATGACAGAAGACAGATGACAGATGACAGATGACAGATGACAGATGGCAGATGACAGATGACAGATGACAGATGACAGATGACAGATGACAGATGACAGATGACAAATGACAAATGACAGATGACAAATGACAGAAGACAGATGACAGATGACAGATGACAGATGACAGATGACAGATGACAGATGACAGATGACAGATGCAAGATGACAGATGACAGATGACAGATGACAGATGACAGATGACAGATGACAGATGACAGATGACAGATGTCTGATGATAGATGACAGATGGCAGATGAGGGATGACAGATGACAGATGACAGATGACAGATGACAAATGACAGATGACAGATGTCTGATGACAGATGACAGATGGCAGATGACAGATGACAAATGACAGATGACAAATGACAGAAGACAGATGACAGATGACAGATGACAGATGACAGATGACAGATGACAGATGACAGATGACAGATGACAGATGACAAATGACAGATGACAAATGACAGAAGACAGATGACAGATGACAGATGACAGATGACAGATGACAGATGACAGATGACAGATGAAAGATGAAAGATGACAGATGACAGATGACAGATGACAGATGACAGATAACAGATGACAGATGACAGATGACAGATGACAGATGACAGATGACAGATGACAGATGACAGATGACAGATGACAGATGGCAGATGACAGATGACAGATGACAGATGACAGATGACAGATGACAGATGACAGATGTCTGATGACAGATGACAGATGGCAGATGACAGATGACAGATGACAGATGACAGATGACAGATGACAGATGACAGATGACAGATGGCAGATGACAGATGACAGATGACAGATGACAGATGACAAATGACAGATGACAAATGACAGAAGACAGATGACAGATGACAGATGACAGATGACAGATGACAGATGACAGATGACAGATGACAGATGACAGATGACAGATGACAGATGACAGATGACAGATGACAGATGACAGATGACAGATGAAAGATGAAAGATGGCAGATGACAGATGACAGATGACAGATGACAGATGACAGATGACAGATGACAGATGACAGATGACAGATGTCTGATTACAGATGACAGATGACAGATGACAGATGACAGATGACAGATGACAGATGACAAATGACAGATGACAAATGACAGAAGACAGATAACAGATGACAGATGGCAGATGACAGATGACAGATGATAGATGACAGAGGACAGATGACAGATGACAGATGACAGATGAAAGATGAAAGATGACAGATGACAGATGACAGATGACAGATGACAGATGACAGATGACAGATGACAGATGACAGATGAAAGATGAAAGATGACAGATGACAGATGACAGATGACAGATGACAGATGACAGATGACAGATGACAGATGACAGATGACAGATGACAGATGACAGATGACAGATGACCGATGACAGATGACAGATGTCTGATTACAGATGACAGATGACAGATGACAGATGACAGATGACAGATGACAGATGACAGATGACAGATGACAAATGACAGATGACAAATGACAGAAGACAGATAACGGATGACAGATGGCAGATGACAGATGACAGATGACAGATGACAAATGACAGATGACAAATGACAGAAGACAGATAACGGATGACAGATGACAGATGACAGATGACAGATGACAGATGACAGATGACAGATGACAGATGACAGTTGACAGAAGACAGATGACAGAAGACAGACGACAGATGACAGATGACAGATGACAGATGACAGATGACAGATGACAGATGACAGATGACAGATGTCTGATGACAGATGACAGATGACAGATGGCAGACGAGGGATGACAGAGGAGAGATGACAGATGACAGATGACAGATGACATATGACAGATGACAGATGACAGATGACAGATGACAGATGACAGATGACAGATGACAGATGACAGATGGCAGATGACAAATGACAGATGACAAATGACAGAAGCCAGATGACAGATGACCGATGACAGATGACAGATGTCTGATTACAGATGACAGATGACAGATGACAGATGACAGATGACAGATGACAGATGACAGATGACAGATGACAAATGACAGATGACAAATGACAGAAGACAGATAACGGATGACAGATGACAGATGACAGATGACAGAAGACAGATGACAGATGACAGATGACAGATGACAGATGACAGATGACAGATGACAGATGACAGATGACAGATGACAGATGACAGATGACAGATGACAGATGACAGATGACAGATGACAGATGACAGATGACAGATGACAGATGACAGATGACAGATGACAGATGACAGATGACAGATGACAGATGACAGATGACAGATGTCTGATGACAGATGACAGATGACAGATGGCAGATGAGGGATGACAGAGGAGAGATGACAGATGACAGATGACAGATGACATATGACAGATGACAGATGACAGATGACAGATGACAGATGACAGATGACAGATGACAGATGACAGATGACAGATGGCAGATGACAGATGGCAGATGACAAATGACAGATGACAAATGACAGAAGCCAGATGACAAATGACAGATGACAAATGACAGAAGACAGATGACAGATGACAGATGACAGATGACAAATGACAGATGACAAATGACAGATGACAAATGACAGAAGACAGATGACAGATGACAGATGACAGATGACAGAAGACAGATGACAGATGACAGATGACAGATGACAGATGACAGATGACAGATGACAGATGACAGATGACAGATGACAGATGACAGATGACAGATGACAGATGACAGATGACAGATGACAGATGACAGATGACAGATGACAGATGACAGATGACAGATGACAGATGACAGATGACAGATGACAAATGACAGATGACAAATGACAGATGACAGATGACAGATGACAGATGACAGAAGACAGATGACAGATGACAGATGACAGATGACAGATGACAGATGACAGATGACAGATGACAGATGACAGATGACAGATGACAGATGACAGATGACAGATGACAGATGACAGATGACAGATGACAGATGACAGATGACAGATGACAGGTGACAGATGACAGATGAAAGATGACAAATGACAGATGACAAATGACAAATGACAGAAGACAGATGACAGATGACAGATGACAGATGACAGATGACAGATGACAGATGACAGATGACAGATGACAGATGACAGATGACAGATGACAGATGACAGATGACAGATGACAGATGACAGATGACAGATGACAGATGACAGATGACAGATGACAGATGACAGATGACAGATGACAGATGACAGATGACAGATGACAAATGACAGATGACAAATGACAGAAGACAGATGACAAATGACAAATGACAGATGACAAATGACAGAAGACAGATGAAAGATGACAGATGACAGATGACAGATGACAGATGACAGATGACAGATGACAGATGACAGATGACAGATGACAGATGACAGATGACAGATGACAGATGACAAATGACAGATGACAGATGACAGATGACAGATGACAGATGACAGATGGCAGATGACAGATGACAGATTACAAATGACAGATGACAAATGACAGAAGACACATGACAGATGACAGATGACAGATGACAGATGACAGATGACAGATGACAGATGACAGATGACAGATGACAGATGACAGATGACAGATGACAGATGACAGATGACAGATGACAGATGACAGATGACAGATGACAGATGACAGATGACAGATGACAGATGACAGATGACAGATGACAGATGACAGATGACAGATGACAGATGGCAGATGACAGATGACAGATGACATATGACAGATGACAAATGACAGATGACAAATGACAGAAGACAGATGACAGATGACAGATGACAGATGACTGATGACACATGACAGATGACAGATGACAGATGACAGATGACAGATGACAGATGACAGATGACAGATGACAGATGACAGATGACAGATGACAGATGACAGATGACAGATGACAGATGACAGATGACAGATGACAGATGACAGATGACAGATGACAGATGACAGATGACAGATGACAGATAACAGATGACAGATGACAGATGACAGATGACAGATGACAGATGACAGATGACAGATGACAGATGACAGATGACAGATGACAGATGACAGATGACAGATGACAGATGACAGATGACAGATGACAGATGGCAGATGACAGATGACAGATGACAAATGACAGATGACAAATGACAGAAGACAGATGACAGATGACAGATGACAGATGACAGATGACAGATGACAGATGACAGATGACAAATGACAGAAGACAGATGACAGATGACAGATGACAGATGACAGATGACAGATGACAGATGACAGATGTCTGATGACAGATGACAGATGGCAGATGAGGGATGACAGATGACAGATGACAGATGACAGATGACAGATGACACATGACAGATGACAAATGACAAATGACAGATGACAAATGACAGAAGACAGATGAAAGATGACAGATGACAGATGACAGTTGACAGATGACAGATGGCAGATGAGGGATGGCAGATGAGAGATGACAGATGACAGATGACAGATGACAGATGACAGATGACAGATTCCAGATGACAGATGACAGATGACAGATGACTGATGACAGATGACAGATGTCTGATTACAGATGACAGATGACAGATGACAGATGACAGATGACAGATGACAGATGACAGATGACAGATGACAGATGACAAATGACAGATGACAAATGACAGAAGACAGATAACAGATGACAGATGGCAGATGACAAATGACAGATGACAGATGACAGATGACAGATGACAGATGAAAGATGACAGATGACAGATAACAGATGACAGATGACAGATGACAGATGACAGATGACAGATGTCTGATTACAGATGACAGATGACAGATGACAGATGACAGATGACAGATGACAGATGACAGATGACAGATGACAGATGACAGATGACAAATGACAGATGACAAATGACAGAAGACAGATAACAGATGACAGATGGCAGATGACAGATGACAGATGACAGAGGACAGATGACAGATGACAGATGAGAGATGACAGATGACAGATGACAGATGACAGATGACAGATGACAGATGACAGATGACAGATGACAGATGACAGATGACAGATGACAGATGACAGATGGCAGATGACAGAAGACAGATGACAGATGCAAATGAAAGATGACAGATGACAGATGACAGATGACAGATGACAGATGACAGATGAAAGATGACAGATGACAGATGACAAATGACAGATGACAAATGACAGAAGACAGATAACAGATGACAGATGGCAGATGACAGATGACAGATGATAGATGACAGAGGACAGATGACAGATGACAGATGACAGATGAAAGATGAAAGATGACAGATGACAGATGACAGCTGACAGATGACAGATGACAGATGACAGATGACAGATGAAAGATGAAAGATGACAGATGACAGATGACAGATGACAGATGACAGATGACAGATGACAGATGACAGATGACAGATGACAGATGACAGATGACAGATGACAGATGACAGATGACAGATGACAGATGACAGATGACCGATGACAGATGACAGATGTCTGATTACAGATGACAGATGACAGATGACAGATGACAGATGACAGATGACAGATGACAAATGACAGATGACAAATGACAGAAGACAGATAACGGATGACAGATGGCAGATGACAGATGACAGATGACAGATGACAAATGACAGATGACAAATGACAGAAGACAGATAACGGATGACAGATGACAGATGACAGATGACAGATGACAGATGACAGATGACAGATGACAGATGACAGATGACAGTTGACAGAAGACAGATGACAGAAGACAGACGACAGATGACAGATGACAGATGACAGATGACAGATGACAGATGACAGATGACAGATGACAGATGTCTGATGACAGATGACAGATGACAGATGGCAGACGAGGGATGACAGAGGAGAGATGACAGATGACAGATGACAGATGACATATGACAGATGACAGATGACAGATGACAGATGACAGATGACAGATGACAGATGACAGATGACAGATGACAGATGACAGATGGCAGATGACAAATGACAGATGACAAATGACAGAAGCCAGATGACAGATGACCGATGACAGATGACAGATGTCTGATTACAGATGACAGATGACAGATGACAGATGACAGATGACAGATGACAGATGACAGATGACAAATGACAGATGACAAATGACAGAAGACAGATAACGGATGACAGATGACAGATGACAGATGACAGAAGACAGATGACAGATGACAGAAGACAGATGACAGATGACAGATGACAGATGACAGATGACAGGTGACAGATGACAGATGACAGATGACAGATGACAGATGACAGATGTCTGATGACAGATGACAGATGACAGATGGCAGATGAGGGATGACAGAGGAGAGATGACAGATGACAGATGACAGATGACAGATGACAGATGACAGATGACAGATGACAGATGACAGATGACAGATGACAGATGACAGATGACAGATGACAGGTGACAGATGACAGATGAAAGATGACAAATGACAGATGACAAATGACAAATGACAGAAGACAGATGACAGATGACAGATGACAGATGACAGATGACAGATGACAGATGACAGATGACAGATGACAGATGACAGATGACAGATGACAGAAGACAGATGACAGATGACAGATGACAGATGACAGATGACAGATGACAGATGACAGATGACAGATGACAGATGACAGATGACAGATGACAGATGACAGATGACAGATGACAGATGACAGGTGACAGATGACAGATGAAAGATGACAAATGACAGATGACAAATGACAAATGACAGAAGACAGATGACAGATGACAGATGACAGATGACAGATGACTGATGACAGATGACAGATGACAGATGACAGATGACAGATGACAGATGACAGATGACAGATGACAGATGACAGATGACAGATGACAGATGACAGATGACAGATAACGGATGACAGATGACAGATGACAGATGACAGATGACAGATGACAGATGACAGATGACAGTTGACAGAAGACAGATGACAGAAGACAGACGACAGATGACAGATGAGAGATGACAGATGACAGATGACAGATGACAGATGACAGATGTCTGATGACAGATGACAGATGACAGATGGCAGACGAGGGATGACAGAGGAGAGATGACAGATGACAGATGACAGATGACAGAAGACAGATGATAGATGACAGATGACAGATGACAGATGACAGATGACAGATGACAGACGACAGATGACAGATGACAGATGACAGATGACAAATGACAGAAGCCAGATGACAAATGACAGATGACAAATGACAGAAGACAGATGACAGATGACAGATGACAGATGACAAATGACAGATGACAAATGACAGATGACAAATGACAGAAGACAGATGACAGATGACAGATGACAGATGACAGAAGACAGATGACAGATGACAGATGACAGACGACAGATGACAGATGACAGATGACAGATGACAGATGACAGATGACAGATGACAGATGACAGATGACAGATGACAGATGACAGATGACAGATGACAGATGACAGATGACAGATGACAGATGACAGATGACAGAAGACAGATGACAGATGACAGATGACAGATGACAGATGACAGATGTCTGATGACAGATGACAGATGACAGATGGCAGATGAGGGATGACATAGGAGAGATGACAGATGACAGATGACAGATGACATATGACAGA
Source organism: Condylostylus longicornis (assembly GCF_029603195.1). NCBI lineage: Eukaryota > Metazoa > Arthropoda > Insecta > Diptera > Dolichopodidae > Condylostylus > Condylostylus longicornis. The sequence goes on from NW_026578010.1 coordinate 45,272, forward strand.
TGACAGATGACAGATGACAGATGACAGATGACAGATGACAGATGACAGATGACAGATGGCAGATGACAAATGACAGATGACAAATGACAGAAGCCAGATGACAAATGACAGATGACAAATGACAGAAGACAGATGACAGATGACAGATGACAGATGACAAATGACAGATGACAAATGACAGATGACAAATGACAGAAGACAGATGACAGATGACAGATGACAGATGACAGAAGACAGATGACAGATGACAGATGACAGATGACAGATGACAGATGACAGATGACAGATGACAGATGACAGATGACAGATGACAGATGACAGATGACAGATGACAGATGACAGATGACAGATGACAGATGACAGATGACAGATGACAGATGACAGATGACAGATGACAAATGACAGATGACAAATGACAGATGACAGATGACAGATGACAGATAACAGATGACAGATGACAGATGACAGATGACAGATGACAGATGACAGATGACTGATGACAGATGACAGATGACAGATGACAGATGACAGATGACAGATGACAGATGACAGATGACAGATGACAGATGACAGATGACAGATGACAGATGACAGATGACAGGTGACAGATGACAGATGAAAGATGACAAATGAGAGATGACAAATGACAAATGACAGAAGACAGATGACAGATGACAGATGACAGATGACAGATGACAGATGACAGATGACAGATGACAGATGACAGATGACAGATGACAGATGACAGATGACAGATGACAGATGACAGATGACAGATGACAGATGACAGATGACAGATGACAGATGACAGATGACAGATGACAAATGACAGATGACAAATGACAGAAGACAGATGACAAATGACAAATGACAGATGACAAATGACAGAAGACAGATGAAAGATGACAGATGACAGATGACAGATGACAGATGACAGATGACAGATGACAGGTGACAGATGACAGATGACAGATGACAGATGACAGATGACAAATGACAGATGACAGATGACAGATGACAGATGACAGATGACAGATGACAGATGACAGATGGCAGATGACAGATGACAGATGACAAATGACAGATGACAAATGACAGAAGACACATGACAGGTGACAGATGACAGATGACAGATGACAGATGACAGATGACAGATGACAGATGACAGATGACAGATGACAGATGACAGATGACAGATGACAGATGACAGATGACAGATGACAGATGACAGATGACAGATGACAGATGACAGATGACAGATGACAGATGACAGATGACAGATGACAGATGACAGATGACAGATGACAGATGACAGATGGCAGATGACAGATGACAGATGACAGATGACAGATGACAAATGACAGATGACAAATGACAGAAGACAGATGACAGATGACAGATGACAGATGACTGATGACACATGACAGATGACAGATGACAGATGACAGATGACAGATGACAGATAACAGATGACAGATGACAGATGACAGATGACAGATGACAGATGACAGATGACAGATGACAGATGACAGATGACAGATGACAGATGACAGATGACAGATGACAGATGACAGATGACAGATGACAGATGACAGATGACAGATGACAGATGACAGATGACAGATGACAGATGACAGATGACAGATGACAGATGACAGATGACAGATGACAGATGACAGATGACAGATGGCAGATGACAGATGACAGATGACAAATGACAGATGACAAATGACAGAAGACAGATGACAGATGACAGATGACAGATGACAGATGACAGATGACAGATGACAAATGACAGAAGACAGATGACAGATGACAGATGACAGATGACAGATGACAGATGACAGATGACAGATGTCTGATGACAGATGACAGATGGCAGATGAGGGATGACAGATGACAGATGACAGATGACAGATGACAAATGTCTGATGACAGATGACAGATGACAGATGACAGATGACAGATGACAAATGACAGATGACAAATCACAGAAGACAGATGACAGATGACAGATGACAGATGACAGATGGCATATGAGGGATGACAGATGACAGATGACAGATGACAAATGTCTGATGACAGATGACAGATGACAGATGACAGATGACAGATGACAGATGACAGATGACAGATGACAGATGACAGATGACAAATGACAGATGACAAATGACAGAAGACAGATGACAGATGACAGATGGCAGATGACAGATGACAGATGACACATGACAGATGACAAATGACAGATGACAAATGACAGAAGACAGATGTCTGATGACAGATGACAGATGACAGATGACAGATGGCAGATGACAAATGACAAATGACAGATGACAAATGACAGAAGACAGATAAAAGATGACAGATGACAGATGACAGTTGACAGATGACAGATGGCAGATGAGGGATGGCAGATGAGAGATGACAGATGACAGATGACAGATGACAGATGACAGATGACAGATGACAGATGACAGATGACTGATGACAGATGACAGATGTCTGATTACAGATGACAGATGACAGATGACAGATGACAGATGACAGATGACAGATGACAGATGACAGATGACAGATGACAGATGACAGATGACAGATGACAGATGACAAATGACAAATGACAGATGACAAATGACAGAAGACAGATAACAAATGACAGATGGCAGATGACAAATGACAGATGACAGATGACAGATGACAGATGACAGATGACAGATGACAGATGACAGATGACAGATGACAGATAACAGATGACAGATGACAGATGACAGATGACAGATGTCTGATTACAGATGACAGATGACAGATGACAGATGACAGATGACAGATGACAGATGACAGATGACAAATGACAGATGACAAATGACAGAAGACAGATAACAGATGACAGATGGCAGATGACAGATGACAGATGACAGATGACAGATGACAGATGACAGATGACAGATGACAGATGACAGATGACAGATGACAGATGACAGATGACAGATGACAGATGACAGATGACAGATGACAGATGACAGATGACAGATGACAGATGACAGATGACAGATGACAGATGACAGATGGCAGATGACAGATGACAGATGACAAATGACAGATGACAAATGACAGAAGACAGATGACAGATGACAGATGACAGATGACAGATGACAGATGACAGATGACAGATGACAGATGACAAATGACAGAAGACAGATGACAGATGACAGATGACAGATGACAGATGACAGATGACAGATGACAGATGTCTGATGACAGATGACAGATGGCAGATGAGGGATGACAGATGACAGATGACAGATGACAGATGACAAACGTCTGATGACAGATGACAGATGACAGATGACAGATGACAGATGACAAATGACAGATGACAAATGACAGAAGACAGATGACAGATGACAGATGACAGATGACAGATGGCATATGAGGGATGACAGATGACAGATGACAGATGACAAATGTCTGATGACAGATGACAGATGACAGATGACAGATGACAGATGACAGATGACAGATGACAGATGACAGATGACAAATGACAGATGACAAATGACAGAAGACAGATGACAGATGACAGATGACAGATGACAGATGACACATGACAGATGACAAATGACAGATGACAAATGACAGAAGACAGATGTCTGATGACAGATGACAGATGACAGATGGCAGATGACAAATGACAAATGACAGATGACAAATGACAGAAGACAGATGAAAGATGACAGATGACAGATGACAGTTGACAGATGACAGATGGCAGATGAGGGATGGCAGATGAGAGATGACAGATGACAGATGACAGATGACAGATGACAGATGACAGATGACAGATGACAGATGACAGATGACTGATGACAGATGACAGATGTCTGATTACAGATGACAGATGACAGATGACAGATGACAGATGACAGATGACAGATGACAGATGACAGATGACAGATGACAGATGACAGATGACAGATGACAGATGACAGATGACAAATGACAGATGACAAATGACAGAAGACAGATAACAGATGACAGATGGCAGATGACAAATGACAGATGACAGATGACAGATGACAGATGACAGATGACAGATGACAGATGACAGATAACAGATGACAGATGACAGATGACAGATGACAGATGACAGATGACAGATGTCTGATTACAGATGACAGATGACAGATGACAGATGACAGATGACAGATGACAGATGACAGATGACAGATGACAGATGACACATGACAGATGACAAATGACAGATGACAAATGACAGAAGACAGATGTCTGATGACAGATGACAGATGACAGATGGCAGATGACAAATGACAAATGACAGATGACAAATGACAGAAGACAGATGAAAGATGACAGATGACAGATGACAGTTGACAGATGACAGATGGCAGATGAGGGATGGCAGATGAGAGATGACAAATGACAGATGACAAATGACAGAAGACAGATAACAGATGACAGATGGCAGATGACAGATGACAGATGACAGAGGACAGATGACAGATGACAGATGACAGATGACAGATGACAGATGACAGATGACAGATGACAGATGACAGATGACAGATGACAGATGACAGATGACAGATGACAGATGACAGATGACAGATGACAGATGACAGATGACAGATGACAGATGACAGATGACAGATGGCAGATGACAGATGACAGATGACAAATGACAGATGACAAATGACAGAAGACAGATGACAGATGACAGATGACAGATGACAGATGACAGATGACAGATGACAAATGACAGAAGACAGATGACAGATGACAGATGACAGATGACAGATGACAGATGACAGATGACAGATGACAGATGTCTGATGACAGATGACAGATGGCAGATGAGGGATGACAGATGACAGATGACAGATGACAGATGACAAATGTCTGATGACAGATGACAGATGACAGATGACAGATGACAGATGACAAATGACAGATGACAAATCACAGAAGACAGATGACAGATGACAGATGACAGATGACAGATGGCATATGAGGGATGACAGATGACAGATGACAAATGTCTGATGACAGATGACAGATGACAGATGACAGATGACAGATGACAGATGACAGATGACAGATGACAGATGACAAATGACAGATGACAAATGACAGAAGACAGATGACAGATGACAGATGGCAGATGACAGATGACAGATGACACATGACAGATGACAAATGACAGATGACAAATGACAGAAGACAGATGTCTGATGACAGATGACAGATGACAGATGACAGATGGCAGATGACAAATGACAAATGACAGATGACAAATGACAGAAGACAGATAAAAGATGACAGATGACAGATGACAGTTGACAGATGACAGATGGCAGATGAGGGATGGCAGATGAGAGATGACAGATGACAGATGACAGATGACAGATGACAGATGACAGATGACAGATGACAGATGACTGATGACAGATGACAGATGTCTGATTACAGATGACAGATGACAGATGACAGATGACAGATGACAGATGACAGATGACAGATGACAGATGACAGATGACAGATGACAGATGACAGATGACAGATGACAGATGACAGATGACAAATGACAAATGACAGATGACAAATGACAGAAGACAGATAACAAATGACAGATGGCAGATGACAAATGACAGATGACAGATGACAGATGACAGATGACAGATGACAGATGACAGATGACAGATAACAGATGACAGATGACAGATGACAGATGACAGATGTCTGATTACAGATGACAGATGACAGATGACAGATGACAGATGACAGATGACAGATGACAGATGACAAATGACAGATGACAAATGACAGAAGACAGATAACAGATGACAGATGGCAGATGACAGATGACAGATGACAGATGACAGATGACAGATGACAGATGACAGATGACAGATGACAGATGACAGATGACAGATGACAGATGACAGATGACAGATGACAGATGACAGATGACAGATGACAGATGACAGATGACAGATGACAGATGACAGATGGCAGATGACAGATGACAGATGACAAATGACAGATGACAAATGACAGAAGACAGATGACAGATGACAGATGACAGATGACAGATGACAGATGACAGATGACAGATGACAGATGACTAATGACAGAAGACAGATGACAGATGACAGATGACAGATGACAGATGACAGATGACAGATGACAGATGTCTGATGACAGATGACAGATGGCAGATGAGGGATGACAGATGACAGATGACAGATGACAGATGACAAACGTCTGATGACAGATGACAGATGACAGATGACAGATGACAGATGACAAATGACAGATGACAAATGACAGAAGACAGATGACAGATGACAGATGACAGATGACAGATGGCATATGAGGGATGACAGATGACAGATGACAGATGACAAATGTCTGATGACAGATGACAGATGACAGATGACAGATGACAGATGACAGATGACAGATGACAGATGACAGATGACAAATGACAGATGACAAATGACAGAAGACAGATGACAGATGACAGATGACAGATGACAGATGACACATGACAGATGACAAATGACAGATGACAAATGACAGAAGACAGATGTCTGATGACAGATGACAGATGACAGATGGCAGATGACAAATGACAAATGACAGATGACAAATGACAGAAGACAGATGAAAGATGACAGATGACAGATGACAGTTGACAGATGACAGATGGCAGATGAGGGATGGCAGATGAGAGATGACAGATGACAGATGACAGATGACAGATGACAGATGACAGATGACAGATGACAGATGACAGATGACTGATGACAGATGACAGATGTCTGATTACAGATGACAGATGACAGATGACAGATGACAGATGACAGATGACAGATGACAGATGACAGATGACAGATGACAGATGACAGATGACAGATGACAGATGACAGATGACAGATGACAGATGACAGATGACAGATGACAAATGACAGATGACAAATGACAGAAGACAGATAACAGATGACAGATGGCAGATGACAAATGACAGATGACAGATGACAGATGACAGATGACAGATGACAGATGACAGATGACAGATAACAGATGACAGATGACAGATGACAGATGACAGATGACAGATGACAGATGTCTGATTACAGATGACAGATGACAGATGACAGATGACAGATGACAGATGACAGATGACAGATGACAGATGACACATGACAGATGACAAATGACAGATGACAAATGACAGAAGACAGATGTCTGATGACAGATGACAGATGACAGATGGCAGATGACAAATGACAAATGACAGATGACAAATGACAGAAGACAGATGAAAGATGACAGATGACAGATGACAGTTGACAGATGACAGATGGCAGATGAGGGATGGCAGATGAGAGATGACAAATGACAGATGACAAATGACAGAAGACAGATAACAGATGACAGATGGCAGATGACAGATGACAGATGACAGAGGACAGATGACAGATGACAGATGACAGATGACAGATGACAGATGACAGATGACAGATGACAGATGACAGATGACAGATGACAGATGACAGATGACAGATGACAGATGACAGATGACAGATGACAGATGACAGATGACAGATGACAGATGACAGATGACAGATGACAGATGGCAGATGACAGAAGACAGATGACAGATGCAAATGAAAGATGACAGATGACAGATGACAGATGACAGATGACAGATGACAGATGACAGATGACAGATGACAGATGACAGATGGCAGATGACAGATGACAGATGACAGATGACAGAGGACAGATGACAGATGACAGATGACAGATGACAAATGACAGATGACAAATGACAAATGACAGAAGACAAATGACAGATGACAGATGACAGATGACAGATGACAGATGCAGATGACAGATGACAGATGACAGATGACATATGACAGATGACAGATGACAGATGACAGATGACAGATGACAGATGACAGATGACAGATGACAGATGACAGATGACAGATGACAGATGACAGATGACAGATGACAGATGACAGATGACAGATGACAGATGACAGATGGCAGATGACAGATGACAGATGACAGATGACAGATGACAGATGACAGATGACAAATGACAGATGACAAATGACAGAAGACAGATGACAGATGACAGATGACAGATGACAGATGACTGATGACAGATGACAGATGACAGATGACAGATGACAGATGACAGATGACAGATGACAGATGACAGAGGACAGATGACAGATGACAGATGACAGATGAAAGATGAAAGATGACAGATGACAGATGACAGATGACAGATGACAGATGACAGATGACAGATGACAGATGACAGATGACAGATGACAGATGACAGATGAAAGATGAAAGATGACAGATGACAGATGACAGATGACAGATGACAGATGACAGATGACAGATGACAGATGACAGATGACAGATGACAGATGACAGATGACAGATGACAGATGTCTGATTACAGATGACAGATGACAGATGACAGATGACAGATGACAGATGACAGATGACAGATGACAGATGACAGATGACAGATGACAGATGACAGATGACAGATGACAGATGACAGATGACAGATGACAGATGACATATGACAGATGACAGATGACAGATGACATATGTCTGATTACAGATGACAGATGACAGATGACAAATGACAGATGACAGATGACAGATGACAGATGACAGATGACAGATGACAGATGACAGATGACATATGACAGATGACAGATGACAGATGACAGATGACAGATGACAGATGACAGATGACAGATGACAGATGACAGATGACAGATGACAGATGACAGATGACAGATGACAGATGACAGATGACAGATGACAGATGACAAATGACAGAAGACAGATGACAGATGTCAGATGACAGATGACAGATGACAGATGACAGATGTCTGATGACAGATGACAGATGGCAGATGACAGATGACAGATGACAGATGACAGATGACAGATGACAGATGACAGATGACAGATGACAGATGACAGATGATAGATGACAGATGACAGATGACAGATGACAGATGACAGATGACAGATGACAGATGACAGATGACAGATGACAGATGACAGATGACAGATGACAGATGACAGATGACAGATGACAGATGACAGATGACAGATGACAGATGACAGATGACAGATGACAGATGACAGATGACAGATGACAGATGGCAGATGACAGATGACAGATGACAAATGACAGATGACAAATGACAGAAGACAGATGACAGATGACAGATGACAGATGACAGATGACAGATGACAGATGACAAATGACAGAAGACAGATGACAGATGACAGATGACAGATGACAGATGACAGATGACAGATGACAGATATCTGATGACAGATGACAGATGGCAGATGAGGGATGACAGATGACAGATGACAGATGACAAATGTCTGATGACAGATGACAGATGACAGATGACAGATGACAGATGACAAATGACAGATGACAAATGACAGAAGACAGATGACAGATGACAGATGACAGATGACAGATGGCATATGAGGGATGACAGATGACAGATGACAGATGACAAATGTCTGATGACAGATGACAGATGACAGATGACAGATGACAGATGACAGATGACAGATGACAGATGACAGATGACAGATGACAGATGACAGATGACAGATGACACATGACAGATGACAAATGACAGATGACAAATGACAGAAGACAGATGTCTGATGACAGATGACAGATGACAGATGGCAGATGACAAATGACAAATGACAGATGACAAATGACAGAAGACAGATGAAAGATGACAGATGACAGATGACAGTTGACAGATGACAGATGGCAGATGAGGGATGGCAGATGAGAGATGACAGATGACAGATGACAGATGACAGATGACAGATGACAGATGACAGATGACAGATGACAGATGACAGATGACAGATGACTGATGACAAATGACAGATGTCTGATTACAGATGACAGATGACAGATGACAGATGACAGATGACAGATGACAGATGACAGATGACAGATGACAGATGACAGATGACAGATGACAGATGACAGATGACAGATGACAGATGACAGATGACAGATGACAGATGACAAATGACAGATGACAAATGACAGAAGACAGATAACAGATGACAGATGGCAGATGACAAATGACAGATGACAGATGACAGATGACAGATGACAGATGACAGATGACAGATGACAGATGACAGATAACAGATGACAGATGACAGATGACAGATGACAGATGTCTGATTACAGATGACAGATGACAGATGACAGATGACAGATGACAGATGACAGATGACAGATGACAGATGACAGATGACAAATGACAGATGACAAATGACAGAAGACAGATAACAGATGACAGATGGCAGATGACAGATGACAGATGACAGAGGACAGATGACAGATGACAGATGACAGATGACAGATGACAGATGACAGATGACAGATGACAGATGACAGATGACAGATGACAGATGACAGATGACAGATGACAGATGACAGATGACAGATGACAGATGACAGATGACAGATGACAGATGACAGATGGCAGATGACAGAAGACAGATGACAGATGCAAATTAAAGATGACAGATGACAGATGACAGATGACAGATGACAGATGACAGATGACAGATGACAGATGACAGATGACAGATGACAGATGACAGATGGCAGATGACAGATGACAGATGACAGATGACAGAGGACAGATGACAGATGACAGATGACAGATGACAAATGACAGATGACAGATGACAAATGACAAATGACAGAAGACAGATGACAGATGACAGATGACAGATGACAGATGACAGATGCAGATGACAGATGACAGATGACAGATGACATATGACAGATGACAGATGACAGATGACAGATGACAGATGACAGATGACAGATGACAGATGACAGATGACAGATGACAGATGACAGATGACAGATGACAGATGACTGATGACAGATGACAGATGACAGATGACAGATGACAGATGACAGATGACAGATGACAGATGACAGATGACAGAGGACAGATGACAGATGACAGATGACAGATGAAAGATGAAAGATGACAGATGACAGATGACAGATGACAGATGACAGATGACAGATGAAAGATGAAAGATGACAGATGACAGATGACAGATGACAGATGACAGATGACAGATAACAGATGACAGATGACAGATGACAGATGTCTGATTACAGATGACAGATGACAGATGACAGATGACAGATGACAGATGACAGATGACAGATGACATATGACAGATGACAGATGACAGATGACAGATGACAGATGACATATGTCTGATTACAGATAACAGATGACAGATGACAAATGACAGATGACAGATGACAGATGACAGATGACAGATGACAGATGACAGATGACAGATGACAGATGACATATGACAGATGACAGATGACAGATGACAGATGACAGATGACAGATGACAGATGACAGATGACAGATGACAGATGACAGATGACAGATGACAGATGACAGATGACAGATGACAGATGACAGATGACAGATGACAGATGACAGATGACAGATGACAGATGACAGATGACAGATGACAGATGACAGATGACAGATGACAGATGACAGATGACAGATGACAGATGACAGATGACAGATGACAGATGACAGATGACAGATGGCAGATGACAGATGACAGATGACAAATGACAAATGACAGATGACAAATGACAGAAGACAGATGACAGATGACAGATGACAGATGACAGATGACAGATGACAGATGACAGATTACAGATGACAGATGACAGATGACAGATGACAGATGACAGATGACAGACGACAGATGACAGATGACAGATGACAGATGACAGATGACAGATGTCTGATGACAGATGACAAATGACAGATGACAGATGACAGATGACAGATGACAGATGACAGATGACAGATGACAGATGACAAATGACAGACGACAGATGACAGATGACAGATGGCAGATGACAGATGTCTGATGACAGATGACAAATGACAGATGAAAAATGACATAAGACAGATGACAGATGATAGATGACAGATGACAGATGATAGATGACAGGTGACAGATGACAGATGACAGATGACAGATGACAGATGACAGATGACAGATGACAGATGACAGATGACAGATGACAGATGACAGATGACAGATGACAGATGACAGATGACAGATGACAGATGACAGATGACAGATGACAGATGACAGATGACAGATGACAGATGACAGATGACAGATGACAGATGACAGATGACAGATGACAGATGACAGATGACAGATGACAGATGACAGATGACAGATGACAGTTGACAGATGACAGATGACAGATGACAGATGACAGATTACAGATGACAGATGTCTGATGACAGATGACAGATGACAGATGACAGATGACAAATGACAGATGACAGATGACAGATGACAGATGACAGATGACAGATGACAGATGACAGATGTCTGATGACAGATGACAGATGACAGATGTCTGATGACAGATGACAGATTGCAGATAACAGATAACAGATGACAGATAACAGATGACAGATGACAAATGACAGATGACAAATGACAGAAGACAGATGACAGATGACAGATGACAGATGACGGATGACAGATGACAGATGACAGATGACAGATGACAGATGTCTAATGACAGATGACGGATGACAGATGACAGATTACAGATAACAGATGACAGATGACAGATGACATATGACAGATGACAGATATCTGATGACAGATGACAGATTGCAGATAACAGATGACAGATGTCAGATAACAGATGACAGATGACAGATGACAGAAGACAAATGACAGATGACAAATGACAGAAGACAGATGACAGATGACAGATGACAGATGACAGATGACAGATGATAGATGACAGGTGACATATGACAGATGGCAGATAACAGATGACAGATGACATATGACAGATGACAGATGACAGGTAACAGATGACAGATGACAGATGACAGATGATAGATGATAGATGACAGGTGACATATGACAGATGGCAGATAACAGATGACAGATGACAGATGACTGATGACAGATGACAGATGACAGATGACAGATGACAGATGACAGATGACAGATGACATGTGACAAATGACAGATGACAGATGACAGATGACAGACGACAGATGACAGATGACAGATGACAGATGACAGATGACAGATGACAGATGACAGATGACAGATGACAGATGACAGATGACAGATGACAGATGACAGATGACAGATGACAGATGACAGATGACAGATGACAGATGACAGATGACATATGACAGATGACAGATGACAGATGACAAATAACAGATGACAAATGACAGATGACAGATGACAGATGACAGATAACAGATGACAGATGACAGATGACAGATGACAGATGACAGATGACAGATGACAGATGACAGATGACAGATGACAGATGACATATGACAGATGACAGATGACAGATGACAGATGACAGATGACAGATGACAGATGACAGATGACAGATGACAGATGACAGATGACAGATGACAGATGACAGACGACAGATGACAGATGACAGACGACAGATGACAGATGACAGATGTCTGATGACAGATGACAAATGACAGATGACAAATGACAAAGACAGATGACAGATGACAGATGACAGATGACAGATGACAGATGACAGATGACAGATGACAGATGACAGATGACAGATGACAGATGACAGATGACAGATGACAGATGACAGATGACAGATGACAGATGACAGATGACAGATGACAGATATCTGATGACAGATGACAGATTGCAGATAACAGATGACAGATGACAGATGACAGATTACAGATAACAGATGACAGATGACAGATGACATATGACAGATGACAGATATCTGATGACAGATGACAGATTGCAGATAACAGATGACAGATGTCAGATAACAGATGACAGATGACAGATGACAGAAGACAAATGACAGATGACAAATGACAGAAGACAGATGACAGATGACAGATGACAGATGACAGATGACAGATGATAGATGACAGGTGACATATGACAGATGGCAGATAACAGATGACAGATGACATATGACAGATGACAGATGACAGGTAACAGATGACAGATGACAGATGACAGATGATAGATGATAGATGACAGGTGACATATGACAGATGGCAGATAACAGATGACAGATGACTGATGACAGATGACAGATGACAGATGACAGATGACAGATGACAGATGACAGATGACATGTGACAAATGACAGATGACAGATGACAGATGACAGACGACAGATGACAGATGACAGATGACAGATGACAGATGACAGATGACAGATGACAGATGACAGATGACAGATGACAGATGACAGATGACAGATGACAGATGACAGATGACATATGACAGATGACAGATGACAGATGACAAATAACAGATGACAAATGACAGATGACAGATGACAGATGACAGATAACAGATGACAGATGACAGATGACAGATGACAGATGACAGATGACAGATGACAGATGACAGATGACAGATGACAGATGACAGATGACATATGACAGATGACAGATGACAGATGACAGATGACAGATGACAGATGACAGATGACAGATGACAGATGACAGATGACAGATGACAGATGACAGATGACAGACGACAGATGACAGATGACAGATGACAGATGTCTGATGACAGATGACAAATGACAGATGACAAATGACAAAGACAGATGACAGATGACAGATGACAGATGACAGATGACAGATGACAGATGACAGATGACAGATGACAGATGACAGATGACAGATGACAGATGACAGATGACAGATGACAGATGACAGATGACAGATGACAGATGACAGATGACAGATATCTGATGACAGATGACAGATTGCAGATAACAGATGACAGATGACAGATGACAGATTACAGATAACAGATGACAGATGACAGATGACAGATGACATATGACAGATGACAGATATCTGATGACAGATGACAGATTGCAGATAACAGATGACAGATGTCAGATAACAGATGACAGATGACAGATGACAGAAGACAAATGACAGATGACAAATGACAGAAGACAGATGACAGATGACAGATGACAGATGACAGATGACAGATGATAGATGACAGGTGACATATGACAGATGGCAGATAACAGATGACAGATGACATATGACAGATGACAGATGACAGGTAACAGATGACAGATGACAGATGACAGATGATAGATGATAGATGACAGGTGACATATGACAGATGGCAGATAACAGATGACAGATGACTGATGACAGATGACAGATGACAGATGACAGATGACAGATGACAGATGACAGATGACATGTGACAAATGACAGATGACAGATGACAGATGACAGATGACAGATGACAGATGACAGATGACAGATGACAGATGACAGATGACAGATGACAGATGACAGATGACAGATGACAGATGACAGATGACAGATGACAGATGACAGATGACAGATGACAGATGACATATGACAGATGACAGATGACAGATGACAGACGACAGATGACAGATGACAGATGACAGATGACAGATGTCTGATGACAGATGACAAATGACAGATGACAAATGACAAAGACAGATGACAGATGACAGATGACAGATGACAGATGACAGATGACAGATGACAGATGACAGATGACAGATGACAGATGACAGATGACAGATGACAGATGACAGATGACAGATGACAGATGACAGATGACAGATGACAGATGACAGATGACAGACGACAGATGACAGATGACAGATGACAGATGACAGATGTCTGATGACAGATGACAAATGACAGATGACAAATGACAAAGACAGATGACAGATGACAGATGACAGATGACAGATGACAGATGACAGATGACAGATGACAGATGACAGATGACAGATGACAGATGACAGATGACAGATGACAGATGACAGATGACAGATGACAGATGACAGATGACAGATGACAGATATCTGATGACAGATGACAGATTGCAGATAACAGATGTCTGATGACAGATGACAGATGACAGATGGCAGACGAGGGATGACAGAGGAGAGATGACAGATGACAGATGACAGATGACATATGACAGATGACAGATGACAGATGACAGATGACAGATGACAGATGACAGATGACAGATGACAGATGACAGATGGCAGATGACAAATGACAGATGACAAATGACAGAAGCCAGATGACAGATGACCGATGACAGATGACAGATGTCTGATTACAGATGACAGATGACAGATGACAGATGACAGATGACAGATGACAGATGACAGATGACAAATGACAGATGACAAATGACAGAAGACAGATAACGGATGACAGATGACAGATGACAGATGACAGAAGACAGATGACAGATGACAGAAGACAGATGACAGATGACAGATGACAGATGACAGATGACAGGTGACAGATGACAGATGACAGATGACAGATGACAGATGACAGATGTCTGATGACAGATGACAGATGACAGATGGCAGATGAGGGATGACAGAGGAGAGATGACAGATGACAGATGACAGATGACAGATGACAGATGACAGATGACAGATGACAGATGACAGATGACAGATGACAGATGACAGATGACAGGTGACAGATGACAGATGAAAGATGACAAATGACAGATGACAAATGACAAATGACAGAAGACAGATGACAGATGACAGATGACAGATGACAGATGACAGATGACAGATGACAGATAACAGATGACAGATGACAGATGACAGATGACAGAAGACAGATGACAGATGACAGATGACAGATGACAGATGACAGATGACAGATGACAGATGACAGATGACAGATGACAGATGACAGATGACAGATGACAGATGACAGATGACAGATGACAGATGACAGATGACAGGTGACAGATGACAGATGAAAGATGACAAATGACAGATGACAAATGACAAATGACAGAAGACAGATGACAGATGACAGATGACAGATGACAGATGACAGATGACTGATGACAGATGACAGATGACAGATGACAGATGACAGATGACAGATGACAGATGACAGATGACAGATGACAGATGACAGATAACAGATGACAGATGACAGATAACGGATGACAGATGACAGATGACAGATGACAGATGACAGATGACAGATGACAGATGACAGATGACAGTTGACAGAAGACAGATGACAGAAGACAGACGACAGATGACAGATGAGAGATGACAGATGACAGATGACAGATGACAGATGACAGATGACAGATGACAGATGACAGATGACAGATGACAGATGACAGATGACAGATGACAGATGACAGATGACAGATGACAGATGACAGATGACAGATGACAGATGACAGATGACAGATGACAGATGACAGATGACAGATATCTGATGACAGATGACAGATTGCAGATAACAGATGACAGATGACAGATGACAGATTACAGATAACAGATGACAGATGACAGATAACGGATGACAGATGACAGATGACAGATGACAGATGACAGATGACAGATGACAGATGACAGATGACAGTTGACAGAAGACAGATGACAGATGACAGATGAGAGATGACAGATGACAGATGACAGATGACAGATGACAGATGACAGATGACAGATGACAGATGACAGATGACAGATGACAGATGACAGATGACAGATGACAGGTGACAGATGACAGATGAAAGATGACAAATGACAGATGACAAATGACAGACGACAGATGACAGATGACAGATGACAGATGTCTGATGACAGATGACAAATGACAGATGACAAATGACAAAGACAGATGACAGAAGACAGATGACAGATGACAGATGACAGATGACAGATGACAGGTGACAGATGACAGATGACAGATGACAGATGACAGATGTCTGATGACAGATGACAGATGACAGATGGCAGATGAGGGATGACAGAGGAGAGATGACAGATGACAGATGACAGATGACAGATGACAGATGACAGATGACAGATGACAGATGACAGATGACAGATGACAGATGACAGATGACAGATGACAGGTGACAGATGACAGATGAAAGATGACAAATGACAGATGACAAATGACAAATGACAGATGACAGATGATAGATGACAGGTGACATATGACAGATGGCAGATAACAGATGACAGATGACATATGACAGATGACAGATGACAGGTAACAGATGACAGATGACAGATGACAGATGATAGATGATAGATGACAGGTGACATATGACAGATGGCAGATAACAGATGACAGATGACTGATGACAGATGACAGATGACAGATGACAGATGACAGATGACAGATGACAGATGACATGTGACAAATGACAGATGACAGATGACAGATGACAGACGACAGATGACAGATGACAGATGACAGATGACAGATGACAGATGACAGATGACAGATGACAGATGACAGATGACAGATGACAGATGACAGATGACAGATGACAGATGACATATGACAGATGACAGATGACAGATGACAAATAACAGATGACAAATGACAGATGACAGATGACAGATGACAGATAACAGATGACAGATGACAGATGACAGATGACAGATGACAGATGACAGATGACAGATGACAGATGACAGATGACAGATGACAGATGACATATGACAGATGACAGATGACAGATGACAGATGACAGATGACAGATGACAGATGACAGATGACAGATGACAGATGACAGATGACAGATGACAGATGACAGATGACAGACGACAGATGACAGATGACAGATGACAGATGTCTGATGACAGATGACAAATGACAGATGACAAATGACAAAGACAGATGACAGATGACAGATGACAGATGACAGATGACAGATGACAGATGACAGATGACAGATGACAGATGACAGATGACAGATGACAGATGACAGATGACAGATGACAGATGACAGATGACAGATGACAGATGACAGATGACAGATATCTGATGACAGATGACAGATTGCAGATAACAGATGACAGATGACAGATGACAGATTACAGATAACAGATGACAGATGACAGATGACAGATGACATATGACAGATGACAGATATCTGATGACAGATGACAGATTGCAGATAACAGATGACAGATGTCAGATAACAGATGACAGATGACAGATGACAGAAGACAAATGACAGATGACAAATGACAGAAGACAGATGACAGATGACAGATGACAGATGACAGATGACAGATGATAGATGACAGGTGACATATGACAGATGGCAGATAACAGATGACAGATGACATATGACAGATGACAGATGACAGGTAACAGATGACAGATGACAGATGACAGATGATAGATGATAGATGACAGGTGACATATGACAGATGGCAGATAACAGATGACAGATGACTGATGACAGATGACAGATGACAGATGACAGATGACAGATGACAGATGACAGATGACATGTGACAAATGACAGATGACAGATGACAGATGACAGACGACAGATGACAGATGACAGATGACAGATGACAGATGACAGATGACAGATGACAGATGACAGATGACAGATGACAGATGACAGATGACAGATGACAGATGACAGATGACAGATGACAGATGACATATGACAGATGACAGATGACAGATGACAGACGACAGATGACAGATGACAGATGACAGATGACAGATGTCTGATGACAGATGACAAATGACAGATGACAAATGACAAAGACAGATGACAGATGACAGATGACAGATGACAGATGACAGATGACAGATGACAGATGACAGATGACAGATGACAGATGACAGATGACAGATGACAGATGACAGATGACAGATGACAGATGACAGATGACAGATGACAGATGACAGATGACAGACGACAGATGACAGATGACAGATGACAGATGACAGATGTCTGATGACAGATGACAAATGACAGATGACAAATGACAAAGACAGATGACAGATGACAGATGACAGATGACAGATGACAGATGACAGATGACAGATGACAGATGACAGATGACAGATGACAGATGACAGATGACAGATGACAGATGACAGATGACAGATGACAGATGACAGATGACAGATATCTGATGACAGATGACAGATTGCAGATAACAGATGTCTGATGACAGATGACAGATGACAGATGGCAGACGAGGGATGACAGAGGAGAGATGACAGATGACAGATGACAGATGACATATGACAGATGACAGATGACAGATGACAGATGACAGATGACAGATGACAGATGACAGATGACAGATGACAGATGGCAGATGACAAATGACAGATGACAAATGACAGAAGCCAGATGACAGATGACCGATGACAGATGACAGATGTCTGATTACAGATGACAGATGACAGATGACAGATGACAGATGACAGATGACAGATGACAGATGACAAATGACAGATGACAAATGACAGAAGACAGATAACGGATGACAGATGACAGATGACAGATGACAGAAGACAGATGACAGATGACAGAAGACAGATGACAGATGACAGATGACAGATGACAGATGACAGGTGACAGATGACAGATGACAGATGACAGATGACAGATGACAGATGTCTGATGACAGATGACAGATGACAGATGGCAGATGAGGGATGACAGAGGAGAGATGACAGATGACAGATGACAGATGACAGATGACAGATGACAGATGACAGATGACAGATGACAGATGACAGATGACAGATGACAGATGACAGGTGACAGATGACAGATGAAAGATGACAAATGACAGATGACAAATGACAAATGACAGAAGACAGATGACAGATGACAGATGACAGATGACAGATGACAGATGACAGATGACAGATAACAGATGACAGATGACAGATGACAGATGACAGAAGACAGATGACAGATGACAGATGACAGATGACAGATGACAGATGACAGATGACAGATGACAGATGACAGATGACAGATGACAGATGACAGATGACAGATGACAGATGACAGATGACAGATGACAGGTGACAGATGACAGATGAAAGATGACAAATGACAGATGACAAATGACAAATGACAGAAGACAGATGACAGATGACAGATGACAGATGACAGATGACAGATGACTGATGACAGATGACAGATGACAGATGACAGATGACAGATGACAGATGACAGATGACAGATGACAGATGACAGATGACAGATAACAGATGACAGATGACAGATAACGGATGACAGATGACAGATGACAGATGACAGATGACAGATGACAGATGACAGATGACAGATGACAGTTGACAGAAGACAGATGACAGAAGACAGACGACAGATGACAGATGAGAGATGACAGATGACAGATGACAGATGACAGATGACAGATGTCTGATGACAGATGACAGATGACAGATGGCAGACGAGGGATGACAGAGGAGAGATGACAGATGACAGATGACAGATGACAGAAGACAGATGATAGATGACAGATGACAGATGACAGATGACAGATGACAGATGACAGATGACAGATGACAGATGACAGATGACAGATGACAAATGACAGAAGCCAGATGACAAATGACAGATGACAAATGACAGAAGACAGATGACAGATGACAGATGACAGATGACAGATGACAAATGACAGATGACAAATGACAGATGACAAATGACAGAAGACAGATGACAGATGACAGATGACAGATGACAGAAGACAGATGACAGATGACAGATGACAGATGACAGATGACAGATGACAGATGACAGATGACAGATGACAGATGACAGATGACAGATGACAGATGACAGATGACAGATGACAGATGACAGATGACAGATGACAGATGACAGATGACAGATGACAGATGACAGATGACAGAAGACAGATGACAGATGACAGATGACAGATGACAGATGACAGATGTCTGATGACAGATGACAGATGACAGATGGCAGATGAGGGATGACAGAGGAGAGATGACAGATGACAGATGACAGATGACATATGACAGATGACAGATGACAGATGACAGATGACAGATGACAGATGACAGATGACAGATGACAGATGGCAGATGACAAATGACAGATGACAAATGACAGAAGCCAGATGACAAATGACAGATGACAAATGACAGAAGACAGATGACAGATGACAGATGACAGATGACAAATGACAGATGACAAATGACAGATGACAAATGACAGAAGACAGATGACAGATGACAGATGACAGATGACAGAAGACAGATGACAGATGACAGATGGCAGATGACAGATGACAGATGACAGATGACAGATGACAGATGACAGATGACAGATGACAGATGACAGATGACAGATGACAGATGACAGATGACAGATGACAGATGACAGATGACAGATGACAGATGACAGATGACAAATGACAGATGACAAATGACAGATGACAGATGACAGATGACAGATAACAGATGACAGATGACAGATGACAGATGACAGATGACAGATGACAGATGACTGATGACAGATGACAGATGACAGATGACAGATGACAGATGACAGATGACAGATGACAGATGACAGATGACAGATGACAGATGACAGATGACAGATGACAGGTGACAGATGACAGATGAAAGATGACAAATGAGAGATGACAAATGACAAATGACAGAAGACAGATGACAGATGACAGATGACAGATGACAGATGACAGATGACAGATGACAGATGACAGATGACAGATGACAGATGACAGATGACAGATGACAGATGACAGATGACAGATGACAGATGACAGATGACAGATGACAGATGACAGATGACAGATGACAAATGACAGATGACAAATGACAGAAGACAGATGACAAATGACAAATGACAGATGACAAATGACAGAAGACAGATGAAAGATGACAGATGACAGATGACAGATGACAGATGACAGATGACAGATGACAGATGACAGGTGACAGATGACAGATGACAGATGACAGATGACAGATGACAGATGACAAATGACAGATGACAGATGACAGATGACAGATGACAGATGACAGATGACAGATGACAGATGACAGATGGCAGATGACAGATGACAGATGACAAATGACAGATGACAAATGACAGAAGACACATGACAGGTGACAGATGACAGATGACAGATGACAGATGACAGATGACAGATGACAGATGACAGATGACAGATGACAGATGACAGATGACAGATGACAGATGACAGATGACAGATGACAGATGACAGATGACAGATGACAGATGACAGATGACAGATGACAGATGACAGATGACAGATGACAGATGACAGATGACAGATGGCAGATGACAGATGACAGATGACAGATGACAGATGACAAATGACAGATGACAAATGACAGAAGACAGATGACAGATGACAGATGACAGATGACTGATGACACATGACAG
Source organism: Condylostylus longicornis (assembly GCF_029603195.1). NCBI lineage: Eukaryota > Metazoa > Arthropoda > Insecta > Diptera > Dolichopodidae > Condylostylus > Condylostylus longicornis. The sequence continues at coordinate 68,765 of NW_026578010.1, forward strand.
ATGACAGATGACAGATGACAGATGACAGATGACAGATAACAGATGACAGATGACAGATGACAGATGACAGATGACAGATGACAGATGACAGATGACAGATGACAGATGACAGATGACAGATGACAGATGACAGATGACAGATGACAGATGACAGATGACAGATGACAGATGACAGATGACAGATGACAGATGACAGATGACAGATGACAGATGACATATGACAGATGACAGATGACAGATGGCAGATGACAGATGACAGATGACAAATGACAGATGACAAATGACAGAAGACAGATGACAGATGACAGATGACAGATGACAGATGACAGATGACAAATGACAGAAGACAGATGACAGATGACAGATGACAGATGACAGATGACAGATGACAGATGACAGATGTCTGATGACAGATGACAGATGGCAGATGAGGGATGACAGATGACAGATGACAGATGACAGATGACAAATGTCTGATGACAGATGACAGATGACAGATGACAGATGACAGATGACAAATGACAGATGACAAATCACAGAAGACAGATGACAGATGACAGATGACAGATGACAGATGGCATATGAGGGATGACAGATGACAGATGACAGATGACAAATGTCTGATGACAGATGACAGATGACAGATGACAGATGACAGATGACAGATGACAGATGACAGATGACAGATGACAAATGACAGATGACAAATGACAGAAGACAGATGACAGATGACAGATGGCAGATGACAGATGACAGATGACACATGACAGATGACAAATGACAGATGACAAATGACAGAAGACAGATGTCTGATGACAGATGACAGATGACAGATGGCAGATGACAAATGACAAATGACAGATGACAAATGACAGAAGACAGATAAAAGATGACAGATGACAGATGACAGTTGACAGATGACAGATGGCAGATGAGGGATGGCAGATGAGAGATGACAGATGACAGATGACAGATGACAGATGACAGATGACAGATGACAGATGACAGATGACTGATGACAGATGACAGATGTCTGATTACAGATGACAGATGACAGATGACAGATGACAGATGACAGATGACAGATGACAGATGACAGATGACAGATGACAGATGACAGATGACAGATGACAGATGACAGATGACAAATGACAAATGACAGATGACAAATGACAGAAGACAGATAACAAATGACAGATGGCAGATGACAAATGACAGATGACAGATGACAGATGACAGATGACAGATGACAGATGACAGATAACAGATGACAGATGACAGATGACAGATGACAGATGACAGATGTCTGATTACAGATGACAGATGACAGATGACAGATGACAGATGACAGATGACAGATGACAGATGACAAATGACAGATGACAAATGACAGAAGACAGATAACAGATGACAGATGGCAGATGACAGATGACAGATGACAGATGACAGATGACAGATGACAGATGACAGATGACAGATGACAGATGACAGATGACAGATGACAGATGACAGATGACAGATGACAGATGACAGATGACAGATGACAGATGACAGATGACAGATGACAGATGACAGATGACAGATGGCAGATGACAGATGACAGATGACAAATGACAGATGACAAATGACAGAAGACAGATGACAGATGACAGATGACAGATGACAGATGACAGATGACAGATGACAGATGACAGATGACAAATGACAGAAGACAGATGACAGATGACAGATGACAGATGACAGATGACAGATGACAGATGACAGATGTCTGATGACAGATGACAGATGGCAGATGAGGGATGACAGATGACAGATGACAGATGACAGATGACAAACGTCTGATGACAGATGACAGATGACAGATGACAGATGACAGATGACAAATGACAGATGACAAATGACAGAAGACAGATGACAGATGACAGATGACAGATGACAGATGGCATATGAGGGATGACAGATGACAGATGACAGATGACAAATGTCTGATGACAGATGACAGATGACAGATGACAGATGACAGATGACAGATGACAGATGACAGATGACAGATGACAAATGACAGATGACAAATGACAGAAGACAGATGACAGATGACAGATGACAGATGACACATGACAGATGACAAATGACAGATGACAAATGACAGAAGACAGATGTCTGATGACAGATGACAGATGACAGATGGCAGATGACAAATGACAAATGACAGATGACAAATGACAGAAGACAGATGAAAGATGACAGATGACAGATGACAGTTGACAGATGACAGATGGCAGATGAGGGATGGCAGATGAGAGATGACAGATGACAGATGACAGATGACAGATGACAGATGACAGATGACAGATGACAGATGACAGATGACTGATGACAGATGACAGATGTCTGATTACAGATGACAGATGACAGATGACAGATGACAGATGACAGATGACAGATGACAGATGACAGATGACAGATGACAGATGACAGATGACAGATGACAGATGACAGATGACAGATGACAGATGACAGATGACAGATGACAAATGACAGATGACAAATGACAGAAGACAGATAACAGATGACAGATGGCAGATGACAAATGACAGATGACAGATGACAGATGACAGATGACAGATGACAGATGACAGATGACAGATAACAGATGACAGATGACAGATGACAGATGACAGATGACAGATGACAGATGTCTGATTACAGATGACAGATGACAGATGACAGATGACAGATGACAGATGACAGATGACAGATGACAGATGACAGATGACACATGACAGATGACAAATGACAGATGACAAATGACAGAAGACAGATGTCTGATGACAGATGACAGATGACAGATGGCAGATGACAAATGACAAATGACAGATGACAAATGACAGAAGACAGATGAAAGATGACAGATGACAGATGACAGTTGACAGATGACAGATGGCAGATGAGGGATGGCAGATGAGAGATGACAAATGACAGATGACAAATGACAGAAGACAGATAACAGATGACAGATGGCAGATGACAGATGACAGATGACAGAGGACAGATGACAGATGACAGATGACAGATGACAGATGACAGATGACAGATGACAGATGACAGATGACAGATGACAGATGACAGATGACAGATGACAGATGACAGATGACAGATGACAGATGACAGATGACAGATGACAGATGACAGATGACAGATGGCAGATGACAGAAGACAGATGACAGATGCAAATGAAAGATGACAGATGACAGATGACAGATGACAGATGACAGATGACAGATGACAGATGACAGATGACAGTTGACAGATGGCAGATGACAGATGACAGATGACAGATGACAGAGGACAGATGACAGATGACAGATGACAGATGACAAATGACAGATGACAAATGACAAATGACAGAAGACAAATGACAGATGACAGATGACAGATGACAGATGACAGATGCAGATGACAGATGACAGATGACAGATGACATATGACAGATGACAGATGACAGATGACAGATGACAGATGACAGATGACAGATGACAGATGACAGATGACAGACGACAGATGACAGATGACAGATGACAGATGACAGATGACAGATGACAGATGGCAGATGACAGATGACAGATGACAGATGACAGATGACAGATGACAGATGACAAATGACAGATGACAAATGACAGAAGACAGATGACAGATGACAGATGACAGATGACAGATGACTGATGACAGATGACAGATGACAGATGACAGATGACAGATGACAGATGACAGATGACAGATGACAGAGGACAGATGACAGATGACAGATGACAGATGAAAGATGAAAGATGACAGATGACAGATGACAGATGACAGATGACAGATGACAGATGACAGATGACAGATGACAGATGACAGATGAAAGATGAAAGATGACAGATGACAGATGACAGATGACAGATGACAGATGACAGATGACAGATGACAGATGACAGATGACAGATGACAGATGACAGATGTCTGATTACAGATGACAGATGACAGATGACAGATGACAGATGACAGATGACAGATGACAGATGACAGATGACAGATGACAGATGACAGATGACAGATGACAGATGACAGATGACAGATGACAGATGACAGATGACATATGACAGATGACAGATGACAGATGACATATGTCTGATTACAGATGACAGATGACAGATGACAAATGACAGATGACAGATGACAGATGACAGATGACAGATGACAGATGACAGATGACAGATGACATATGACAGATGACAGATGACAGATGACAGATGACAGATGACAGATGACAGATGACAGATGACAGATGACAGATGACAGATGACAGATGACAGATGACAGATGACAGATGACAGATGACAGATGACAAATGACAGAAGACAGATGACAGATGTCAGATGACAGATGACAGATGACAGATGACAGATGTCTGATGACAGATGACAGATGGCAGATGACAGATGACAGATGACAGATGACAGATGACAGATGACAGATGACAGATGACAGATGACAGATGACAGATGACAGATGACAGATGACAGATGACAGATGACAGATGACAGATGACAGATGACAGATGACAGATGACAGATGACAGATGACAGATGACAGATGACAGATGACAGATGACAGATGACAGATGACAGATGACAGATGACAGATGACAGATGACAGATGACAGATGACAGATGACAGATGACAGATGACAGATGACAGATGGCAGATGACAGATGACAGATGACAAATGACAGATGACAAATGACAGAAGACAGATGACAGATGACAGATGACAGATGACAGATGACAGATGACAGATGACAAATGACAGAAGACAGATGACAGATGACAGATGACAGATGACAGATGACAGATGACAGATATCTGATGACAGATGACAGATGGCAGATGAGGGATGACAGATGACAGATGACAGATGACAAATGTCTGATGACAGATGACAGATGACAGATGACAGATGACAGATGACAAATGACAGATGACAAATGACAGAAGACAGATGACAGATGACAGATGACAGATGACAGATGGCATATGAGGGATGACAGATGACAGATGACAGATGACAAATGTCTGATGACAGATGACAAATGACAGATGACAGATGACAGATGACAGATGACAGATGACAGATGACAGATGACAGATGACAGATGACAGATGACAGATGACACATGACAGATGACAAATGACAGATGACAAATGACAGAAGACAGATGTCTGATGACAGATGACAGATGACAGATGGCAGATGACAAATGACAAATGACAGATGACAAATGACAGAAGACAGATGAAAGATGACAGATGACAGATGACAGTTGACAGATGACAGATGGCAGATGAGGGATGGCAGATGAGAGATGACAGATGACAGATGACAGATGACAGATGACAGATGACAGATGACAGATGACAGATGACAGATGACAGATGACAGATGACTGATGACAAATGACAGATGTCTGATTACAGATGACAGATGACAGATGACAGATGACAGATGACAGATGACAGATGACAGATGACAGATGACAGATGACAGATGACAGATGACAGATGACAGATGACAGATGACAGATGACAGATGACAAATGACAGATGACAAATGACAGAAGACAGATAACAGATGACAGATGGCAGATGACAAATGACAGATGACAGATGACAGATGACAGATGACAGATGACAGATGACAGATGACAGATGACAGATAACAGATGACAGATGACAGATGACAGATGACAGATGTCTGATTACAGATGACAGATGACAGATGACAGATGACAGATGACAGATGACAGATGACAGATGACAGATGACAGATGACAAATGACAGATGACAAATGACAGAAGACAGATAACAGATGACAGATGGCAGATGACAGATGACAGATGACAGAGGACAGATGACAGATGACAGATGACAGATGACAGATGACAGATGACAGATGACAGATGACAGATGACAGATGACAGATGACAGATGACAGATGACAGATGACAGATGACAGATGACAGATGACAGATGACAGATGACAGATGACAGATGGCAGATGACAGAAGACAGATGACAGATGCAAATTAAAGATGACAGATGACAGATGACAGATGACAGATGACAGATGACAGATGACAGATGACAGATGACAGATGACAGATGACAGATGACAGATGGCAGATGACAGATGACAGATGACAGATGACAGAGGACAGATGACAGATGACAGATGACAAATGACAGATGACAAATGACAAATGACAGAAGACAGATGACAGATGACAGATGACAGATGACAGATGACAGATGCAGATGACAGATGACAGATGACAGATGACATATGACAGATGACAGATGACAGATGACAGATGACAGATGACAGATGACAGATGACAGATGACAGATGACAGATGACAGATGACAGATGACAGATGACAGATGACAGATGACAGATGACAGATGACAGATGACAGATGACAGATGGCAGATGACAGATGACAGATGACAGATGACAGATGACAGATGACAAATGACAGATGACAAATGACAGAAGACAGATGACAGATGACAGATGACAGATGACAGATGACTGATGACAGATGACAGATGACAGATGACAGATGACAGATGACAGATGACAGATGACAGATGACAGATGACAGAGGACAGATGACAGATGACAGATGACAGATGAAAGATGAAAGATGACAGATGACAGATGACAGATGACAGATGACAGATGACAGATGAAAGATGAAAGATGACAGATGACAGATGACAGATGACAGATGACAGATGACAGATAACAGATGACAGATGACAGATGACAGATGTCTGATTACAGATGACAGATGACAGATGACAGATGACAGATGACAGATGACAGATGACAGATGACATATGACAGATGACAGATGACAGATGACAGATGACAGATGACATATGTCTGATTACAGATAACAGATGACAGATGACAAATGACAGATGACAGATGACAGATGACAGATGACAGATGACAGATGACAGATGACATATGACAGATGACAGATGACAGATGACAGATGACAGATGACAGATGACAGATGACAGATGACAGATGACAGATGACAGATGACAGATGACAGATGACAGATGACAGATGACAGATGACAGATGACAGATGACAGATGACAGATGACAGATGACAGATGACAGATGACAGATGACAGATGACAGATGACAGATGACAGATGACAGATGACAGATGACAGATGACAGATGACAGATGACAGATGACAGATGACAGATGGCAGATGACAGATGACAGATGACAAATGACAAATGACAGATGACAAATGACAGAAGACAGATGACAGATGACAGATGACAGATGACAGATGACAGATGACAGATGACAGATGACAGATGACAGATTACAGATGACAGATGACAGATGACAGATGACAGATGACAGATGACAGACGACAGATGACAGATGACAGATGACAGATGACAGATGACAGATGACAGATGTCTGATGACAGATGACAAATGACAGATGACAGATGACAGATGACAGATGACAGATGACAGATGACAGATGACAAATGACAGACGACAAATGACAGATGACAGATGGCAGATGACAGATGTCTGATGACAGATGACAAATGACAGATGAAAAATGACATAAGACAGATGACAGATGATAGATGACAGATGACAGATGATAGATGACAGGTGACAGATGACAGATGACAGATGACAGATGACAGATGACAGATGACAGATGACAGATGACAGATGACAGATGACAGATGACAGATGACAGATGACAGATGACAGATGACAGATGACAGATGACAGATGACAGATGACAGATGACAGATGACAGATGACAGATGACAGATGACAGATGACAGATGACAGATGACAGATGACAGATGACAGATGACAGTTGACAGATGACAGATGACAGATGACAGATGACAGATTACAGATGACAGATGTCTGATGACAGATGACAGATGACAGATGACAGATGACAAATGACAGATGACAGATGACAGATGACAGATGACAGATGACAGATGACAGATGACAGATGTCTGATGACAGATGACAGATGACAGATGTCGGATGACAGATGACAGATTGCAGATAACAGATAACAGATGACAGATAACAGATGACAGATGACAAATGACAGATGACAAATGACAGAAGACAGATGACAGATGACAGATGACAGATGACGGATGACAGATGACAGATGACAGATGACAGATGACAGATGACAGATGTCTAATGACAGATGACGGATGACAGATGACAGATTACAGATAACAGATGACAGATGACAGATGACATATGACAGATGACAGATATCTGATGACAGATGACAGATTGCAGATAACAGATGACAGATGTCAGATAACAGATGACAGATGACAGATGACAGAAGACAAATGACAGATGACAAATGACAGAAGACAGATGACAGATGACAGATGACAGATGACAGATGACAGATGATAGATGACAGGTGACATATGACAGATGGCAGATAACAGATGACAGATGACATATGACAGATGACAGATGATAGGTAACAGATGACAGATGACAGATGACAGATGATAGATGATAGATGACAGGTGACATATGACAGATGGCAGATAACAGATGACAGATGACAGATGACTGATGACAGATGACAGATGACAGATGACAGATGACAGATGACAGATGACAGATGACAGATGACATGTGACAAATGACAGATGACAGATGACAGATGACAGACGACAGATGACAGATGACAGATGACAGATGACAGATGACAGATGACAGATGACAGATGACAGATGACAGATGACAGATGACAGATGACAGATGACAGATGACAGATGACAGATGACAGATGACAGATGACATATGACAGATGACAGATGACAGATGACAAATAACAGATGACAAATGACAGATGACAGATGACAGATGACAGATAACAGATGACAGATGACAGATGACAGATGACAGATGACAGATGACAGATGACAGATGACAGATGACAGATGACAGATGACAGATGACATATGACAGATGACAGATGACAGATGACAGATGACAGATGACAGATGACAGATGACAGATGACAGATGACAGATGACAGATGACAGATGACAGATGACAGACGACAGATGACAGATGACAGATGACAGATGACAGATGTCTGATGACAGATGACAAATGACAGATGACAAATGACAAAGACAGATGACAGATGACAGATGACAGATGACAGATGACAGATGACAGATGACAGATGACAGATGACAGATGACAGATGACAAATGACAGATGACAGATGACAGATGACAGATGACAGATGACAGATGACAGATGACAGATGACAGATATCTGATGACAGATGACAGATTGCAGATAACAGATGACAGATGACAGATGACAGATTACAGATAACAGATGACAGATGACAGATGACATATGACAGATGACAGATATCTGATGACAGATGACAGATTGCAGATAACAGATGACAGATGTCAGATAACAGATGACAGATGACAGATGACAGAAGACAAATGACAGATGACAAATGACAGAAGACAGATGACAGATGACAGATGACAGATGACAGATGACAGATGATAGATGACAGGTGACATATGACAGATGGCAGATAACAGATGAGAGATGACATATGACAGATGACGGATGACAGGTAACAGATGACAGATGACAGATGACAGATGATAGATGATAGATGACAGGTGACATATGACAGATGGCAGATAACAGATGACAGATGACTGATGACAGATGACAGATGACAGATGACAGATGACAGATGACAGATGACAGATGACATGTGACAAATGACAGATGACAGATGACAGATGACAGACGACAGATGACAGATGACAGATGACAGATGACAGATGACAGATGACAGATGACAGATGACAGATGACAGATGACAGATGACAGATGACAGATGACAGATGACAGATGACAGATGACATATGACAGATGACAGATGACAGATGACAGATGACAAATAACAGATGACAAATGACAGATGACAGATGACAGATGACAGATGACAGATGACAGATGACAGATGACAGATGACAGATGACAGATGACAGATGACAGATGACATATGACAGATGACAGATGACAGATGACAGATGACAGATGACAGATGACAGATGACAGATGACAGATGACAGATGACAGATGACAGACGACAGATGACAGATGACAGATGACAGATGTCTGATGACAGATGACAAATGACAGATGACAAATGACAAAGACAGATGACAGATGACAGATGACAGATGACAGATGACAGATGACAGATGACAGATGACAGATGACAGATGACAGATGACAGATGACAGATGACAGATGACAGATGACAGATGACAGATGACAGATGACAGATGACAGATGACAGATGACAGATGACAGATGACAGATGACAGATGACAGATGACAGATGACAGATGACAGATGACAGATGACAGATGAGAGATGACAGATGACAAATAACAGATGACGAATGACAGATGACAGATGACAGATGACAGATGACAGATGATAGATGACAGGTGACAGATGACAGATGACAGATGACAGGTGACAGATGACAGATGACAGATGACAGATGACAGATGACAGATGACAGATGACAGATGACAGATGACAGATGACAGATGACAGATGACAGATGACAGATGACAGATGACAGATGACAGATGACAGATGACAGATGTCTGATGACAGATGACAGATGACAGATGACAGATGACAAATGACAGATGACAGATGACAGATGACAGATGACAGATGACAGATGACAGATGACAGATGACAGATGACAGATGACAGATGTCTGATGACAGATGACAGATGACAGATGTCTGATGACAGATGACAGATTGCAGATAACAGATAACAGATGACAGATAACAAATGACAGATGACAAATGACAGATGACAAATGACAGAAGACAGATGACAGATGACAGATGACAGATGACAGATGACAGATGACAGATGACAGATGACAGATGACAGATGTCTAATGACAGATGACGGATGACAGATGACAGATTACAGATAACAGATGACAGATGACAGATGACATATGACAGATGACAGATATCTGATGACAGATGACAGATTGCAGATAACAGATGACAGATGTCAGATAACAGATGACAGATGACAGATGACAGAAGACAAATGACAGATGACAAATGACAGATGACAAATGACAGAAGACAGATGACAGATGACAGATGACAGATGACAGATGACAGATGATAGATGACAGGTGACATATGACAGATGGCAGATAACAGATGCCTGATGACAGATGCCTGATGACAGATGACAGATGACAAATGACCGATGACAAATGACGGAAGACAGATGACAGATGACAGATGACAGATGACAGATGACAGATGACAGATGACAGATGACAGATGACAGATGACAGATGACAGATGACAGATGACAGATGACAGATGACAGATGACATATGACAGATGACAGATGACATGTGACAGATGAGAGATGACAGATGACAGATGACAGATGACAAATGACATAAGACAGATGACAGATGATAGATGACAGATGACAGATGACAGATGATAGATGACAGATGACAGATGACATGTTACAGATGACAGATGACAGATGACAGATGACAGATGACAGATGACAGATGACAGATGACAGATGACAGATGACAGATGACAGATGACAGATGACAGATGAGAGATGACAGATGACAGATGACAGATGACAGATGACAGACGACAGATGACAGATGTCTGATGACAGATGACAGATTGCAGATAACAGATGACAGATGTCAGATAACAGATGACAGATGACATGTGACAGATGACAGATGACATATGACAGATGACAGATGACAGGTAACAGATGACAGATGACAGATGACAGATGATAGATGACAGGTGACATATGACAGATGGCAGATAACAGATGACAGATGACAGATGACAGATGACAGATGACAGATGACAGATGACAGATGACAGATGACAGATGACAGATGACAGATGACAGATGACAGATGACAGATGACATGTGACAAATGACAGATGACAGATGACAGACGACAGATGACAGATGACAGATGACAGATGACAGATGACAGATGACAGATGACAGATGACAGATGACAGATGACAGATGACAGATGACAGATGACAGATGACAGATGACAGATGACAGATGACAGATGACAGATGACAGATGACAGATGACAGATGACAGATGACATGTGACAAATGACAGATGACAGATGACAGACGACAGATGACAGATGACAGATGACAGATGACAGATGACAGATGACAGATGACAGATGACAGATGACAGATGACAGATGACAGATGACAGACGACAGATGACAGATGACAGATGACAGATGACAGATGACAGATGACAAATGACAGATGACAGATGACAGATGACAGATGACAGATGACAGATGACAGATGACAGATGACAGATGACAGATGACAGATGTCTGATGACACATGACAAATGACAAATGACATAAGACAGATGACAGATGACAGATGACAGATGACAGATGACAGATGACAGATGACAGATGACAGATGACAGATGACAGATGACAGATGACAGATGACAGATGACAGATGACAGATGACAGATGACAGATGACAGATGACAGATGACAGATGACAGATGACATATGACAGATGACAGATGACAGATGACAGATGACAGATGACAGATGACAAATAACAGATGACAAATGACAGATGACAGATGACAGATGACAGATGACAGATGACAGATGACAGATGACAGATGACAGATGACAGATGACAGATGACAGACGACAGATGACAGATGACAGATGGCAGATGACAGATGTCTGATGACAGATGACAAATGACAGATGAAAAATGACATAAGACAGATGACAGATGATAGATGACAGATGACAGATGATAGATGACAGGTGACAGATGACAGATGACAGATGACAGATGACAGATGACAGATGACAGATGACAGATGACAGATGACAGATGACAGATGACAGATGACAGATGACAGATGACAGATGACAGATGACAGATGACAGATGACAGATGACAGATGACAGATGACAGATGACAGATGACAGTTGACAGATGACAGATGACAGATGACAGATGACAGATTACAGATTACAGATGACAGATGTCTGATGACAGATGACAGATGACAGATGACAGATGACAAATGACAGATGACAGATGACAGATGACAGATGACAGATGACAGATGTCTGATGACAGATGACAGATGACAGATGTCTGATGACAGATGACAGATTGCAGATAACAGACAACAGATGACAGATGACAGATGACAGATGACAAATGACAGATGACAAATGACAGAAGACAGATGACAGATGACAGATGGCACATGACAGATGACAGATGACAGATGACAGATGACAGATGACAGATGACAGATGACAGATGACAGATGACAGATGTCTAATGACAGATGACAGATGACAGATGACAGATGACAGATGACAGATGACAGATGACAGATGACATATGACAGATGACAGATGTCTGATGACAGATGACAGATTGCAGATAACAGATGACAGATGTCAGATAACAGATGACAGATGACAGATGACAAATGACAAATGACAGATGACAAATGACAGAAGACAGATGACAGATGACAGATGACAGATGACAGATGACAGATGATAGATGACAGGTGACATATGACAGATGGCAGATAACAGATGCCTGATGACAGATGCCTGATGACAGATGACAGATGACAAATGACCGATGACAAATGACGGAAGACAGATGACAGATGACAGATGACAGATGACAGATGACAGATGACAGATGACAGATGACAGATGACAGATGACAGATGACAGATGACAGATGACAGATGACAGATGACAGATGACAGATGACAGATGACAGATGACAGATGACAGATGACAGATGACATATGACAGATGACAGATGACATGTGACAGATGACAGATGACAGATGACAGATGACAAATGACATAAGACAGATGACAGATGATAGATGACAGATGACAGATGACAGATGATAGATGATACATGACAGATGACAGATGACATGTGACAGATGACAGATGACAGATGACAGATGACAGATGACAGATGACAGATGACAGATGACAGATGACAGATGACAGATGACAGATGACAGATGACAGATGACAGATGACAGATGACAGATGACAGATGACAGATGACAGATGACAGATGACAGATGACATATGACAGATGACAGATGACAGATGACAGATGACAGATGACAGATGACAGATGACAGATGACAGATGACAGATGACAGATGACAGATGACAGATGACAGATGACAGATGACAGATGACAGATGACAGATGACAGATGACAGATGACAGATGACAGACGACAGATGATAGATGTCTGATGACAGATGACAGATTGCAGATAACAGATGACAGATGTCAGATAACAGATGACAGATGACATGTGACAGATGACAGATGACATATGACAGATGACAGATGACAGGTAACAGATGACAGATGACAGATAACAGATGATAGATGACAGGTGACATATGACAGATGGCAGATAACAGATGACAGATGACAGATGACAGATGACAGATGACAGATAACAGATGACATGTGACAAATGACAGATGACAGATGACAGATGACAGATGACAGATGACAGATGACAGATGACAGATGCCAGATGACAGATGACAGATGATAGATGACAGGTGACATATGACAGATGGCAGATAACAGATGACAGATGACAGATGACAGACGACAGATGACAGATGACAGATGACAGATGACAGATGACAGATGACAGATAACAGATGACATGTGACAAATGACAGATGACAGATGACAGATGACAGATGACAGATGACAGATGACAGATGACAGATGACAGATGACAGATGACAGATGACAGATGACATATGACAGATGACAGATGACAGATGACAGATGACAGATGACAGATGACAAATAACAGATGACAAATGACAGATGACAGATGACAGATGACAGATGACAGATGACAGATGACAGATGACAGATGACAGATGACAGATGACAGTTGACAGATGACAGATGACAGATGACAGATGACAGATTACAGATTACAGATGACAGATGTCTGATGACAGATGACAGATGACAGATGTCTAATGACAGATGACAGATGACAGATGACAGATGACAGATGACAGATGACAGATGACAGATGACATATGACAGATGACAGATGTCTGATGACAGATGACAGATTGCAGATAACAGATGACAGATGTCAGATAACAGATGACAGATGACAGATGACAAATGACAAATGACAGATGACAAATGACAGAAGACAGATGACAGATGACAGATGACAGATGACAGATGACAGATGATAGATGACAGGTGACATATGACAGATGGCAGATAACAGATGCCTGATGACAGATGCCTGATGACAGATGACAGATGACAAATGACCGATGACAAATGACGGAAGACAGATGACAGATGACAGATGACAGATGACAGATGACAGATGACAGATGACAGATGACAGATGACAGATGACAGATGACAGATGACAGATGACAGATGACAGATGACAGATGACAGATGACAGATGACAGATGACAGATGACAGATGACAGATGACAGATGACAGATGACAGATGACAGATGACATATGACAGATGACAGATGACATGTGACAGATGACAGATGACAGATGACAGATGACAAATGACATAAGACAGATGACAGATGATAGATGACAGATGACAGATGACAGATGATAGATGATACATGACAGATGACAGATGACATGTGACAGATGACAGATGACAGATGACAGATGACAGATGACAGATGACAGATGACAGATGACAGATGACAGATGACAGATGACAGATGACAGATGACAGATGACAGATGACAGATGACAGATGACAGATGACAGATGACAGATGACAGATGACAGATGACATATGACAGATGACAGATGACAGATGACAGATGACAGATGACAGATGACAGATGACAGATGACAGATGACAGATGACAGATGACAGATGACAGATGACAGATGACAGATGACAGATGACAGATGACAGATGACAGATGACAGATGACAGATGACAGATGACAGACGACAGATGATAGATGTCTGATGACAGATGACAGATTGCAGATAACAGATGACAGATGTCAGATAACAGATGACAGATGACATGTGACAGATGACAGATGACATATGACAGATGACAGATGACAGGTAACAGATGACAGATGACAGATAACAGATGATAGATGACAGGTGACATATGACAGATGGCAGATAACAGATGACAGATGACAGATGACAGATGACAGATGACAGATAACAGATGACATGTGACAAATGACAGATGACAGATGACAGATGACAGATGACAGATGACAGATGACAGATGACAGATGCCAGATGACAGATGACAGATGATAGATGACAGGTGACATATGACAGATGGCAGATAACAGATGACAGATGACAGATGACAGACGACAGATGACAGATGACAGATGACAGATGACAGATGACAGATGACAGATGACAGATGACAGATGACAGATGACAGATGACAGATGACAGATGACACATGACACATGACAGATGACAGATGACAGATGACAGATGACAGATGACAGATGACAGATGACAAATAACAGATGACAAATGACAGATGACAGATGACAGATGACAGATGACAGATGACAGATGACAGATGACAGATGACAGATGACAGATGACAGATGACAGATGACAGATGACAGATGACAGATGACAGATGACAGATGACAGATGACAGATGACAGACGACAGATGACAGATGACAGATGACAAATGACAGATGACCGATGACAGATGACAGATGGCAGATAACAGATGACAGATGACAGATGACAGATGACAGATGACAGATGACAGATGACAGATGACAGATGACAGATGACAGATGACAGATGACAGATGACAGATAACAGATGACAGATGTCAGATAACAGATGACAGATGACATGTGACAGATGACAGATGACATATGACAGATGACAGATGACAGGTAACAGATGACAGATGACAGATAACAGATGATAGATGACAGGTGACATATGACAGATGGCAGATAACAGATGACAGATGACAGATGACAGATGACAGATGACAGATAACAGATGATAGATGACAGGTGACATATGACAGATGGCAGATAACAGATGACAGATGACAGACGACAGATGACAGATGACAGATGACAGATGACAGATGACAGATGACAGATGACAGATGACAGATGACAGATGACAGATGACAGATGACAGATGACAGATGACAGATGACAGATGACAGATGACAGATGACAGATGACAGATGACAGATGACAGATGACAGATGACAGATGACAGATGACAGATGACAAATAACAGATGACAAATGACAGATGACAGATGACAGATGACAGATGACAAATGACAGATGACAGATGACAGATGACAGATGACAGATGACAGATGACAGATGACAGATGACAGATGACAGATGACAGACGACAGATGACAGATGACAGATGACAGATGACAGATGACAAATGACAGATGACCGATGACAGATGACAGATGGCAGATAACAGATGACAGATGACAGATGACAGATGACAGATGACAGATGACAGATGACAGATGACAGATGACATGTGACAAATGACAGATGACAGATGACAGATGACAGATGACAGACGACAGATGACAGATGACAGATGACAGATGACAGATGACAGATGACAGATGACAGATGACAGATGACAGATGACAGATGACAGATGACAGATGACAGACGACAGATGACAGATGACAGATGACAGATGACAGATGACAGATGACAAATGACAGATGACCGATGACAAATGACAGAAGACAGATGACAGATGACAGATGACAGATGACAGATGACAGATGGTAGATGACAGATGGCAGATGAGGGATGACAGATGACAGATGACAGATGACAGATAACAGATGACAGATGACAGATGACAGATGACAGATGACAAATGACAGATGACCGATGACAAATGACAGAAGACAGATGACTGATGACAGATGACAGATGACAGATGACAGATGACAGATGACAGATGACAGATGACAGATGACAGATGACAGATGACAGATGACAGATGACAGATGACAGATGACTGATGACAGATGACAGATGACATATGACAGATGACAGGTGACAGATGATAGATGACAGATGACAGATGACAGATGGCAGATGACAGATGACAGATGACAGATGACAGATGACAGATGACAGATGACAGATGACAGATGACAGATGACAGATAACAGATGACATATGACAGATGACAGATGACAGATGACAGATGACAGATGACAAATGACAGATGACAAATGACAGAAGACAGATGACAGATGACAGATGACAGATGACAGATGACAGATGACAGATGACAGATGACAGATGACAGATAACAGATGGCAGATGACAGATGACAGATGACAGATGTCTGATGACAAATGACAGATGACAGATGACAGATGACAAATGACAGATGACAAATGACAGAAGACAGATGACAGATGACAGATGACAGATGACAGATGACAGATGACAGAGGACAGATGACAGATGACAGATGACAGATGACAGATGACAGATGACAGATGACAGATGACAGATGACAGATGACAGATGACAGATGACAGATGACAGATGACAGATGACAGATGACAGATGACAGATGACAGATGTCTGATGACAGATGACAGATGACAGATGACAGATGACAAATGACAGATGGCAGATGACAGATGTCTGATGACAGATGACAGATTGCAGATAAGAGATGACAGATGTCAGATAACAGATGACAGATGACAGATGACAGATGAAAAATGACAGATGACAAATGACAGAAGACAGATGACAGATGACAGATGACAGATGACAGATGACAGATGACAGATGACAGATGACAGATGACAGATGACAGATGATAGATGACAGGTGACATATGACAGATGGCAGATAACAGATGACAGATGACAGATGAGAGATGACAGATGAGAGATGACAGATGACAGATGACAGTTGACATGTGACAGATGACAGATGAGAGATGAAAGATGATAGATGACAGATGACATGTGACAAATGACAGATGACAGATGACAGATGACATGTGACAGATGACAGATGACAGATGACAGATGACAGATGACAGATGACAGATGACACATGACAGATGACAGATGACAGATGACAGATGACAGATGACAGATGACAGATGACAGACGACAGACGACAGATGACAGATGTCTGATGACAGATGACAGATTGCAGATAACAGATGACAGATGTCAGATAACAGATGACAGATGACATGTGACAGATGACAGATGACATATGACAGATGACAGATGACAGGTAACAGATGACAGATGACAGATGATAGATGACAGGTGACATATGACAGATGGCAGATAACATATGACAGATGACAGATGATAGATGACAGATGACAGATGACAGATGACATGTGACAAATGACAGATGACAGATGACAGATGACAGACGACAGATGACAGATGACAGATGACAGATGACAGATGACAGATGACAGATGACAGATGACAGATGACAGATGACAGATGACAGATGACAGATGACAGATGACAGATGACAGATGACAGATGTCAGATGACAGATGACAGATGGCAGATGACAGAAGACAGATGACAAATGACAGATGACAGATGACAAATGACAGATTTTAAATGACAGAAGACAGATGACAGATGACAGATGGCAGATGACAGATGACAGATGACAGATGACAGATGACAGATGACAGATGACAGATGCCAGATGACAAATGACAGAAGACAGATGACAGATGACAGATGACAGATGACAGATGACAGATGACAGATGACAGATGACAGATGACAGATGTCTGATGACAGATGACAGATGGCAGATGAGGTATGACAGATGACAGATGACAGATGACAGATGACAGATGACAGATGACAGATGACAGATGACAGATGACAGATGACAGATGACAGATGACAGATGATAGATGACAGATGACAGATGACAGATGACAGATGATAGATAACAGGTGACATATGACAGATGACAGATAACAGATGACAGATGACAGATGACAGATGACAGATGACAGATGACAGATGCCATGTGACAAATGACAGATGACAGATGACAGATGACAGACGACAGATGACAGATGACAGATGACAGATGACAGATGACAGATGACAGATGACAGATGACAGATGACGGATCACAGATGACAGATGACAGATGACAGATGACAGATGCCAGATGACAGATGAGAGATGACAGATGACAGATGACAGATGACATATGACAAATGACAGATGACAAATGACAGAAGACAGATGACAGATGACAGATGACAGAAGACAGATGACAGATGACAGATGACAGATGACAGATGACAGATGACAGATGACGGATGACAGATGACAGATGACAGATGACAAATGACAGATGAGAGATAACAGATGACAGATGACAGATGACAGATGACAGATGACAGATGACAAATGACAGATGACAGATGACAGATGACAGACGACAGATGACAGATGACAGATGACAGACGACAGATGACAGATGACAGATGACAGATGACAGATGACAGATGACAGATGACAGATGACAGATCACAAATGACAGATGACAAATGACAGATGACAGATGACAGATGACAGATGACAGATGACAGATGAGAGATAACAGATGACAGATGACAGATGACAGATGACAGATGACAGATGACAGATGACAGATGACAGATGACAGATGACAGATGACAGATGACAGATGACAGATGACAGATGACAGATGACAGATGACAGATGACAGATGACAGATGACAGATGACAGATGACAGATGACAGATGACAGATGACAGATGACAGATGACAGATGACAGATGACAGATGACAGATGACAGATAACAGATGACAGATGACAGATGACAGATGACAGATGACAGATGACAGATGACAGATGACAGATGACAGATGACAGATGACATATGACAGATGACAGATTACAAATGACAGATGACAAATGACAGAAGACAGATGACAGATGACAGATGAGAGATGACAGATGACAGATGACAGATGACAGATGACAGATGACAGCTGACAGATGACAGATGACAGATGACAGATGACAGATGACAGATGACAGATGACAGATGACAGATGACAGATGATAGATGACAGATGACAGATGACAGATGACAGATGACAAATGACAGATGACAGATGACAGATGACAGATGACAGATGACAGATGACAGATGACAGATGACAGATGACAGATGACAGATGACAGATGACAGATGACAGATGACATGTGACAGATGACAGATGACAGATGTCTGATGACAGATGACAGATTGCAGATAACACATGACAGATGTTAGATAACAGATGACAGATGACAGATGACAGATGACAGATGACAGATGACAGATGACAGATGACAGATGACAGATGACAGATGACAGATGATAGATGACAGGTGACATATGACAGATGGCAGATGGCAGATAACAGATGACAGATGACAGATGACAGATGACAGATGACAGATGACAGATGACAGATGACAGATGACATGTGACAAATGACAGATGACAGATGACAGATGACAGACGACAGATGACAGGTGACAGATGGCATGTGACAGATGACAGATGACAGATGACAGATGACAGATGACAGATGACAGTTGACAGATGACAGATGACAGATGACAGATGACAGATGACAGATGTCTGCTGACAGATGACAGATGGCAGATGAGGGATGACAGATGAGAGATGACAGATGACAGATGACAGATGACAGATGACAGATGACATATGACAGATGACAGATGACAGATAACAGATGACAGATGACATATAGATGACAGATGACAGATGACAGATGACAGATGACAGATGACAGATGACAGATGACAGATGACAGATGACAGATGACAGATGACAGATGACAGATGACATATGACAGATGACAGATGACAAATGACAGATGACAGATGACAGATGAGAGATGACAGATGACAGATGACAGATGACAGATGACAGATGACAGATGACAGATGACAGATGACAGATGACAGATGACAGATGACAGATGACAGATGACAGATGACAGATGACAGATGAGAGATGACAAATGACAGAAGACAGATGACAGATGACAGATGACAGATGACAGATGACAGATGACAGATGACAGATGACAGATGACAGATGACAGATGACAGATGACAGATGACAGATGACATATGACAGATGACAAATGACAGATGACAGATGACAGATGAGAGATGACAGATGACAGATGACAGATGACAGATGACAGATGACAGCTGACAGATGACAGATGACAGATGACAGATGACAGATGACAGATGACAGATGACAGATGACAGATGACAGATGACAGATGACAGATGACAGATGACAGATGATAGATGACAGATGACAGATGACAGATGACAGATGACAGATGACAGATGACAGATGACAGATGACAGATGACAGATGACAGATGACAGATGACAGATGACATATGACAGATGACAAATGGCATGTGACAGATGACAGATTACAGATGTCTGATGACAGATGACAGATTGCAGATAACACATGACAGATGTTAGATAACAGATGACAGATGACAGATGACAGATGACAGATGACAGATGACAGATGACAGATGACAGATGACAGATGACAGATGACATATGACAGATGACAAATGGCATGTGACAGATGACAGATTACAGATGTCTGATGACAGATGACAGATTGCAGATAACACATGACAGATGTTAGATAACAGATGACAGATGACAGATGACAGATGACAGATGACAGATGACAGATGTCTGATGACAGATGACAGATGGCAGATGGGGGATGACCGATGACAGATGACAGATGACAGATGACAGATGACAGATGACAGATGACAGATGACAGATGTCTGATGACAGATGACAGATGGCAGATGGGGGATGACCGATGACAGATGACAGATGACAGACGACAGATGACAGATGACAGATGACAGATGACAGATGACAGATGACAGATGACAGATGATAGATGACAGGTGACAGATGACAGATGACAGATGACAGATGACAGATGACAGATGACAGATGACAGATGACAGATGACAGATGACAGATGACAGATGACAGATGACAGATGACAGATGACAGATGACAGATGACAGATGACAGATGACAGATGACAGATGACAGATGATAGATGACAGATGACAGATGACAGATGACAGATGACAAATGACAGATGACAGATGACAGATGACAGATGACAGATGACAGATGACAGATGACAGATGACAGATGACAGATGACAGATGACAGATGACAGATGACAGATGACATGTGACAGATGACAGATGACAGATGTCTGATGACAGATGACAGATTGCAGATAACACATGACAGATGTTAGATAACAGATGACAGATGACAGATGACAGATGACAGATGACAGATGACAGATGACAGATGACAGATGACAGATGACAGATGACAGATGATAGATGACAGGTGACATATGACAGATGGCAGATGGCAGATAACAGATGACAGATGACAGATGACAGATGACAGATGACAGATGACAGATGACAGATGACAGATGACATGTGACAAATGACAGATGACAGATGACAGATGACAGACGACAGATGACAGGTGACAGATGGCATGTGACAGATGACAGATGACAGATGACAGATGACAGATGACAGATGACAGTTGACAGATGACAGATGACAGATGACAGATGACAGATGACAGATGACAGATGTCTGCTGACAGATGACAGATGACAGATGGCAGATGAGGGATGACAGATGAGAGATGACAGATGACAGATGACAGATGACAGATGACAGATGACATATGACAGATGACAGATGACAGATAACAGATGACAGATGACATATAGATGACAGATGACAGATGACAGATGACAGATGACAGATGACAGATGACAGATGACAGATGACAGATGACAGATGACAGATGACAGATGACAGATGACATATGACAGATGACAGATGACAAATGACAGATGACAGATGACAGATGAGAGATGACAGATGACAGATGACAGATGACAGATGACAGATGACAGATGACAGATGACAGATGACAGATGACAGATGACAGATGACAGATGACAGATGACAGATGACAGATGACAGATGAGAGATGACAAATGACAGAAGACAGATGACAGATGACAGATGACAGATGACAGATGACAGATGACAGATGACAGATGACAGATGACAGATGACAGATGACAGATGACAGATGACAGATGACATATGACAGATGACAAATGACAGATGACAGATGACAGATGAGAGATGACAGATGACAGATGACAGATGACAGATGACAGATGACAGCTGACAGATGACAGATGACAGATGACAGATGACAGATGACAGATGACAGATGACAGATGACAGATGACAGATGACAGATGACAGATGACAGATGACAGATGATAGATGACAGATGACAGATGACAGATGACAGATGACAGATGACAGATGACAGATGACAGATGACAGATGACAGATGACAGATGACAGATGACAGATGACAGATGACATATGACAGATGACAAATGGCATGTGACAGATGACAGATTACAGATGTCTGATGACAGATGACAGATTGCAGATAACACATGACAGATGTTAGATAACAGATGACAGATGACAGATGACAGATGACAGATGACAGATGACAGATGACAGATGACAGATGACAGATGACAGATGACATATGACAGATGACAAATGGCATGTGACAGATGACAGATTACAGATGTCTGATGACAGATGACAGATTGCAGATAACACATGACAGATGTTAGATAACAGATGACAGATGACAGATGACAGATGACAGATGACAGATGACAGATGTCTGATGACAGATGACAGATGGCAGATGGGGGATGACCGATGACAGACGACAGATGACAGATGACAGATGACAGATGACAGATGACAGATGACAGATGTCTGATGACAGATGACAGATGGCAGATGGGGGATGACCGATGACAGATGACAGATGACAGACGACAGATGACAGATGACAGATGACAGATGACAGATGACAGATGACAGATGACAGATGATAGATGACAGGTGACAGATGACAGATGACAGATGACAGATGACAGATGACAGATGACAGATGACAGATGACAGATGACAGATGACAGATGACAGATGACAGATGACAGATGACAGATGACAGATGACAGATGACAGATGTCTGATGACAGATGACAGATGGCAGATGAGGGATGACAGATGACAGATGACAGATGACAGATGACAGATCACAGATGACAGATGACAGATGACAGATGACAGATGACAGATGACAGATGATAGATGACAGGTGACATATGACAGATGGCAGATAACAGATGACAGATGAGAGATGAGAGATGACAGATGCCATGTGACAAATGACAGATGACAGATGACAGATGACAGACGACAGATGACAGATGACAGATGACAGATGACAGATGACAGATGACAGATGACAGATGACAGATGACAGATGACAGATGACAGATGACAGATGACAGATGACAGATGACAGATGACAGATGAGAGATGACAGATGACAGATGACAGATGACAGATGACAGATGATAGATGACAAATGACAGATGACAAATGACAGAAGACAGATGACAGATGACAGATGACAGATGACAGATGACAGATGACAGATGACAGATGACAGATGACAGATGACAGATGACAGATGACAGATGACAGATGACAGATGACAAATGACAGATGACAGATGACAGATGACAGATGACAGATGACAGATGACATGTGACAAATGACAGATGACAGATGACAGATGACAGACGACAGATGACAGATGACAGATGACAGATGACAGATCACAGATGACAAATGTCAGATGACAGATGACAGATGACAAATGACAGATGACAGATGACAGATGACAGATGACAGATGACAGATGACAGATGACAGATGACAGATGACAGATGGCGGATGACAGATGACAGATGACAGATGACAGATCACAAATGACAGATGACAAATGACAGATGACAGATGACAGATGACAGATGGCAGATGACAGATCACAGATGACAAATGTCAGATGACAGATGACAGATGACAAATGACAGATGACAGATGACAGATGACAGATGACAGATGACAGATGACAGATGACAGATGACAGATGACAGATCACAAATGACAGATGACAGATGACAGATGACAGATGACAGATGGCAGATGACAGATCACAGATGATAAATGTCAGATGACAGATGACAGATGACAAATGACAGATGACAGATGACAGATGACAGATGACAGATGACAGATGACAGATGACAGATGACAGATGACAGATGACAGATGACAGATGACAGATGACAGATGACAGATAACAGATGACAGATGACAGATGACAGATGACAGATGACAGACGACAGATGACAGATGACAGATGACAGATGACAGATGACAGATGACAGATGACAGATGACAGATGACAAATGACAGATGACAGACGACAGATGACAGATGACAGATGACAGATGACAGATGACAGATGACAGATGACAGATGACAGATGACAGATGACAGATGACAGATGACAGATGACAGATGACAGATGACAGATGAGAGATGACAGATGACAGATGACAGATGACAGATGACAGATGACAGATGACAGATGGCACATGACAGATGACAGATGACAGATCACAAATGACAGATGACAAATGACAGATGACAGATGACAGATGACAGATGAAGATGACAGATGACAGATGACAGATGACAGATGACAGATGACTGATGACAGATGACAGATGACAGATAACATATGACAGATGACAGATGACAGGTGACAGATGACAGATGACAGATGACAGATGACAGATGACATATGACAGATGACAGATGACAGATGACAGATGACAGATGACTGATGACAGATGACAGATGACAGATGACAGATGACAGATGACAGATGACAGATGACAGATGACAGATGACAGATGACAGATGACAGATGACAGATGACAGATGACAGATGTCAGATGACAGATGACAGATGACAGATGACAGATGACAGATGACAGATGACAGATGACAGATGACAGATGACAGATGACAGATGACAGATGACAGATGACAGATTACAAATGACAGATGACAAATGACAGAAGACAGATGACAGATGACAGATGACAGCTGACAGATGACAGATGACAGATGACAAATGACAGATGACAGATGACAGATGACAGATGACAGATTATAGATGACAGATGACAGATGACAGATGACAGATGACAGATGACAGATGACAGATGACAGATGACAGACGACAGATGACAGATGACAGATGACAGATGACAGATTACAGATGACAGATGACAGATGACAGATGACAGATGACAGATGACAGATGACAGATGACAGATGACATGTGACAGATGACAGATGACAGATGTCGGATGACAGATGACAGATTGCAGATAACAGATGACAGATGTCAGATAACAGATGACAGATGACAGATGACAGATGACAGATGACAGATGACATATGACAGGTGACAGATGACAGATGACAGATGAAAGATGACAGATGACAGATGACAGATGACAGCTGACAGATGACAGATGACAGATGACAGATGACAGATGACAGATGACAGATGACAGATTATAGATGACAGATGACAGATGACAGATAACAGATGACATGTGACAAATGACAGATGACAGATGACAGATGACAGATGACAGATGACAGATGACAGATGACATGTGACAGATGACAGATGACAGATGACAGATGACAGATGACAGATGACAGATGACAGATGACAGATGACAGATGATAGATGACAGATGACAGATGACAGATGACAGATGACAGATGACAGATGACAGATTACAGATGACAGATGTCTGATGACAGATGACAGATGACAGATGACAGATAACATATGACAGATGACAGATGACAGATGACAGATGAGAGATGACAGATGACAGATGACAGATGACAGATGACAGATGACAGATGACAGATGACAGCTGACAGATGACAGATGACAGATGACAGATGACAGATGACAGATGACAGATGACAGATGACAGATGACAGATGACAGATGACAGATGACAGATGACAGATGACAGATGACAGATGACAGATGACTGATGTCAGATGACAGATTACAAATGACAGATGAAAAATGACAGAAGACAGATGACAGATGACAGATGAGAGATGACAGATGACAGATGACAGATGACAGATGACAGATGACAGATGACAGATGACAGATGACAGATGACAGATGACAGATGACAGATGACAGATGACAGATGACAGATGACAGATGACAGATGACAGATGACATACAACAGATGACAGATGACGGATGACAGGTGACAGATGACAGATGACAGATGACAGATGACAGATGACAGATGACAGATGACAGATGACATGTGACAGATGACAGATGACAGATGACAGATGACAGATGTCTGATGACAGATGACAGGTGACAGATGACAGATAACATATGACAGATGACAGATGACAGATGACAGATGACAGATGACAGATGACAGATGACAGATGACAGATGACAGATGACAGATGACAGATGACATATGACAGATGACAGATGACAGATGACAGATGACAGTTGACTGATGACAGATGACAGATGACAGATGACAGATGACAGATGACAGATGACAGATGACAGATGACAGATGACAGATGACAGATGACAGATGGCAGATGACAGATGACAGATGACAGATGACAGATGACAGATGACAGATGACAGATGACAGATGATAGATGACAGATGACAGATGACAAATGACAGATGACAGATGATAGATGACAGATGACAGATGACAGATGACAGATGACAGATGACTGATGACAGATGACATATGACAGATGACAGATGACAGATGACAGATGACAGATGGCAGATGACAGATGACAGATGACACATGACAGATGACAGATGACAGATGACAGATGACAGATGTCAGATGACAGATTACAAATGACAGATGACAAATGACAGAAGACAGATGACAGATGACAGATGAGAGATGACAGATGACAGATGACAGATGACAGATGACAGATGACAGATGACAGCTGACAGATGACAGATGACAGATGACAGATGACAGATGACAGATGACAGATGACAGATGACAGATGACAGATGACAGATGATAGATGACAGATGGCAGATGACAGATGACAGATGACAGATGACAGATGACAGATGACAGATGACAGATGACAGATGACAGATGACATACAACAGATGGCAGATGACGGATGACAGATGACAGATGACAGATGACAGATGACAGATGACAGATGACAGATGACAGATGACAGATGACAGATGACAGATGACAGATGACAGATGACATGTGACAGATGACAGATGACAGATGACAGATGTCTGATGACAGATGACAGATGACAGATGACAGATAACATATGACAGATGACAGATGACATACAACAGATGACAGATGACGGATGACAGATGACAGATGACAGATGACAGATGACAGATGACAAATGACAGATGACAGATGATAGATGACAGATGACAGATGACAGATGACAGATGACAGATGACAGATGGCAGATGACAGATGACAGATGACAGATGTCTGATGACAGATGACAGATGACAGATAACATATGACAGATGACAGATGACAGATGACAGATGACAGATGACAGATGACAGATGACAGATGACAGATGACAGATGACAGATGACAGATGACAGATGACAGATGACAGATGACAGATGACAGATGACAGATGACAGATGACAGATGACAGATGACAGATGACATGTGACAAATGACAGATGACAGATGAAAGATGACAGACGACAGATGACAGATGACAGATGACAGATGACATGTGACAGATGACAGATGACAGATGACAGATGACAGATGACAGATGACAGATGACAGATGACAGATGACAGATGACAGATGACAGATGACAGATGTCTGATGACAGATGACAGATGGCAGATGAGGGATGACAGATGAGAGATGACAGATGACAGATGACAGATGACATATGACAGATGACAGATGACAGATAATAGATGACAGATGACAGATGACAGATGACAAATGACAAATGACAGATGACAGATGACAGATGTCTGATGACAGATGACAGATGGCAGATGAGGGATGACAGATGGCAGATGACAGATGACAGATGACAGATGACAGATGACAGATGACAGATGACAGATGACAGATGACAGATGACAGATGACAGATGATAGATGACAGGTGACATATGACAGATGGCAGATAACAGATGACAGATGACAGATGACAGATGCCATGTGACAAATGACAGATGACAGATGACAGATGACAGACGACAGATGACAGATGACAGATGACAGATGACAGATGACAGATGACAGATGACAGATGACAGATGACAGATGACAGATGACAGAGGACAGATGACAGATGACAGATGACAGATGACAGATGACAGATGACAGATGACAGATGACAGATGACAGATGACAGATGACAGATGACAGATGACAGATGACAGATGACAGATGACAGATGACAGATGACAGATGACAAATGACAGATGACAGATGACAGATGACAGATGACAGATGACAGATGACAGATGACAGATCACAGATGACAGATGACAGATGACATGTGACAAATGACAGATGACAGATGACAGATGACAGATGACAGATGACAGATGACAGATGACAGATGACAGATGACAGATGACAGATGGCAGATGACAGATGACAGATGACAGATGACAAATGACAAATGACAGATGTCAGATGACAGATGACAGATGACAGATGACAGATGTCTGATGACAGATGACAGAGGACAGATGACAGATGGCAGATGAGGGATGACAGATGACAGATGAGAGATGACAGATGACAGACGACAGATGACAAATGACAGATGACAAATGACAGAAGACAGATG
The DNA here is from genome assembly GCF_029603195.1 of Condylostylus longicornis. Lineage (NCBI taxonomy): Eukaryota > Metazoa > Arthropoda > Insecta > Diptera > Dolichopodidae > Condylostylus > Condylostylus longicornis. The sequence goes on from NW_026578010.1 coordinate 100,269, forward strand.
ACAGATGACAGATGACAGATGACAGATGACAGATGACAGATGACAGATGACAGATGACAGATGACAGATGTCAGATAACAGATGACATGTGACAGATGACAGATGACATATGACAGATGACAGATGACAGATAACAGATAACAGATGACAGATGACGGATGACAGATGACAGATGACAGATGACAGATGACAGATGACAGATGACAAATGACAGATGACAGATGACAGATGACAGATGACAGATGACAGATGACAGATGACAGATGACAGATGACAGATGGCAGATGACAGATGACAGATGACAGATGACAGATGACAGATGACAGATGACAGATGACAGATGACAGATGACAAATGACAAATGACAGAAGACAGATGACAGACGACAGATGACAGATGACAGATGACAGATGACAGATGACAGATGACAGATGACAGTTGACAGATGACAGATGACAGATGACAGATGACAGGTGACAGATGACAGATGACAGATGACAGATGACAGATGACAGATGACAGATAACAGATGACAGATGACAGATGACAGATGACAGATGACAGATGACAGATGACAGATGACAGATGACAGATGACAGATGACAGATGACAGATGACAGATGACAGATGACAGATGACAGATGACAGATGACAGATGACAGATGACAGATGACAGATGACAGATGACAGATGACAGATGACAGATGACAGATGACAGATGACAGATGACAGATGACAGATGACAGATGACAGATGACAGATGACAGATGACAGATGACAGATGACAGATGACAGATGACAGATGGCAGATGACAGATGACAGATGACAGATGACAGATGACAGATGACAGATGTCAGATAACAGATGACAGATGACAGATGACAGATGACAGATGACAGATGACAGATGACAGATGACAGATGACAGATGACAGATGACAGATGACAGATGACAGATGACAGATGACAGATGACAGATGACAGATGACAGATGACAGATGACAGATGACAGATGACAGATGACAGATGACAGATGACAGATGACAGATGACAGATGACAGATGACAGATGACAGATGACAGATGACAGATGACGGATGACAGATAACAGATGACAGATGACAGATGACAGATGACAGATGACAGATGTCAGATAACAGATGACAGATGACATGTGACAGATGACAGATGACATATGACAGATGACAGATGACAGATGACAGATAACAGATGACAGATGACGGATGACAGATGACAGATGACAGATGACAGATGACAGATGACAAATGACAGATGACAGATGACAGATGACAGATGACAGATGACAGATGACAGATGACAGATGACAGATGACAGATGACAGATGACAGATTACAAATGACAGATGACAAATGACAAAAGACAGATGACAGATGACAGATGAGAGATGACAGATGACAGATGACAGATGACAGATGACAGATGACAGATGACAGATGACAGATGACAGATGACAGATGACAGATGACAGATGACAGATGACAGATGACAGATGACAGATGACAGATGACAGATGACAGATGACAGATGACACATGACAGATGACATATGACAGATGACAGATGACAGATGGCAGATGACAGATGACAGATGACAGATGACAGATGACAAATGACAGATGACAAATGACAGAAGACAGATGACAGATTACAGATGATAGATGACAGATGACAGATGACAAATGATAGATGACAAATGACAGAAGACAGATGACAGATGACAGATGACAGATGACTGATGACAGATGACAGATGACAGATGACAGATGACAGATGACAGATGACAGATGACAGATGACAGATGACAGATGACAGATGTCAGATAACAGATGACAGATGACATGTGACAGATGAAGGATGACATATGACCGATGACAGATGACATCTAACAGATGACACATGACGGATGACAGATGACAGATGACAGATGACAGATGACAGATGACAAATGACAGATGACAGATGACAGATGACAGATGACAGATGACAGATGACAGATGACAGATGACAGATGACAGATGACAGATGACAGATGACAGATGACAGATGACAGATGACAGATGACAGATGACAGACGACAGATGACAGATGGCAGATGACAGATGACAGATGACAGATGACAGATGACAGATGACAGATGACAGATGACAGATGACAGATGACAAATGACAGATGACAAATGACAGAAGACAGATGACAGACGACAGATGACAGACGACAGATGACAGATGACAGATGACAGATGACAGATGACAGATGACAGATGACAGATGACAGATGACAGATGACAGATGACAGATGACAGATGACAGATGACAGATGACAGATGACAGATGTCAGATAACAGATGACAGATGACAGATGACAGATGACAGATGACAGATGACAGATGACAGATGACAGATGACAGATGACAGATGACAGATGACAGATGACAGATGACAGATGACAGATGACAGATGACAGATGACAGATGACAGATGACAGATGACAGATGACAGATGACAGATGACAGATGACAGATGACAGATGACAGATTACAAATGACAGATGACAAATGACAGAAGACAGATGACAGATGACAGATGAGAGATGACAGATGACAGATGACAGATGACAGATGACAGATGACAGATGAGAGATGACAGATGACAGATGACAGATGACAGATGACAGATGACAGATGACAGATGACAGATGACAGATGACAGATGCCAGATGACAGATGACAGATGACAGATGACAGATGACAGATGTCTGATGACAGATGACAGATGACAGATGGCAGAAGAGGGATGACAGATGAGAGATGACACATGACAGATGACAGATGACATATGACAGATGACAGATGACAGATAACAGATGAGAGATGACAGAGGACAGATGATAGATGACAGGTGACATATGACAGATGGCAGATAACAGATGACAGATGACAGATGACAGATGACAGATGACAGATGACAGATGACAGATGACAGATGACATGTGACAGATGACAGATGACAGATGACAGATGACAGATGACAGATGACAGATGACAGATGACAGATGACAGATGACAGATGACAGATTATAGATGACAGATGACAGATGACAGATGACAGATGACAGATGACAGATGACAGATAACAGATGACAGATGACAGATGACAGATGACAGATGACAGATGACAGATGACATGTGACAGATGACAGATGACAGATGACAGATGACAGATGACAGATGACAGATGACAGATGACAGATGACAGATGACAGATGACAGATGACAGATGACAGATGACAGATGACAGATGACAAATGACAGATGACAGATGACAGATGACAGATGACAGATGACAGATGTCTGATGACAGATGATAGGTGACAGATGACAGATGACAAATGACAGATGACAAATGACAGAAGACAGATGACAGATGACAGATGACAGATGACTGATGACAGATGACAGATGACAGATGACAGATGACAGATGACAGATGACAGATGACAGATGACAGATGGCAGATGACAGATGACAGATGACAGATGTCAGATAACAGATGACAGGTGACATGTGACAGATGACAGATGACATATGACAGATGACAGATGACAGATAACAGATGACAGATGACAGATGACAGATGACAGATGACAGATGACAGATGGCAGATGACAGATGACAGATGACAGATGACAGATGTCAGATAACAGATGACAGGTGACATGTGACAGATGACAGATGACATATGACAGATGACAGATGACAGATAACAGATGACAGATGACGGGTGACAGATGATAGATGACAGGTGACATATGACAGATGGCAGATAACAGATGACAAATGACAGATGATAGATGACAGATGACAGATGACATGTGACAAATAACAGATGACAGATGACAGATGACAGACGACAGATGACAGATGACAGATGACAGATGACAGATGACAGATGACAGATGACAGATGACAGATGACAGATGACAGATGACAGATGACAGATGACACATGACAGATGACATATGACAGATGACAGATGACAGATGGCAGATGACAGATGACAGATGACAGATGACAGATGACAAATGACAGATGACAAATGACAGAAGACAGATGACAGATTACAGATGATCGATGACAGATGACAGATGACAGATGACAGATGACAGATGACAGATGACAGATGACAGATGACAGAAGACAGATGACAGATGACAGATGACAGATGACAGATGACAGATGACAGATGACAGATGACAGATGACAGATGACAGATGACAGATGACAGATGACAGATGACAGATGACAGATGACAGATGACAGATGACAGATGACAGATGACAGATGACAGATGACAGATGACAGATGACAGATGACAGATGACAGATGACAGATGACAGATGACAGATGACAGATGACAGATGACAGATGACAGATGACAGATGACAGATGACAGATGACAGATGACAGATGACAGATAACAGATGACAGATGACAGATGACAGATGACAGATGACAGATGACAGATGACAGATGACAGATAACAGATGACAGATGACAGATTACAAATGACAGATGACAAATGACAGAAGACAGATGACAGATGACAGATGAGAGATGACAGATGACAGATGACAGATGACAGATGACAGCTGACAGATGACAGATGACAGATGACAGATGACAGATGACAGATGACAGATGATAGATGACAGATGACAGATGACAGATGACAGATGACAGATGACAGATGACAGATGATAGATGACAGATGACAGATGACAGATGACAGATGACAGATCACAGATGACAGATGACAGATGACAGATGACATGTGACAGATGGCAGATGACAGATGAAAGATGTCTGATGACAGATGACAGATTGCAGATAACAGATGACAGATGTCAGATAACAGATGACAGATGACAGATGACAGATGACAGATGACAGATGACAGATGACAGATGACAGATGACAGATGACAGATGACAGATGACAGATGACAGATGACAGATGACAGATGACAGATGATAGATGACAGGTGTAATATGACAGATGGCAGATAACAGATGACAGATGACAGATGACAGATGACAGATGACAGATGACAGATGACAGATGACAGATGACAGATGACAGATGACAGATGACAGATGACAGATGACAGATGACAGATGACAGATGACAGATGACAGATGACAGATGACAGATGACAGATGACAGATGACATGTGACAAATGACAGATGACAGATGAAAGATGACAGACGACAGATGACAGATGACAGATGACAGATGACAGATGACAGATGACATGTGACAGATGACAGATGACAGATGACAGATGACAGATGACAGATGACAGATGACAGATGACAGATGTCTGATGACAGATGACAGATGGCAGATGAGGGATGCCAGATGAGAGATGACAGATGACAGATGACAGATGACATATGACAGATGACAGATGACAGATAACAGATGACAGATGACATATGACAGACGACAGTTGACAGATGACAGATGACAGATGACAGATGACAGATAACAGATGACATGTGACAGATGACAGATGAGAAATGACAAATGACAAATGACAGATGACAGATGACAGATGTCTGATGACAGATGACAGATGGCAGATGAGGGATGATAGATGGCAAATGACAGATGACAGATGACAGATGACAGATTACAGATGACAGATGACAGATGACAGATGACAGATGATAGATGACAGGTGACATATGACAGATGGCAGATAACAGATGACAGATGACAGATGACAGATGCCATGTGACAAATGACAGATGACAGATGACAGATGACAGACGACAGATGACAGATGACAGATGACAGATGACAGATGACAGATGACAGATGACAGATGACAGATGACAGAGGACAGATGACAGATGACAGATGACAGATGACAGATGACAGATGACAGATGACAAATGACAGATGACAAATGACAGAAGACAGATGACAGATTACAGATGATAGATGACAGATGACAGATGACAGATGACAGATGACAGATGACAGATGACAGATGACAGAAGACAGATGACAGATGACAGATGACAGATGACAGATGACAGATGACAGATGACAGATGACAGATGACAGATGACAGATGACAGATGACAGATGACAGATGACAGATGACAGATGACAGATGACAGATGACAGATGACAGATGACAGATGACAGATGACAGATGACAGATGATAGATGACAGATGACAGAAGACAGATGACAGATGACAGATGACAGATGACAGATGACAGATGACAGATGACAGATGACAGATGACAGATGACAGATGACAGATGACAGATGACAGATGACAGATGACAGATGACAGATGACAGATAACAGATGACAGATGACAGATGACAGATGACAGATGACAGATGACAGATGACAGATGACAGATCACAGATGACAGATGACAGATGACAGATGACATGTGACAGATGGCAGATGACAGATGAAAGATGTCTGATGACAGATGACAGATTGCAGATAACAGATGACAGATGTCAGATAACAGATGACAGATGACAGATGACAGATGACAGATGACAGATGACAGATGACAGATGACAGATGACAGATGACAGATGACAGATGACAGATGACAGATGATAGATGACAGGTGTAATATGACAGATGGCAGATAACAGATGACAGATGACAGATGACAGATGACAGATGACAGATGACAGATGACAGATGACAGATGACAGATGACAGATGACAGATGACAGATGACAGATGACAGATGACAGATGACAAATGACAGATGACAGATGACAGATGACAGATGACAGATGACAGATGACAGATGACAGATGACAGATGACAGATGACAGATGTCTGATGACAGATGACAGATGGCAGATGAGGGATGCCAGATGAGAGATGACAGATGACAGATGACAGATGACATATGACAGATGACAGATGACAGATAACAGATGACAGATGACATATGACAGACGACAGTTGACAGATGACAGATAACAGATGACAGATGACAGATGACAGATAACAGATGACATGTGACAGATGACAGATGAGAGATGACAAATGACAAATGACAGATGACAGATGACAGATGTCTGATGACAGATGGCAGATGAGGGATGATAGATGGCAAATGACAGATGACAGATGACAGATGACAGATTACAGATGACAGATGACAGATGACAGATGACAGATGACAGATGATAGATGACAGGTGACATATGACAGATGGCAGATAACAGATGACAGATGACAGATGACAGATGCCATGTGACAAATGACAGATGACAGATGACAGATGACAGACGACAGATGACAGATGACAGATGACAGATGACAGATGACAGATGACAGATGACAGATGACAGAGGACAGATGACAGATGACAGATGACAGATGACAGATGACAGATGACAGATGACAGATGACAGATGACAGATGACAGATGACAGATGACAGATGACAGATGACAAATGACAGATGACAGATGACAGATGACAGATGACAGATGACAAATGACAGATGACAAATGACAGAAGACAGATGACAGATGACAGATGACAGATGACAGATGACAGATGACAGATGACAGATGACAGATGACAGATGACAGATGACAGATGACAGATGACAGATGACAGATGACAGATGACAGATGACAGATGACAGATGACAGATGACAGATGACAGATGACAGATGACAGATGACAGATGACAGATGACAGATGACAGATGACATGTGACAAATGACAGATGACAGATGACAGATGACAGATGACAGATGACAGATGACAGATGACAGATGACAGATGACAGATGACAGATGGCAGATGACAGATTACAGATGACAGATGACAAATGACAAATGACAGATGACAGATGACAGATGACAGATGACAGATGACAGATGTCTGATGACAGATGACAGATGACAGATGACAGATGGCAGATGAGGGATGACAGATGACAGATGAAAGATGACAGATGACAGACGACAGATGACAAATGACAGATGACAAATGACAGAAGACAGATGACAGATGACAGATGACAAATTACAGATGGCAGATGACAGATGACAGATGACAGATGACAGATGACAGATGACATGTGACAGATGACAGATGACATATGACAGATGACAGATGACAGATAACAGATGACAGATGACAGATGACAGATGACAGATGACAGATGACAGATGACAGATGACATGTGACAGATGACAGATGACAGATGACAGATGACAGATGACAGATGACAGATGACAGATGACAGATGACAGATGACAGATGACAGATGACAGATTATAGATGACAGATGACAGATGACAGATGACAGATGACAGATGACAGATGACAGATGACAGATAACAGATGACAGATGACAGATGACAGATGACAGATGACAGATGACATGTGACAGATGACAGATGACAGATGACAGATGACAGATGACAGATGACAGATGACAGATGACAGATGACAGATGACAGATGACAGATGACAGATGACAGATGACCGATGACAGATGACAGATGACAGATGACAGATGACAAATGACAGATGACAGATGACAGATGACAGATGACAGATGACAGATGTCTGATGACAGATGATAGGTGACAGATGACAGATGACAAATGACAGATGACAAATGACAGAAGACAGATGACAGATGACAGATGACAGATGACTGATGACAGATGACAGATGACAGATGACAGATGACAGATGACAGATGACAGATGACAGATGACAGATGACAGATGGCAGATGACAGATGACAGATGACAGATGTCAGATAACAGATGACAGGTGACATGTGACAGATGACAGATGACATATGACAGATGACAGATGACAGATAACAGATGACAGATGACAGATGACAGATGACAGATGACAGATGACAGATGGCAGATGACAGATGACAGATGACAGATGACAGATGTCAGATAACAGATGACAGGTGACATGTGACAGATGACAGATGACATATGACAGATGACAGATGACAGATAACAGATGACAGATGACGGGTGACAGATGATAGATGACAGGTGACATATGACAGATGGCAGATAACAGATGACAAATGACAGATGATAGATGACAGATGACAGATGACATGTGACAAATAACAGATGACAGATGACAGATGACAGACGACAGATGACAGATGACAGATGACAGATGACAGATGACAGATGACAGATGACAGATGACAGATGACAGATGACAGATGACAGATGACAGATGACAGATGACACATGACAGATGACATATGACAGATGACAGATGACAGATGGCAGATGACAGATGACAGATGACAGATGACAGATGACAAATGACAGATGACAAATGACAGAAGACAGATGACAGATTACAGATGATCGATGACAGATGACAGATGACAGATGACAGATGACAGATGACAGATGACAGATGACAGAAGACAGATGACAGATGACAGATGACAGATGACAGATGACAGATGACAGATGACAGATGACAGATGACAGATGACAGATGACAGATGACAGATGACAGATGACAGATGACAGATGACAGATGACAGATGACAGATGACAGATGACAGATGACAGATGACAGATGACAGATGACAGATGACAGATGACAGATGACAGATGACAGATGACAGATGACAGATGACAGATGACAGATGACAGATGACAGATGACAGATGACAGATGACAGATGACAGATGACAGATGACAGATAACAGATGACAGATGACAGATGACAGATGACAGATGACAGATGACAGATGACAGAAGACAGATGACAGATAACAGATGACAGATGACAGATGACAGATGACAGATGACAGATGACATGTGACAAATGACAGATGACAGATGAAAGATGACAGACGACAGATGACAGATGACAGATGACAGATGACAGATGACAGATGACATGTGACAGATGACAGATGACAGATGACAGATGACAGATGACAGATGACAGATGACAGATGACAGATGACAGATGTCTGATGACAGATGACAGATGGCAGATGAGGGATGCCAGATGAGAGATGACAGATGACAGATGACAGATGACATATGACAGATGACAGATGACAGATAACAGATGACAGATGACATATGACAGACGACAGTTGACAGATGACAGATGACAGATGACAGATGACAGATAACAGATGACATGTGACAGATGACAGATGAGAAATGACAAATGACAAATGACAGATGACAGATGACAGATGTCTGATGACAGATGACAGATGGCAGATGAGGGATGATAGATGGCAAATGACAGATGACAGATGACAGATGACAGATTACAGATGACAGATGACAGATGACAGATGACAGATGACAGATGATAGATGACAGGTGACATATGACAGATGGCAGATAACAGATGACAGATGACAGATGACAGATGCCATGTGACAAATGACAGATGACAGATGACAGATGACAGACGACAGATGACAGATGACAGATGACAGATGACAGATGACAGATGACAGATGACAGATGACAGATGACAGAGGACAGATGACAGATGACAGATGACAGATGACAGATGACAGATGACAGATGACAAATGACAGATGACAAATGACAGAAGACAGATGACAGATTACAGATGATAGATGACAGATGACAGATGACAGATGACAGATGACAGATGACAGAAGACAGATGACAGATGACAGATGACAGATGACAGATGACAGATGACAGATGACAGATGACAGATGACAGATGACAGATGACAGATGACAGATGACAGATGACAGATGACAGATGACAGATGACAGATGACAGATGACAGATGACAGATGACAGATGACAGATGACAGATGACAGATGACAGATGACAGATGACAGAAGACAGATGACAGATGACAGATGACAGATGACAGATGACAGATGACAGATGACAGATGACAGATGACAGATGACAGATGACAGATGACAGATGACAGATGACAGATGACAGATAACAGATGACAGATGACAGATGACAGATGACAGATGACAGATGACAGATGACAGATGATAGATGACAGGTGTAATATGACAGATGGCAGATAACAGATGACAGATGACAGATGACAGATGACAGATGACAGATGACAGATGACAGATGACAGATGACAGATGACAGATGACAGATGACAGATGACAGATGACAGATGACAGATGACAGATGACAGATGACAGATGACAGATGACAGATGACAGATGACAGATGACAGATGACAGATGACATGTGACAAATGACAGATGACAGATGAAAGATGACAGACGACAGATGACAGATGACAGATGACAGATGACAGATGACAGATGACATGTGACAGATGACAGATGACAGATGACAGATGACAGATGACAGATGACAGATGACAGATGACAGATGACAGATGTCTGATGACAGATGACAGATGGCAGATGAGGGATGCCAGATGAGAGATGACAGATGACAGATGACAGATGACATATGACAGATGACAGATGACAGATAACAGATGACAGATGACATATGACAGACGACAGTTGACAGATGACAGATGACAGATGACAGATGACAGATAACAGATGACATGTGACAGATGACAGATGAGAAATGACAAATGACAAATGACAGATGACAGATGACAGATGTCTGATGACAGATGACAGATGGCAGATGAGGGATGATAGATGGCAAATGACAGATGACAGATGACAGATGACAGATTACAGATGACAGATGACAGATGACAGATGACAGATGACAGATGATAGATGACAGGTGACATATGACAGATGGCAGATAACAGATGACAGATGACAGATGACAGATGCCATGTGACAAATGACAGATGACAGATGACAGATGACAGACGACAGATGACAGATGACAGATGACAGATGACAGATGACAGATGACAGATGACAGATGACAGATGACAGAGGACAGATGACAGATGACAGATGACAGATGACAGATGACAGATGACAGATGACAGATGACAAATGACAGATGACAAATGACAGAAGACAGATGACAGATTACAGATGATAGATGACAGATGACAGATGACAGATGACAGATGACAGATGACAGATGACAGATGACAGAAGACAGATGACAGATGACAGATGACAGATGACAGATGACAGATGACAGATGACAGATGACAGATGACAGATGACAGATGACAGATGACAGATGACAGATGACAGATGACAGATGACAGATGACAGATGACAGATGACAGATGACAGATGACAGATGACAGATGACAGATGACAGATGACAGATGACAGAAGACAGATGACAGATGACAGATGACAGATGACAGATGACAGATGACAGATGACAGATGACAGATGACAGATGACAGATGACAGATGACAGATGACAGATGACAGATGACAGATGACAGATGACAGATAACAGATGACAGATGACAGATGACAGATGACAGATGACAGATGACAGATGACAGATGACAGATCACAGATGACAGATGACAGATGACAGATGACATGTGACAGATGGCAGATGACAGATGAAAGATGTCTGATGACAGATGACAGATTGCAGATAACAGATGACAGATGTCAGATAACAGATGACAGATGACAGATGACAGATGACAGATGACAGATGACAGATGACAGATGACAGATGACAGATGACAGATGACAGATGACAGATGACAGATGACAGATGATAGATGACAGGTGTAATATGACAGATGGCAGATAACAGATGACAGATGACAGATGACAGATGACAGATGACAGATGACATATGACAGATGACAGATGACAGATGACAGATGACAGATGACAGATGACAGATGACAGATGACAGATGACAGATGACAGATGACAAATGACAGATGACAGATGACAGATGACAGATGACAGATGACAGATGACAGATGACAGATGACAGATGACAGATGACAGATGACAGATGTCTGATGACAGATGACAGATGGCAGATGAGGGATGCCAGATGAGAGATGACAGATGACAGATGACAGATGACATATGACAGATGACAGATGACAGATAACAGATGACAGATGACATATGACAGACGACAGTTGACAGATGACAGATGACAGATGACAGATGACAGATGACAGCTGACAGATGACAGATGACAGATGACAGATGACAGATGACAGATGACAGATGACAGATGACATGTGACAGATGACAGATGACAGATGACAGATGACAGATGACAGATGACAGATGACAGATGACAGATGTCTGATGACAGATGACAGATGGCAGATGAGGGATGCCAGATGAGAGATGACAGATGACAGATGACAGATGACATATGACAGATGACAGATGACAGATAACAGATGACAGATGACATATGACAGACGACAGTTGACAGATGACAGATGACAGATGACAGATGACAGATAACAGATGACATGTGACAGATGACAGATGAGAAATGACAAATGACAAATGACAGATGACAGATGACAGATGTCTGATGACAGATGACAGATGGCAGATGAGGGATGATAGATGGCAAATGACAGATGACAGATGACAGATGACAGATTACAGATGACAGATGACAGATGACAGATGACAGATGACAGATGATAGATGACAGGTGACATATGACAGATGGCAGATAACAGATGACAGATGACAGATGACAGATGCCATGTGACAAATGACAGATGACAGATGACAGATGACAGACGACAGATGACAGATGACAGATGACAGATGACAGATGACAGATGACAGATGACAGATGACAGATGACAGAGGACAGATGACAGATGACAGATGACAGATGACAGATGACAGATGACAGATGACAAATGACAGATGACAAATGACAGAAGACAGATGACAGATTACAGATGATAGATGACAGATGACAGATGACAGATGACAGATGACAGATGACAGATGACAGAAGACAGATGACAGATGACAGATGACAGATGACAGATGACAGATGACAGATGACAGATGACAGATGACAGATGACAGATGACAGATGACAGATGACAGATGACAGATGACAGATGACAGATGACAGATGACAGATGACAGATGACAGATGACAGATGACAGATGACAGATGACAGATGACAGATGACAGATGACAGATGACAGAAGACAGATGACAGATGACAGATGACAGATGACAGATGACAGATGACAGATGACAGATGACAGATGACAGATGACAGATGACAGATGACAGATGACAGATGACAGATGACAGATGACAGATGACAGATAACAGATGACAGATGACAGATGACAGATGACAGATGACAGATGACAGATGACAGATGACAGATGACAGATGATAGATGACAGGTGTAATATGACAGATGGCAGATAACAGATGACAGATGACAGATGACAGATGACAGATGACAGATGACAGATGACAGATGACAGATGACAGATGACAGATGACAGATGACAGATGACAGATGACAGATGACAGATGACAGATGACAGATGACAGATGACAGATGACAGATGACAGATGACAGATGACAGATGACATGTGACAAATGACAGATGACAGATGAAAGATGACAGACGACAGATGACAGATGACAGATGACAGATGACAGATGACAGATGACATGTGACAGATGACAGATGACAGATGACAGATGACAGATGACAGATGACAGATGACAGATGACAGATGACAGATGTCTGATGACAGATGACAGATGGCAGATGAGGGATGCCAGATGAGAGATGACAGATGACAGATGACAGATGACATATGACAGATGACAGATGACAGATAACAGATGACAGATGACATATGACAGACGACAGTTGACAGATGACAGATGACAGATGACAGATGACAGATAACAGATGACATGTGACAGATGACAGATGAGAAATGACAAATGACAAATGACAGATGACAGATGACAGATGTCTGATGACAGATGACAGATGGCAGATGAGGGATGATAGATGGCAAATGACAGATGACAGATGACAGATGACAGATTACAGATGACAGATGACAGATGACAGATGACAGATGACAGATGATAGATGACAGGTGACATATGACAGATGGCAGATAACAGATGACAGATGACAGATGACAGATGCCATGTGACAAATGACAGATGACAGATGACAGATGACAGACGACAGATGACAGATGACAGATGACAGATGACAGATGACAGATGACAGATGACAGATGACAGATGACAGATGACAGAGGACAGATGACAGATGACAGATGACAGATGACAGATGACAGATGACAGATGACAAATGACAGATGACAAATGACAGAAGACAGATGACAGATTACAGATGATAGATGACAGATGACAGATGACAGATGACAGATGACAGATGACAGATGACAGAAGACAGATGACAGATGACAGATGACAGATGACAGATGACAGATGACAGATGACAGATGACAGATGACAGATGACAGATGACAGATGACAGATGACAGATGACAGATGACAGATGACAGATGACAGATGACAGATGACAGATGACAGATGACAGATGACAGATGACAGATGACAGATGACAGAAGACAGATGACAGATGACAGATGACAGATGACAGATGACAGATGACAGATGACAGATGACAGATGACAGATGACAGATGACAGATGACAGATGACAGATGACAGATGACAGATGACAGATAACAGATGACAGATGACAGATGACAGATGACAGATGACAGATGACAGATGACAGATGACAGATGACAGATCACAGATGACAGATGACAGATGACAGATGACATGTGACAGATGGCAGATGACAGATGAAAGATGTCTGATGACAGATGACAGATTGCAGATAACAGATGACAGATGTCAGATAACAGATGACAGATGACAGATGACAGATGACAGATGACAGATGACAGATGACAGATGACAGATGACAGATGACAGATGACAGATGACAGATGACAGATGACAGATGATAGATGACAGGTGTAATATGACAGATGGCAGATAACAGATGACAGATGACAGATGACAGATGACAGATGACAGATGACAGATGACAGATGACAGATGACAGATGACAGATGACAGATGACAGATGACAGATGACAGATGACAGATGACAGATGACAGATGACAAATGACAGATGACAGATGACAGATGACAGATGACAGATGACAGATGACAGATGACAGATGACAGATGACAGATGACAGATGACAGATGTCTGATGACAGATGACAGATGGCAGATGAGGGATGCCAGATGAGAGATGACAGATGACAGATGACAGATGACATATGACAGATGACAGATGACAGATAACAGATGACAGATGACATATGACAGACGACAGTTGACAGATGACAGATGACAGATGACAGATGACAGATGACAGATAACAGATGACATGTGACAGATGACAGATGAGAGATGACAAATGACAAATGACAGATGACAGATGACAGATGTCTGATGACAGATGGCAGATGAGGGATGATAGATGGCAAATGACAGATGACAGATGACAGATTACAGATGACAGATGACAGATGACAGATGACAGATGACAGATGATAGATGACAGGTGACATATGACAGATGGCAGATAACAGATGACAGATGACAGATGACAGATGCCATGTGACAAATGACAGATGACAGATGACAGATGACAGACGACAGATGACAGATGACAGATGACAGATGACAGATGACAGATGACAGATGACAGATGACAGAGGACAGATGACAGATGACAGATGACAGATGACAGATGACAGATGACAGATGACAGATGACAGATGACAGATGACAGATGACAGATGACAGATGACAGATGACAAATGACAGATGACAGATGACAGATGACAGATGACAGATGACAAATGACAGATGACAAATGACAGAAGACAGATGACAGATGACAGATGACAGATGACAGATGACAGATGACAGATGACAGATGACAGATGACAGATGACAGATGACAGATGACAGATGACAGATGACAGATGACAGATGACAGATGACAGATGACAGATGACAGATGACAGATGACAGATGACAGATGACAGATGACAGATGACAGATGACAGATGACAGATGACATGTGACAAATGACAGATGACAGATGACAGATGACAGATGACAGATGACAGATGACAGATGACAGATGACAGATGACAGATGACAGATGGCAGATGACAGATTACAGATGACAGATGACAAATGACAAATGACAGATGACAGATGACAGATGACAGATGACAGATGACAGATGTCTGATGACAGATGACAGATGACAGATGACAGATGGCAGATGAGGGATGACAGATGACAGATGAAAGATGACAGATGACAGACGACAGATGACAAATGACAGATGACAAATGACAGAAGACAGATGACAGATGACAGATGACAAATTACAGATGGCAGATGACAGATGACAGATGACAGATGACAGATGACAGATGACATGTGACAGATGACAGATGACATATGACAGATGACAGATGACAGATAACAGATGACAGATGACAGATGACGGATGACAGATGATAGATGACAGGTGACATATGACAGATGGCAGATAACAGATGACAAATGACAGATGATAGATGACAGATGACAGATGACATGTGACAAATGACAGATGACAGATGACAGATAACAGACGACAGATGACAGATGACAGATGACAGATGACAGATGACAGATGACAGATGACAGATGACAGATGACAGCTGACAGATGACAGATGACAGATGACACATGAAAGATGACAGATGACAGATGGCAGATGACAGATGACAGATGACAGATGACAAAAGACAGATGACAGATGACAGATGATAGATGACAGATGACAGATGACAGATGACAGATGACAGATGACAGACGACAGATGACAGATGACAGATGACAGATGACAGATGACAGATGACAGATGACAGATGACAGATGACAGATGACAGATGACAGATGACAGATGACAGATGACAGATGGCAGATGACAGATGACAGATGACAGAAGACAGATGACAGATGACAGATGACAGATGACAGATGACAGATGACAGATGACAGATGACAGATGACAGATGACAGATGACAGATGACAGATGACAGATGACAGATGACAGATGACAGATGACAGATGACAGATGACAGATGACAGATAACAGATGACAGATGACAGATGATAGATGACAGGTGACATATGACAGATGGCAGATAACAGATGACAGATGACAGATGACAGATGACAGATGACAGATGACAGATGGCAGATGACAGATGACAGATGAAAGATGACAGATGTCTGATGACAGATGACAGATGACAGATGGCAGATGAGGGATGACAGATGAGAGATGACAGATGACAGATGACAGATGACAGATGACATATGACAGATGACAGATGGCAGATAACAGATGACAGATGACAGATGACAGATGATAGATGACAGGTGACATATGACAGATGGCAGATAACAGATGACAGATGACAGATGACAGATGACAGACGACAGATGACAGATGACAGATGACAGGTGACAGATGACAGATGACAGATGACAGATGACAGATGACAGATGACAGATGACAGATGACAGATGACAGATGACAGATGACAGATGACAGATAACAGATGACAGATGACAGATGACAGATGATAGATGACAGGTGACATATGACAGATGGCAGATAACAGATGACAGATGACAGATGACAGATGACAGATGACAGACGACAGATGACAGATGACAGATGACAGATGACAGATGACAGATGACAGATGACAGATGACAGATGACAGATGACAGATGGCAGATGACAGATGACAGATGAAAGATGACAGATGTCTGATGACAGATGACAGATGACAGATGGCAGATGAGGGATGACAGATGAGAGATGACAGATGACAGATGACAGATGACATATGACAGATGACAGATGGCAGATAACAGATGACAGATGACAGATGACAGATGATAGATGACAGGTGACATATGACATATGACAGATGACAAATGACAAATGACAGAATACAGATGACAGATGACAGATGACAGATGACAGATGACAAATGACAGATGACAAATGACAGATGACAAATGACAGAAGACAGATGACAGATGACAGATGAGAGATGACAGATGACAGATGACAGATGATAGATGACAGGTGACAGATGACAGATGACAGATGACAGATGACAGATGACAGATGACAGATGACAGACGACAGATGACAGATGACAGACGACAGATGACAGATGACAGATGACAGATGACAGATGACAGATGACAGATGACAGATGACATATGACATATGACAGATGACAAATGACAAATGACAGAATACAGATGACAGATGACAGATGACAGATGACAGATTACAAATGACAGATGACAAATGACAGAAGACAGATGACAGATGACAGATGAGAGATGACAGATGACAGATGACAGATGATAGATGACAGGTGACAGATGACAGATGACAGATGACAGATGACAGATGACAGATGACAGATGACAGATGACAGATGACAGACGACAGATGACAGATGACAGATGACAGATGACAGATGACAGATGACAGATGACAGATGACAGATGACAGATGACAGATGATAGATGATAGATGATAGGTGACAGATGACAGATGACAGATGACAGATGACAGATGACAGATGACAGATTATAAATGACAGATGACAAATGACATATGACAGATGACGGATGACAGATAACAGATGACAGATGACAGATGACAGATGACAGATGATAGATGACAGGTGACAGATGACATATGACAGATGACAGATGACAGATGACAGATGACAGACGACAGATGACAGATGACAGATGAGAGATAACAGATGACAGATGACAGATGACAGATGACAAATGACAGATGACAGATGACAGATGATAGATGAGAGATGACAGATGACAGATGACAGATGACAGATGACAGATGACCGATGACAGATGACAGATGATAGATGACAGATGACAGATGACAGATGACAGATGACAGATGACAGATGACAGATGACAGATGACAGATGACAGATGACAGATGACAGATGACAGATGACAGATGACAGATGACAGATGACAGATGACAGATGACAGATGACAGATGACAGATGACAGATGACAGATGACAGATGTCTGATGACAGATGACAGATGACAGATGGCAGATGAGGGATGGCAGAAGAGAGATGACAGATGACAGATGACAGATGACAGATGACAGATGACAGATGACAGATGACAGATGACAGATGACAGATGACAGATGACAGATGATAGATGACAGATGACAGATGACAGATGACAGATGACAGATGACAGATGACAGATGACAGATGACAGATGACAGATGACAGATGACAGATGACAGATGACAGATGACAGATGACAGATGACAGATGACAGATGACAGATGACAGATGACAGATGACAGATGACAGATGACAGATGACAGATGACAGATGACAGATGACAGATGACAGATGACAGATGACAGATGACAGATGACAGATGACAGATGAGAGATGACAGATGACAGATGACAGATGACAGATGACAGATGACAGATGACAGATGACAGATGACAGATGACAGATGACAGATGACAAATGATAGATGACAGATGACAGATGACAGATGACAGATGACAGATGACAGATGACAGATGACAGATGACAGACGACAGATGACAGATGACAGATGAGAGATAACAGATGACAGATGACAGATGACAGATGACAGATGACAAATGACAGATGACAGATGACAGATGACAGATGATAGATGAGAGATGACAGATGACAGATGACAGATGACAGATGACAGATGACAGATGACAGATGACCGATGACAGATGACAGATGATAGATGACAGATGACAGATGACAGATGACAGATGACAGATGACAGATGACAGATGACAGATGACAGATGACAGATGACAGATGACAGATGACAGATGACAGATGACAGATGACAGATGACAGATGACAGATGACAGATGACAGATGACAGATGACAGATGACAGATGACAGATGACAGATGACAGATGACAGATGACAGATGACAGATGTCTGATGACAGATGACAGATGACAGATGGCAGATGAGGGATGGCAGAAGAGAGATGACAGATGACAGATGACAGATGACAGATGACAGATGACAGATGACAGATGACAGATGACAGATGACAGATGACAGATGATAGATGACAGATGACAGATGACAGATGACAGATGACAGATGACAGATGACAGATGACAGATGACAGATGACAGATGACAGATGACAGATGACAGATGACAGATGACAGATGACAGATGACAGATGACAGATGACAGATGACAGATGACAGATGACAGATGACAGATGACAGATGACAGATGACAGATGACAGATGACAGATGACAGATGACAGATGACAGATGACAGATGACAGATGAGAGATGACAGATGACAGATGAGAGATGACAGATGACAGATGACAGATGACAGATGACAGATGACAGATGACAGATGACAGATGACAGATGATAGATGACAGATGACAGATGACAGATGACAGATGACAGATGACAGATGACAGATGACAGATGACAGATGACAGATGACAGATGACAGATGACAGATGACAGATGACAGATGACAGATGACAGATGACAGATGACAGATGACAGATGGCAGATGAGGGATGACAGATGAGAGATGACACATGACAGATGACAGATGACATATGACATATGACAGATGACAGATGACAGATAACAGATGACAGATGACATATGACAGATGACAGATGACAGTTGACAGATGACAGATGACAGATGACAGATGACAGATAACAGATGACATGTGACAGATGACAGATGACAGATGACAAATGACAGATGACCGATGTCTGATGACAGATGACAGATGGCAGATGAGGGATGACAGATGACAGATGACAGATGATAGATGACAGGTGACATATGACAGATGGCAGATAACAGATGACAGATGACAGATGACAGATGACAGATGCCATGTGACAAATGACAGATGACAGATGACAGACGACAGATGACAGATGACACATGACAGATGACAGATGACAGATGACAGATGACAGATGACAGATAACAGATGACAGATGACAGATGACAGATGACAGATGACAGATGACAGATGACAGATGACAGATGACAGATGACAGATGACAGATGACAGATGACAGATGACAGATGACAGATGACAGATGACAGATGACAGATGACAGATGACAGATGACAGATGACAGATGACAGATGACAGATGACAGATGACAGATAACAGATGACAGATGACAGATGACAAATGACAGATGACAGATGACAGATGACAGATGACAGATGACAGATGACAGATGACAGATGACAGATGACAGATGACAGATGACAGATGACAGATGACAGATGACAGATGACAGATGACAGATGACAGATGACAGATGACAGATGACAGATGACAGATGACAGATGACAAATGACAGATGACAGATGACAGATGACAGATGACAGATGACAGATGACAGATGGCATATGACAGATGACAGATGACAGATGACAGATGACAGATGACAGATGACAGATGACAGATGACAGATGACAGATGACAGATGACAGATGACAGATGACAGATGACAGATGACAGATGACAGATGACAGATGACAGATGACAAATGACAGAAGACAGATGACAGATGACAGATGACAGATGACAGATCACAAATGACAGATGACAGATGACAGATGACAGATGACAGATGACAGATGACAGATGACAGATTACAAATGACAGATGACAAATGACAGAAGACAGATGACAGATGACAGATGAGAGATGACAGATGACAGATGACAGATGACAGATGACAGATGACAGCTGACAGATGACAGATGACAGATGACAGATGACAGATGACAGATGACAGATGACAAATGACAGATGACAGATGACAGATGACAGATGACAGATGACAGATGACAGATGACAGATGACAGATGACAGATGACAGATGACAGATGACAGATGACAGATGACAGATGACAGATGACAGATGACAGATGACAGATGACAGATGACAGATGACAGATGACAGATGACAGATTACAAATGACAGATGACAAATGACAGAAGACAGATGACAGATGACAGATGAGAGATGACAGATGACAGATGACAGATGACAGATGACAGATGACAGATGACAGATGACAGCTGACAGATGACAGATGACAGCTGACAAATGACAGATGACAGATGACAGATGACAGATGACAGATGACAGATGACAGATGACAGATGACAGATGACAGATGACAGATGACAGATGACAGATGACAGATGACAGATGACAGATGACAGATGACAGATGACAGATGACAGATGACAGATGACAGATTACAAATGACAGATGACAAATGACAGAAGACAGATGACAGATGACAGATGAGAGATGACAGATGACAGATGACAGATGACAGATGACAGATGACAGATGACAGCTGACAGATGACAGATGACAGCTGACAAATGACAGATGACAGATGACAGATGACAGATGACAGATTATAGATGACAGATGACAGATGACAGATGACAGATGACAGATGACAGATGACAGATGACAGATGACAGATGACAGATGACAGATGACAGATGACAGATGACAGATGACAGATGACAGATGACAGATGACAGATGACAGATGACAGATGACATGTGACAGATGACAGATGACAGATGTCGGATGACAGATGACAGATTGCAGATAACAGATGACAGATGTCAGATAACAGATGACAGATGACAGATGACAGATGACAGATGACAGATGACAGGTGACAGATGACAGATGACAGATGACAGATGACAGATGACAGATGACAGATGACAGCTGACAGATGACAGATGACAGATGACAGATGACAGATGACAGATTATAGATGACAGATGACAGATGACAGATGACAGATGACATGTGACAAATGACAGATGACATATGACAGATGACAGATGACAGATGACAGATGAGAGATGACAGATGACAGATGACAGATGACAGATGACAGATGACAGATGACAGCTGACAGATGACAGATGACAGATGACAGATGACAGATGACAGATGACAGATGACAGATGACAGATGACAGATGACAGATGACAGATGACAGATGACAGATGACAGATGACAGATGACAGATGACAGATGACTGATGTCAGATGACAGATTACAAATGACAGATGACAAATGACAGAAGACAGATGACAGATGACAGATGAGAGATGACAGATGACAGATGACAGATGACAGATGACAGATGACAGATGACAGATGACAGATGACAGATGACAGATGACAGATGACAGATGACAGATGACAGATGACAGATGACAGATGACAGACGACAGATGACAGATGACACATGACAGATGACAGATGACAAATGACAGATGACAAATGACAGAAGACAGATGACAGATGACAGATGACAGATGACAGATGACAGATGACAGATGACAGATGACAGATGACAGATGACAGATGGCAGATGACAGATGACAGATGACAGATGACAGATGACAGATGACAGATGACAGATGACAAATGACAGATGACAGATGACAGATGACAGATGACAGATGACAGATGGCATATGACAGATGACAGATGACAGATTACAAATGACAGATGACAAATGACAGAAGACAGATGACAGATGACAGATGAGAGATGACAGATGACAGATGACAGATGACAGATGACAGATGACAGATGACAGATGACAGATGACAGATGACAGATGACAGATGACAGATGACAGACGACAGATGACAGATGACACATGACAGATGACAGATGACAAATGACAGCTGACAGATGACAGATGACAGATGACAGATGACAGATGACAGATGACAGATTATAGATGACAGATGACAGATGACAGATGACAGATGACATGTGACAAATGACAGATGACAGATGACAGATGACAGATGACAGATGACAGATGACATGTGACAAATGACAGATGACAGATGACAGATGACAGATGACAGATGACAGATGACAGATGACAGATGACAGATGACAGATGACAGATGATAGATGACAGATGACAGATGACAGATGACAGATGACAGATGACAGATGACAGATGACAGATGTCTGATGACAGATGACAGATGACAGATGACAGATAACATATGACAGATGACAGATGACAGATGACAGATGAGAGATGACAGATGACAGATGACAGATGACAGGTGACAAATGACAGATGACAAATGACAGAAGACAGATGACAGATGACAGATGACAGATGACAGATGACAGATGACAAATGACAGATGACAGATGACAGATGACAGGTGACAGATGACAGATGACAGATGACAGATGACAGATGACAGATGACAGATGACAGATGACAAATGACAGATGACAGATGACAGATGACAGATGACAGATGACAGATGACAGATGACAGATGACAGATGACAGATGACAGATGACAGATGACAGATGACAGATGACAGATGACAGATGACAGATGACAGATGACAGATGACATATGACATATGACAGATGACAGATGACAGATGTCTGATGACAGATGACAGATGACAGATGGCAGATGAGGGATGACAGATGAGAGATGACACATGACAGATGACAGATGACATATGACAGATGACAGATGACAGATAACAGATGACAGATGACATATGACAGATGACAGATGACAGTTGACAGATGACAGATGACAGATGACAGATAACAGATGACATGTGACAGATGACAGATGACAGATGACAAATGACAGATGACAGATGACAAATGACAGATGACAGATGACAGATGACAGATGACAGATGACAGATGACAGATGACAGATGACAGATGACAGATGACAGATGACAGATGACAGATGACAGATGACAGATGACAGATGACAGATGACATATGACATATGACAGATGACAGATGACAGATGACAGATGTCTGATGACAGATGACAGATGACAGATGGCAGATGAGGGATGACAGATGAGAGATGACACATGACAGATGACAGATGACATATGACAGATGACAGATGACAGATAACAGATGACAGATGACATATGACAGATGACAGATGACAGTTGACAGATGACAGATGACAGATGACAGATAACAGATGACATGTGACAGATGACAGATGACAGATGACAAATGACAAATGACAGATGACCGATGTCTGATGACAGATGACAGATGGCAGATGAGGGATGACAGATGACAGATGACAGATGACAGATGATAGATGACAGGTGACATATGACAGATGGCAGATAACAGATGACAGATGACAGATGACAGATGACAGATGACAGATGCCATGTGACAAATGACAGATGACAGATGACAGATGACAGACGACAGATGACAGATGACACATGACAGATGACAGATGACAGATGACAGATGACAGATGACAGATAACAGATGACAGATGACAGATGACAGATGACAGATGACAGATGACAGATGACAGATGACAGATGACAGATGACAGATGACAGATGACAGATGACAGATGACAGATGACAGATGACAGATAACAGATGACAGATGACAGATGACAAATGACACATGACAAATGACAGAAGACAGATGACAGATGACAGATGACAGATGACAGATGACAGATGACAGATGACAGATGACAGATGACAGATGACAGATGACAGATGACAGATGACAGATGACAGATGACAGATGACAAATGACAGATGACAGATGACAGATGACAGATGACAGATGACAGATGGCATATGACAGATGACAGATGACAGATGACAGATGACAGATGACAGATGACAGATGACAGATGACAGATGACAGATGACAGATGACAGATGACAGATGACAGATGACAGATGACAGATGGCACATGACAGATGACAGATGACAGATCACAAATGACAGATGACAAATGACAGATGACAGATGACAGATGACAGATGAAGATGACAGATGACAGATGACAGATAACAGATGACAGATGACAGATGACAGATGACAGATGACAGATGACAGATGACAGATGACAGATGACAGATGACAGATGACAGATGACAGATGACAGATGACAGATGACAGATGACAGATGACAGATGACAGATGACAGATGACAGATGACAGATGACAGATGACAGATGACAGATGACAGATAACAGATGACAGATGACAGATGACAAATGACAAATGACAAATGACAGAAGACAGATGACAGATGACAGATGACAGATGACAGATGACAGATGACAGATGACAGATGACAGATGACAGATGACAGATGACAGATGACAGATGACAGATGACAGATGACAGATGACAGATGACAGATGACAAATGACAGATGACAGATGACAGATGACAGATGACAGATGACAGATGGCATATGACAGATGACAGATGACAGATGACAGATGACAGATGACAGATGACAGATGACAGATGACAGATGGCACATGACAGATGACAGATGACAGATCACAAATGACAGATGACAAATGACAGATGACAGATGACAGATGACAGATGAAGATGACAGATGACAGATGACAGATGACAGATGACAGATGACAGATGACAGATGACAGATGACAGATGACAGATGACAGATGGCACATGACAGATGACAGATGACAGATCACAAATGACAGATGACAAATGACAGATGACAGATGACAGATGACAGATGACAGATGAAGATGACAGATGACAGATGACAGATGACAGATGACAGATGACAGATGACAGATGACAGATGACTGATGACAGATGACAGATGACAGATAACATATGACAGATGACAGATGACAGGTGACAGATGACAGATGACAGATGACAGATGACAGATGACAGATGACATATGACAGATGACAGATGACAGATGACAGATGACAGATGACTGATGACAGATGACAGATGACAGATGACAGATGACAGATGACAGATGACAGATGACAGATGACAGATGACAGATGACAGATGACACATGACAGATGACAGATGACAGATGACAGATGACAGATGACAGATGACAGATGACAGATGACAGATGACAGATGACAGATGACAGATGACAGATGACAGATTACAAATGACAGATGACAAATGACAGAAGACAGATGACAGATGACAGATGAGAGATGACAGATGACAGATGACAGATGACAGATGACAGATGACAGCTGACAGATGACAGATGACAGATGACAAATGACAGATGACAGATGACAGATGACAGATGACAGATTATAGATGACAGATGACAGATGACAGATGACAGATGACAGATGACAGATGACAGATGACAGATGACAGATGACAGATGACAGATGACAGATGACAGATGACAGATGACAGATGACAGATGACAGATGACAGATGACAGATGACAGATGACAGATGGCAGATGACAGATGACAGATGACAGATGACAGATGACATGTGACAGATGACAGATGACAGATGTCGGATGACAGATGACAGATTGCAGATAACAGATGACAGATGTCAGATAACAGATGACAGATGACAGATGACAGATGACAGATGACAGATGACAGATGACAGGTGACAGATGACAGACGACAGATGAAAGATGACAGATGACAGATGACAGATGACAGCTGACAGATGACAGATGACAGATGACAGATGACAGATGACAGATTATAGATGACAGATGACAGATGACAGATGACAGATGACATGTGACAAATGACAGATGACAGATGACAGATGACAGATGACAGATGACAGATGACATGTGACAGATGACAGATGACAGATGACAGATGACAGATGACAGATGACAGATGACAGATGACAGATGACAGATGACAGATGATAGATGACAGATGACAGATGACAGATGACAGATGACAGATGACAGATGACAGATGACAGATGACAGATGACAGATGTCTGATGACAGATGACAGATGACAGATGACAGATAACATATGACAGATGACAGATGACAGATGACAGATGAGAGATGACAGATAACAGATGACAGATGACAGATGACAGATGACAGATGACAGCTGACAGATGACAGATGACAGATGACAGATGACAGATGACAGATGACAGATGACAGATGACAGATGACAGATGACAGATGACAGATGACAGATGACAGATGACAGATGACAGATGACAGATGACAGATGACAGATGACAGATGACAGATGACAGATGACAGATGACTGATGTCAGATGACAGATTACAAATGACAGATGACAAATGACAGAAGACAGATGACAGATGACAGATGAGAGATGACAGATGACAGATGACAGATGACAGATGACAGATGACAGATGACAGATGACAGATGACAGATGACAGATGACAGATGACAGATGACAGATGACAGATGACAGATGACAGATGACAGATGACAGATGACATACAACAGATGACAGATGACGGATGACAGGTGACAGATGACAGATGACAGATGACAGATGACAGATGACAGATGACATGTGACAGATGACAGATGACAGATGACAGATGACAGATGACAGATGTCTGATGACAGATGACAGATGACAGATGACAGATAACATATGACAAATGACAGATGACAGATGACAGATGACAGATGACAGATGACAGATGACAGATGACAGATGACAGATGACAGATGACAGATGACATATGACAGATGACAGATGACAGATGACAGATGACAGTTGACTGATGACAGATGACAGATGACAGATGACAGATGACAGATGACAGATGACAGATGACAGATGACAGATGGCAGATGACAGATGACAGATGACAGATGACAGATGACAGATGACAGATGACAGATGACAGATGATAGATGACAGATGACAGATGACAGATGACAGATGACAGATGATAGATGACAGATGACAGATGACAGATGACAGATGACTGATGACAGATGACATATGACAGATGACAGATGACAGATGACAGATGACAGATGACAGATGACAGATGACTGATGACAGATGACATATGACAGATGACAGATGACAGATGACAGATGACAGATGACAGATGACATATGACAGATGACAGATGACAGATGACAGATGACAGTTGACTGATGACAGATGACAGATGACAGATGACAGATGACAGATGACAGATGACAGATGACAGATGGCAGATGACAGATGACAGATGACAGATGACAGATGACAGATGACAGATGACAGATGACAGATGATAGATGACAGATGACAGATGACAGATGACAGATGACAGATGATAGATGACAGATGACAGATGACAGATGACAGATGACAGATGACTGATGACAGATGACATATGACAGATGACAGATGACAGATGACAGATGACAGATGACAGATGACAGATGACAGATGACAGATGACAGATGACAGATGACAGATGACAGATGACAGATGACAGATGACAGATGACAGATGACAGATGACAGATGACAGATGACAGATGACAGATGACAGATGACAGATGACAGATGACAGATGACAGATGACAGATGTCAGATGACAGATTACAAATGACAGATGACAAATGACAGAAGACAGATGACAGATGACAGATGGGAGATGACAGATGACAGATGACAGATGACAGATGACAGATGACAGATGACAGATGACAGATGACAGATGATAGATGACAGATGGCAGATGACAGATGACAGATGACAGATGACAGATGACAGATGACAGATGACAGATGACAGATGACAGATGACAGATGGCATACAACAGATGACAGATGACGGATGACAGATGACAGATGACAGATGACAGATGACAGATGACAGATGACAGATGACAGATGACAGATGACAGATGACAGATGACAGATGACATGTGACAGATGACAGATGACAGATGACAGATGTCTGATGACAGATGACAGATGACAGATGACAGATAACATATGACAGATGACAGATGACATACAACAGATGACAGATGACGGATGACAGATGACAGATGACAGATGACAGATGACAGATGACAGATGACAGATGACAGATGATAGATGACAGATGACAGATGACAGATGACAGATGACAGATGACAGATGGCAGATGACAGATGACAGATGACAGATGTCTGATGACAGATGACAGATGACAGATAACATATGACAGATGACAGATGACAGATGACAGATGACAGATGACAGATGACAGATGACAGATGACAGATGACAGATGACAGATGACAGATGACAGATGACAGATGACAGATGACAGATGACTGATGACAGATGACAGATGACAGATGACAGATGACAGATGACAGATGACAGGTGACAGATGACAGATGACAGATGACAGATGACAGATGACAGATGACAGATGACAGATGACAGATCACAGATGACAGATGACAGATGACAGATGACATGTGACAGATGGCAGATGACAGATGAAAGATGTCTGATGACAGATGACAGATTGCAGATAACAGATGACAGATGTCAGATAACAGATGACAGATGACAGAAGACAGATGACAGATGACAGATGACAGATGACAGATGACAGATGACAGATGACAGATGACAGATGACAGATGACAGATGACAGATGACAGATGATAAATGACAGGTGTAATATGACAGATGGCAGATAACAGATGACAGATGACAGATGACAGATGACAGATGACAGATGACAGATGACAGATGACAGATGACAGATGACAGATGACAGATGACAGATGACAGATGACAGATGACAGATGACAGATGACAGATGACAGATGACAGATGTCTGATGACAGATGACAGATGGCAGATGAGGGATGACAGATGAGAGATGACAGATGACAGATGACAGATGTCATATGACAGATGACAGATGACAGATAATAGATGACAGATGACATATGACAGACGACAGATGACAGATGACAGATGACAGATGACAGATGACAGATGACAGATGACAGATAACAGATGACGTGTGACAGATGACAGATGACAGATGACAAATGACAAATGACAGATGACAGATGACAGATGTCTGATGACAGATGACAGATGGCAGATGAGGGATGACAGATGGCAGATGACAGATGACAGATGACAGATGACAGATTACAGATGACAGATGACAGATGACAGATGACAGATGACAGATGATAGATGACAGGTGACATATGACAGATGGCAGATAACAGATGACAGATGACAGATGACAGATGCCATGTGACAAATGACAGATGACAGATGACAGATGACAGACGACAGATGACAGATGACAGATGACAGATGACAGATGACAGATGACAGATGACAGATGACAGATGACAGAGGACAGATGACAGATGACAGATGACAGATGACAGATGACAGATGACAGATGACAGATGACAGATGACAGATGACAGATGACAGATGACAGATGACAGATGACAGATGACAGATGACAGATGACAGATGACAGATGACAGATGACAAATGACAGATGACAGATGACAGATGACAGATGACAGATGACAGATGACAAATGACAGATGACAAATGACAGAAGACAGATGACAGATGACAGATGACAGATGACAGATGACAGATGACAGATGACAGATGACAGATGACAGATGACAGATGACAGATGACAGATGACAGATGACAGATGACAGATGACAGATGACAGATGACATGTGACAAATGACAGATGAAAGATGACAGATGACACATGACAGATGACAGATGACAGATGACAGATGACAGATAACAGATGACAGA
This sequence comes from Condylostylus longicornis, assembly GCF_029603195.1. Taxonomy (NCBI): domain Eukaryota; kingdom Metazoa; phylum Arthropoda; class Insecta; order Diptera; family Dolichopodidae; genus Condylostylus; species Condylostylus longicornis. Next base: position 133,283 of record NW_026578010.1, read on the forward strand.
TGACAGATGACAGATGACAGATGACAGATGACAGATGACAGATGACAGATGACAGATGACAGATGACAGATGACAGATGACAAATGACAGATGACAAATGACAGAAGACAGATGACAGATGACAGATGACAGATGACAGATGACAGATGACAGATTACAGATGACAGATGACAGATGACAGATGACAGATGACAGATGATAGATGACAGGTGACATATGACAGATGGCAGATAACAGATGACAGATGACAGATGACAGATGCCATGTGACAAATGACAGATGACAGATGACAGATGACAGACGACAGATGACAGATGACAGATGACAGATGACAGATGACAGATGACAGATGACAGATGACAGATGACAGAGGACAGATGACAGATGACAGATGACAGATGACAGATGACAGATGACAGATGACAGATGACAGATGACAGATGACAGATGACAGATGACAGATGACAGATGACAGATGACAGATGACAGATGACAGATGACAGATGACAGATGACAAATGACAGATGACAGATGACAGATGACAGATGACAGATGACAGATGACAGATGACAGATGACAGATGACAGATGACAGATGACAGATGACAGATGACAGATGACAGATGACAGATGACAGATGACAGATGACAGATGACAGATGACAGATGACAGATGACAGATGACAGATGACAGATGACAGATGACAGATGACAGATGGCAGATGACAGATGACAGATGACAGATGACAAATGACAAATGACAGATGTCAGATAACAGATGACAGATGACAGATGACAGATGTCTGATGACAGATGACAGATGACAGATGACAGATGACAGATGGCAGATGAGGGATGACAGATGACAGATGAGAGATGACAGATGACAGACGACAGATGACAAATGACAGATGACAAATGACAGAAGACAGATGACAGATGACAGATGACAGATGACAGATGACAGATGACAGATGACAGATGACAGATGACAGATGTCAGATAACAGATGACATGTGACAGATGACAGATGACATATGACAGATGACAGATGACAGATGACAGATGACAGATGACAGATGACAGATGACAAATGACAGATGACAGATGACAGATGACAGATGACAGGTGACAGATGACAGATGACAGATGACAGATGACAGATGGCAGATGACAGATGACAGATGACAGATGACAGATGACAGATGACAGATGACAGATGACAGATGACAGATGACAGATGACAAATGACAGATGACAAATGACAGAAGACAGATGACAGACGACAGATGACAGATGACAGATGACAGATGACAGATGACAGATGACAGATGACAGATGACAGATGACAGATGACAGATGACAGATGAAAGATGACAGATGACACATGACAGATGACAGATGACAGATGACAGATGACAGATAACAGATGACAGATGACAGATGACAGATGACAGATGACAGATGACAGATGACAGATGACAGATGACAGATGACAGATGACAGATGACAGATGACAGATGACAGATGACAGATGACAGATGACAGATGACAGATGACAGATGACAGATGACAGATGACAGATGACAGATGACAGATGACAGATGACAGATGACAGATGACAGATGACAGATGACAGATGACAGATGACAGATGACAGATGACAGATGACAGATGACAGATGACAGATGACAGATGACAGATGACAGATGACAGATGACAGATGACAGATGACAGATGTCAGATAACAGATGACAGATGACAGATGACAGATGACAGATGACAGATGACAGATGACAGATGACAGATGACAGATGACAGATGACAGATGACAGATGACAGATGACAGATGACAGATGACAGATGACAGATGACAGATGACAGATGACAGATGACAGATGACAGATAACAGATGACAGATGACAGATGACAGATGACAGATGTCAGATAACAGATGACAGATGACATGTGACAGATGACAGATGACATATGACAGATGACAGATGACAGATGACAGATGACAGATGACAGATAACAGATGACAGATGACGGATGACAGATGACAGATGACAGATGACAGATGACAGATGACAAATGACAGATGACAGATGACAGATGACAGATGACAGATGACAGATGACAGATGACAGATGACAGATGACAGATTACAAATGACAGATGACAAATGACAAAAGACAGATGACAGATGACAGATGAGAGATGACAGATGACAGATGACAGATGACAGATGACAGATGACAGATGACAGATGACAGATGACAGATGACAGATGACAGATGACAGATGACAGATAACAGATGACAGATGACATATGACAGATGACAGATGACAGATGGCAGATGACAGATGACAGATGACAGATGACAGATGACAAATGACAGATGACAAATGACAGAAGACAGATGACAGATTACAGATGATAGATGACAGATGACAGATGACAAATGACAAATGACAGAAGACAGATGACAGATGACAGATGACAGATGACTGATGACAGATGACAGATGACAGATGACAGATGACAGATGACAGATGACAGATGACAGATGACAGATGACAGATGACAGATGTCAGATAACAGATGACAGATGACATGTGATAGATGAAGGATGACATATGACCGATGACAGATGACATCTAACAGATGACACATGACGGATGACAGATGACAGATGACAGATGACAGATGACAGATGACAAATGACAGATGACAGATGACAGATGACAGATGACAGATGACAGATGACAGATGACAGATGACAGATGACAGATGACAGATGACAGATGACAGACGACAGATGACAGATGGCAGATGACAGATGACAGATGACAGATGACAGATGACAGATGACAGATGACAGATGACAAATGACAAATGACAGATGACAAACGACAGAAGACAGATGACAGACGACAGATGACAGATGACAGATGACAGATGACAGATGACAGATGACAGATGACAGATGACAGATGACAGATGACAGATGACAGATGACAGATGACAGATGACAGATGACAGATGACAGATGACAGATGACAGATGACAGATGACAGATGACAGATGACAGATGACAGATAACAGATGACAGATGACAAATGACAGATGACAGATGACAGATGACAGATGACAGATGACATATGACAGATGACAGATGACAGATGACAGATGACAGATGACAGATGACAGATGACAGATGACAGATGACAGATGACAGATGACAGATGACAGATGACAGATGACAGATGACAGATGACAGATGACAGATTACAAATGACAGATGACAAATGACAGAAGACAGATGACAGATGACAGATGAGAGATGACAGATGACAGATGACAGATGACAGATGACAGATGAGAGATGACAGATGACAGATGACAGATGACAGATGACAGATGACAGATGACAGATGACAGATGACAGATGACAGATGACAGATGCCAGATGACAGATGACAGATGACAGATGACAGATGACAGATGTCTGATGACAGATGACAGATGACAGATGGCAGAAGAGGGATGACAGATGAGAGATGACACATGACAGATGACAGATGACATATGACAGATGACAGATGACAGATAACAGATGAGAGATGACAGAGGACAGATGATAGATGACAGGTGACATATGACAGATGGCAGATAACAGATGACAGATGACAGATGACAGATGACAGATGACAGATGACAGATGACAGATGACAGATGACATGTGACAGATGACAGATGACAGATGACAGATGACAGATGACAGATGACAGATGACAGATGACAGATGACAGATGACAGATGACAGATGACAGATTATAGATGACAGATGACAGATGACAGATGACAGATGACAGATGACAGATAACAGATGACAGATGACAGATGACAGATGACAGATGACAGATGACAGATGACATGTGACAGATGACAGATGACAGATGACAGATGACAGATGACAGATGACAGATGACAGATGACAGATGACAGATGACAGATGACAGATGACAAATGACAGATGACAGATGACAAATGACAGATGTCAGATGACAGATGACAGATGACAGATGACAGATGACAGATGACAGATGTCTGATGACAGATGATAGGTGACAGATGACAGATGACAAATGACAGATGACAAATGACAGAAGACAGATGACAGATGACAGATGACAGATGACTGATGACAGATGACAGATGACAGATGACAGATGACAGATGACAGATGACAGATGACAGATGACAGATGACAGATGACAGATGACAGATGGCAGATGACAGATGACAGATGACAGATGTCAGATAACAGATGACAGGTGACATGTGACAGATGACAGATGACATATGACAGATAACAGATAACAGATGACAGATGACAGATGACAGATGACAGATGACAGATGACAGATGACAGATGACAGATGGCAGATGACAGATGACAGATGACAGATGACAGATGTCAGATAACAGATGACAGGTGACATGTGACAGATGACAGATGACATATGACAGATGACAGATGACAGATAACAGATGACAGATGACGGGTGACAGATGATAGATGACAGGTGACATATGACAGATGGCAGATAACAGATGACAAATGACAGATGATAGATGACAGATGACAGATGACATGTGACAAATAACAGATGACAGATGACAGATGACAGACGACAGATGACAGATGACAGATGACAGATGACAGATGACAGATGACAGATGACAGATGACAGATGACAGATGACAGATGACAGATGACAGATGACACATGACAGATGACATATGACAGATGACAGATGACAGATGGCAGATGACAGATGACAGATGACAGATGACAAATGACAGATGACAAATGACAGAAGACAGATGACAGATTACAGATGATAGATGACAGATGACAGATGACAGATGACAGATGACAGATGACAGATGACAGATGACAGATGACAGATGACAGAAGACAGATGACAGATGACAGATGACAGATGACAGATGACAGATGACAGATGACAGATGACAGATGACAGATGACAGATGACAGATGACAGATGACAGATGACAGATGACAGATGACAGATGACAGATGACAGATGACAGATGACAGATGACAGATGACAGATGACAGATGACAGATGACAGATGACAGATGACAGATGACAGATGACAGATGACAGATGACAGATGACAGATGACAGATGACAGATGACAGATGACAGATGACAGATGACAGATGACAGTTGACAGATGACAGATAACAGATGACAGATGACAGATGACAGATGACAGATGACAGATGACAGATGACAGATGACAGATGACAGATGACAGATAACAGATGACAGATGACAGATTACAAATGACAGATGACAAATGACAGAAGACAGATGACAGATGACAGATGAGAGATGACAGATGACAGATGACAGATGACAGATGACAGCTGACAGATGACAGATGACAGATGACAGATGACAGATGACTGATGACAGATGACAGATGACAGATGACAGATGACAGATGACAGATGACAGATGACAGATGACAGATGACAGATGACAGATGACAGATGACAGATGACAGATGACAGATGACAGATGACAGATGTCAGATAACAGATGACAGATGACAAATGACAGATGACAGATGACAGATGACAGATGACAAATGACAGATGACAGATGACAGATGACAGATGACAGATGACATATGACAGATGACAGATGACAGATGACAGATGACAGATGACAGATGACAGATGACAGATGACAGATGACAGATGACAGATGACAGATGACAGATGACAGATGACAGATGACAGATGACAGATGACAGATTACAAATGACAGATGACAAATGACAGAAGACAGATGACAGATGACAGATGAGAGATGACAGATGACAGATGACAGATGACAGATGACAGATGAGAGATGACAGATGACAGATGACAGATGACAGATGACAGATGACAGATGACAGATGACAGATGACAGATGACAGATGACAGATGCCAGATGACAGATGACAGATGACAGATGACAGATGACAGATGTCTGATGACAGATGACAGATGACAGATGGCAGAAGAGGGATGACAGATGAGAGATGACACATGACAGATGACAGATGACATATGACAGATGACAGATGACAGATAACAGATGAGAGATGACAGAGGACAGATGATAGATGACAGGTGACATATGACAGATGGCAGATAACAGATGACAGATGACAGATGACAGATGACAGATGACAGATGACAGATGACAGATGACAGATGACAGATGACATGTGACAGATGACAGATGACAGATGACAGATGACAGATGACAGATGACAGATGACAGATGACAGATGACAGATGACAGATGACAGATGACAGATGACAGATTATAGATGACAGATGACAGATGACAGATGACAGATGACAGATGACAGATAACAGATGACAGATGACAGATGACAGATGACAGATGACAGATGACAGATGACATGTGACAGATGACAGATGACAGATGACAGATGACAGATGACAGATGACAGATGACAGATGACAGATGACAGATGACAGATGACAAATGACAGATGACAGATGACAAATGACAGATGTCAGATGACAGATGACAGATGACAGATGACAGATGACAGATGACAGATGTCTGATGACAGATGATAGGTGACAGATGACAGATGACAAATGACAGATGACAAATGACAGAAGACAGATGACAGATGACAGATGACAGATGACTGATGACAGATGACAGATGACAGATGACAGATGACAGATGACAGATGACAGATGACAGATGACAGATGACAGATGACAGATGACAGATGGCAGATGACAGATGACAGATGACAGATGTCAGATAACAGATGACAGGTGACATGTGACAGATGACAGATGACATATGACAGATGACAGATGACAGATAACAGATGACAGATGACAGATGACAGATGACAGATGACAGATGACAGATGACAGATGACAGATGACAGATGGCAGATGACAGATGACAGATGACAGATGACAGATGTCAGATAACAGATGACAGGTGACATGTGACAGATGACAGATGACATATGACAGATGACAGATGACAGATAACAGATGACAGATGACGGGTGACAGATGATAGATGACAGGTGACATATGACAGATGGCAGATAACAGATGACAAATGACAGATGATAGATGACAGATGACAGATGACATGTGACAAATAACAGATGACAGATGACAGATGACAGACGACAGATGACAGATGACAGATGACAGATGACAGATGACAGATGACAGATGACAGATGACAGATGACAGATGACAGATGACAGATGACAGATGACACATGACAGATGACATATGACAGATGACAGATGACAGATGGCAGATGACAGATGACAGATGACAGATGACAAATGACAGATGACAAATGACAGAAGACAGATGACAGATTACAGATGATAGATGACAGATGACAGATGACAGATGACAGATGACAGATGACAGATGACAGATGACAGATGACAGATGACAGAAGACAGATGACAGATGACAGATGACAGATGACAGATGACAGATGACAGATGACAGATGACAGATGACAGATGACAGATGACAGATGACAGATGACAGATGACAGATGACAGATGACAGATGACAGATGACAGATGACAGATGACAGATGACAGATGACAGATGACAGATGACAGATGACAGATGACAGATGACAGATGACAGATGACAGATGACAGATGACAGATGACAGATGACAGATGACAGATGACAGATGACAGATGACAGATGACAGATGACAGATGACAGTTGACAGATGACAGATAACAGATGACAGATGACAGATGACAGATGACAGATGACAGATGACAGATGACAGATGACAGATGACAGATGACAGATAACAGATGACAGATGACAGATTACAAATGACAGATGACAAATGACAGAAGACAGATGACAGATGACAGATGAGAGATGACAGATGACAGATGACAGATGACAGATGACAGCTGACAGATGACAGATGACAGATGACAGATGACAGATGACAGATGAGAGATGACAGATGATAGATGACAGATGACAGATGACAGATGACAGATGACAGATGACAGATGACAGATGATAGATGACAGATGACAGATGACAGATGACAGATGACAGATGACAGATGACAGATCACAGATGACAGATGACAGATGACATGTGACAGATGGCAGATGACAGATGAAAGATGTCTGATGACAGATGACAGATTGCAGATAACAGATGACAGATGTCAGATAACAGATGACAGATGACAGATGACAGATGACAGATGACAGATGACAGATGACAGATGACAGATGACAGATGACAGATGACAGATGACAGATGACAGATGATAGATGACAGGTGTAATATGACAGATGGCAGATAACAGATGACAGATGACAGATGACAGATGACAGATGACAGATGACAGATGACAGATGACAGATGACAGATGACAGATGACAGATGACAGATGACAGATGACAGATGACAGATGACAGATGACAGATGACAGATGACAGATGACAGATGACAGATGACATGTGACAAATGACAGATGACAGATGAAAGATGACAGACGACAGATGACAGATGACAGATGACAGATGACATGTGACAGATGACAGATGACAGATGACAGATGACAGATGACAGATGACAGATGACAGATGTCTGATGACAGATGACAGATGGCAGATGAGGGATGCCAGATGAGAGATGACAGATGACAGATGACAGATGACAGATTACAAATGACACATGACAAATGACAGAAGACAGATGACAGATGACAGATGAGAGATGACAGATGACAGATGACAGATGATAGATGACAGGTGACAGATGACAGATGACAGATGACAGATGACAGATGACAGATGACAGATGACAGATGACAGACGACAGATGACAGATGACAGATGACAGATGACAGATGACAGATGACAGATGACAGATTACAGATGACAGATGATAGATGATAGATGATAGGTGACAGATGACAGATGACAGATGACAGATGACAGATGACAGATGACAGATTATAAATGACAGATGACCAATGACATATGACAGATGACGGATGACAGATAACAGATGACAGATGACAGATGACAGATAACAGATGACAGATGACAGATGACAGACGACAGATGACAGATGACAGATGACAGATGACATATGACAGATGACAGATAACAGATGACAGATGACAGATGATAGATGATAGATGATAGGTGACGTATGACAGATGGCAGATAACAGATGACAGATGACTGATGACAGACGACAGATGACAGATGACAGATGACGGATGACAGATGACAGATGATAGATGATAGGTGACATATGACAGATGGCAGATACCAGATGACAGATGACAGATGACAGACGACAGATGACAGATGACAGATGACAGATGACAGATGACAGATGACAGATGACAGATGACAGATGACAGATTACAAATGACAGATGACAAATGACAGAAGACAGATGACAGATGAGAGATGAGAGATGACAGATGACAGATGACAGATGACAGATGACAAATGACAAATGACAGATGACAGATGACAGATGACAGATGACAGATGGCAGATGACAGACGACAGATGACACATGACAGATGACAGATGACAGATGACAGATGACAGATGACAGATGACATATGACAGATGACAGATGACAGATGACAGATGACAGATGACAGATGACAGATGACAGATGATAGATGACAGATGACAGATGACAGATGACAGATGACAGATGACAGATGACAGATGACAGATTACAAATGACAGATGACAGATGACAGATGACAGATGACAGATGACAGATGACAGATGACAGATGACAGATGACAGATGACAGATGACAGATGACAGATGACAGACGACAGATGACAGATGACAGATGACAGATGATAGATGACAGATGACAGATGACAGATGACAGATGACAGATGACAGATGACAGATGACAGATGACAGATGACAGATGACAGATGACAGATGACAGATGACAGATGACAGATGACAGATGACATGTGACAGATGACAGATGACAGATGACAGATGACAGATGACAGATGACAGATGACAGATGACAGATGACAGATGACAGATGACAGATGACAGATGACAGATGACAGATGACAGATGACAGATGACAGATGACAGATGACAGATGACAGATGACAGATGACAGATGATAGATGACAGATGACAGATAACAGATGACAGATGACAGATGACAGATGACAGATGACAGATGACAGATGACAGATGACAGATGACAGATGACAGATGACAGATGACAGATGACAGATGACAGATGACAGATGACAGATGACAGATGACAGATGACAGATGACAAATGACAGAAGACAGATGACAGATGAGAGATGAGAGATGACAGATGACAGATGACAGATGACAGATGACAAATGACAAATGACAGATGACAGATGACAGATGACAGATGACAGATGACAGATGACAGATGACAGATGACAGATGACAGATGACACATGACAGATGACAGATGACAGATGACAGATGACAGATGACATATGACAGATGACAGATGACAGATGACAGATGACAGATGACAGATGACAGATGACAGATGACAGATGACAGATGACAGATGATAGATGACAGATGACAGATGACAGATGACAGATGACAGATGACAGATGACAGATGACAGATGACAGATGACAGATTACAAATGACAGATGACAGATGACAGATGACAGATGACAGATGACAGATGACAGATGACAGATGACAGATGACAGATGACAGATGACAGATGACAGATGACAGATGACAGATGACAGATGACAGATGACAGATGACAGATGACAGATGACAGATGATAGATGACAGATGACAGATGACAGATGACAGATGACAGATGACAGATGACAGATGACAGATGACAGATGACAGATGACAGATGACAGATGACAGATGACAGATGACATGTGACAGATGACAGATGACAGATGACAGATGACAGATGACAGATGACAGATGACAGATGACAGATGACAGATGACAGATGACAGATGACAGATGACAGATGACAGATGACAGATGACAGATGACAGATGACAGATGACAGATGATAGATGACAGATGACAGATGACAGATGACAGATGACAGATGACAGATGACAGATGACAGATGACAGATGACAGATGACAGATGACAGATGACAGATGACAGATGACAGATGACAGATGACAGATGACAGATGACAGATGACAGATGACAGATGACAGATGACAGATGACAGATGACAGATGACAGATGACAGATGACAGATGACAGATGACAGATGACAGATGACAGATGACAGATGACATGTGACAGATGACAGATGACAGATGACAGATGACAGATGACAGATGACAGATGACAGATGAGAGATGACAGATGACAGATGACAGATGACAGATGACAGATGACAGATGATAGATGACAAGTGAGATATGACAGATGGCAGATAGCAGATGACAGATGACAGATGACAGATGACAGACGACAGATGACAGACGACAGATGACAGATGACAGATGACAGATGACAGATGACAGATGACAGATGACAGATGACAGATGACAGATGACAGATGACAGATGACAGATGACAGATGACAGATGACAGATGACATGTGACAGATGACAGATGACAGATGACAGATGACAGATGACAGATGACAGATGACAGATGACAGATGACAGATGACAGATGACAGATAACAGATGTCTGATGACAGATGGCAGATGACAGATGGCAGATGAGGGATGACAGATGAGAGATGACAGATGACAGACGACAGATGACAGATGACAGATGACGGATGACAGATGACAGATGACAGATGACAGATGACAGATGACAGATGACAGATGACAGATGACAGATGACATATGACAGATGACAGATGACAGATGACAGATGACAGATGACAGATGACAGATGACAGATGACAGATGACAGATGACAAATGACAGATGACAAATGACAGAAGACAGATGACAGATGACAGATGACAGATGACAGATGACAGATGACAGATGACAGATGACAGATGACAGATGACAGATGACAGATGACAGATGACAGATGACAGACGACAGATGACAGATGACAGATGACAGATGACAGATGACAGATTACAGACGACAGATGACAGATGACAGATGAGAGATGACAGATAACAGATGACAGATGACAGATGACAGATGACAAATGACAGAGGATAGTTGACAGATGACAGATGACACATGACACATGGCAGATGACTGATGACTGATGACAGATGACAGATGACAGATGACAGATGACAGACGACAGATGACAGATGACAGATGACAGATGACAGATGACAGATGACAGATGATAGATGACAGATGACAGATGACAGATGACAGATGACAGATGACAGATGACAGATGACAGATGACAGATGACAGATGACAGATGACAGATGACAGATGACAGATGACAGATGGCAGATGACAGATGGCAGATTAAACATTACACATGGCAGATGACATATGACAGATGACAGATGACAGATGACAGATGACAGATGACAGATGACAGATGACAGCTGACAGATGACAGATGACAGATGACAGATGACAGATGACAATTGACAGATGACAGATGACAGATGACAGATGACAGATGACAGATGACAGATGACACATGACACATGGCAGATGACAGATGACTGATGACAGATGACGGATGACAGATGACATATGACAAATGACGGTTGACAGACGACAGATGACAATTGACAGATGACAGATGACAGATGACAGATGACAGATGACAGATGACAGATGACAGATGACAGATGACAGATGACAGATGACAGATGACAGATGACAGATGACAGATGACAGATGACAGATGACAGATGACAGATGACAGATGACAGATGACAGATGACAGATGACAGATGACAGATGACAGATGACAGATGACAGATGACAGAGGACAGATGACAGATGACAGATGACAGATGACAGATGACAGATGAGAGATGACAGATGACAGATGACAGATGACAGATGACAGATGACAGATGACAGATGACAGATGACAGATGGCAGATGACAGATGGCAGATTAAACATTACACATGGCAGATGACATATGACAGATGACAGATGACAGATGACAGATGACAGATGACAGATGACAGATGACAGCTGACAGATGACAGATGACAGATGACAGATGACAGATGACAGATGACAGATGACAGATGACAATTGACAGATGACAAATGACAGATGACAGATGACAGATGACAGATGACAGATGACAGATGACACATGACACATGGCAGATGACAGATGACTGATGACAGATGACGGATGACAGATGACGGTGACAAATGACGGTTGACAGACGACAGATGCCAATTGACAGATGACAGATGACAAATGACAGATGACAGATGACAGATGACAGATGACAATTGACAGATGACAGATGACAGATGACAGATGACAGATGACAGATGACAGATGACACATGACACATGGCAGATGACAGATGACTGATGACAGATGACGGATGACAGATGACAGATGACAAATGACGGTTGACAGACGACAGATGCCAATTGACAGATGACAGATGACAAATGACAGATGACAGATGACAGATGACAGCTGACAGATGACAGATGACAGATGACAGATGACAGATGACAGATGACAGATGACAGATAACAGATGACAGATGACAGATGACAGATGACAAATGACAGAGGATAGTTGACAGATGACAGATGACAAATGACGGTTGACAGACGACAGATGCCAATTGACAGATGACAGATGACAAATGACAGATGACAGATGACAGATGACAGCTGACAGATGACAGATGACAGATGACAGATGACAGATGACAGATGACAGATGACAGATGACAGATGACAGATGACAGATGACAGATGACAGATGACAGATGACAGATGACAGATGACAGATGACAGATGACAGATAACACATGACTGATGACAGATGACAGATGACAAATGACAGAGGATAGTTGACAGATGACAGATGACAGATGACAGATGACAGATGACAGATGACAGATGACAGATAACAGATGTCTGATGACAGATGGCAGATGACAGATGGCAGATGAGGGATGACAGATGAGAGATGACAGATGACAGACGACAGATGACAGATGACAGATGACGGATGACAGATGACAGATGACAGATGACAGATGACAGATGACAGATGACAGATGACAGATGACAGATGACATATGACAGATGACAGATGACAGATGACAGATGACAGATGACAGATGACAGATGACAGATGACAGATGACAGATGACAAATGACAGATGACAAATGACAGAAGACAGATGACAGATGACAGATGACAGATGACAGATGACAGATGACAGATGACAGATGACAGATGACAGATGACAGATGACAGATGACAGATGACAGATGACAGATGACAGATGACAGATGACAGATGACAGATGACAGATTACAGACGACAGATGACAGATGACAGATGAGAGATGACAGATGACAGATGACAAATGACAGATGACACATGGCAGATGACAGATGACAGATGACAGATGACAGATGAAAGATGACAGATGACAGATGACAGATGACAGATGACAGATGACAGATGACAGATGACAGATGACAGATGACAGATGACAGATGACAGATGACAGATGACAGATGACAGATGACAGATGACAGATGACAGATGACAGATGACAGATGACACATGGCAGATGACAGATGACTGATGACAGATGACGGATGACAGATGACAGATGACAAATGACGGTTGACAGACGACAGATGACAATTGACAGATGACAGATGACAGATGACAGATGACAGATGACAGATGACAGATGACAGATAACAGATGACAGATGACAGATGACAGATGACAAATGACAGAGGATAGTTGACAGATGACAGATGACACATGACACATGGCAGATGACTGATGACTGATGACAGATGACAGATGACAGATGACAGATGACAGACGACAGATGACAGATGACAGATGACAGATGACAGATGACAGATGACAGATGATAGATGACAGATGACAGATGACAGATGACAGATGACAGATGACAGATGACAGATGACAGATGACAGATGACAGATGACAGATGACAGATGGCAGATGACAGATGGCAGATTAAACATTACACATGGCAGATGACATATGACAGATGACAGATGACAGATGACAGATGACAGATGACAGCTGACAGATGACAGATGACAGATGACAGATGACAGATGACAATTGACAGATGACAGATGACAGATGACAGATGACAGATGACAGATGACACATGACACATGGCAGATGACAGATGACTGATGACAGATGACGGATGACAGATGACATATGACAAATGACGGTTGACAGACGACAGATGACAATTGACAGATGACAGATGACAGATGACAGATGACAGATGACAGATGACAGATGACAGATGACAGATGACAGATGACAGATGACAGATGACAGATGACAGATGACAGATGACAGATGACAGATGACAGATGACAGATGACAGATGACAGATGACAGATGACAGATGACAGATGACAGATGACAGAGGACAGATGACAGATGACAGATGACAGATAACAGATGACAGATGAGAGATGACAGATGACAGATGACAGATGACAGATGACAGATGACAGATGACAGATGACAGATGGCAGATGACAGATGGCAGATTAAACATTACACATGGCAGATGACATATGACAGATGACAGATGACAGATGACAGATGACAGATGACAGATGACAGATGACAGCTGACAGGTGACAGATGACAGATGACAGATGACAGATGACAGATGACAGATGACAGATGACAATTGACAGATGACAGATGACAGATGACAGATGACAGATGACAGATGACAGATGACACATGACACATGGCAGATGACAGATGACTGATGACAGATGACGGATGACAGATGACAGATGACAAATGACGGTTGACAGACGACAGATGCCAATTGACAGATGACAGATGACAAATGACAGATGACAGATGACAGATGACAGATGACAATTGACAGATGACAGATGACAGATGACAGATGACAGATGACAGATGACAGATGACACATGACACATGGCAGATGACAGATGACTGATGACAGATGACGGATGACAGATGACAGATGACAAATGACGGTTGACAGACGACAGATGCCAATTGACAGATGACAGATGACAAATGACAGATGACAGATGACAGCTGACAGATGACAGATGACAGATGACAGATGACAGATGACAGATGACAGATGACAGATAACAGATGACAGATGACAGATGACAAATGACAGAGGATAGTTGACAGATGACAGATGACAAATGACGGTTGACAGACGACAGATGCCAATTGACAGATGACAGATGACAAATGACAGATGACAGATGACAGATGACAGCTGACAGATGACAGATGACAGATGACAGATGACAGATGACAGATGACAGATGACAGATGACAGATGACAGATGACAGATGACAGATGACAGATGACAGATTACAGATGACAGATGACAGATGACAGATGACAGATGACAGATGACAGATGACAGATGACAGATGACAGATGACAGATGACAGATAACAGATGACAGATGACAGATGACAGATGACAAATGACAGAGGATAGTTGACAGATGACAGATGACACATGACACATGGCAGATGACTGATGACAGATGACAGATTACAGATGACAGATGACAGACGACAGATGACAGATGACAGATGACAGATGACAGATGACAGATGACAGATGATAGATGACAGATGACAGATGACAGATGACAGATGACAGATGACAGATGACAGATGACAGATGACAGATGACAGATGACAGATGAGAGATGACAGATGACAGATGACAGATGACAGATGACAGATGACAGATGACAGATGACAGATGACAGATGACAGATAACAGATGACAGATGACAGATGACAAATGACAGAGGATAGTTGACAGATGACAGATGACACATGACACATGGCAGATGACTGATGACTGATGACAGATGACAGATGACAGATGACAGATGACAGACAACAGATGACAGATGACAGATGACAGATGACAGATGACAGATGACAGATGACAGATGATAGATGACAGATGACAGATGACAGATGACAGATGACAGATGACAGATGACAGATGACAGATGGCAGATGCCAGATGGCAGATTAAACATTACACATGGCAGATGACATATGACAGATGACAGATGACAGATGACAGATGACAGATGACAGATGACAGATGACAGATGACAGATGACAGATGACAGATGACAGATGACAGATGACAATTGACAGATGACAGATGACAGATGACAGATGACAGATGACAGATGACACATGACACATCTCAGATGACAGATGACTGATGACAGATGACGGATGACAGATGACATATGACAAATGACGGTTGACAGACGACAGATGACAATTGACAGATGACAGATGACAGATGACAGATGACAGATGACAGATGACAGATGACAGATGACAGATGACAGATGACAGATGACAGATGACAGATGACAGATGACAGATGACAGATGACAGATGACACATGACACATGGCAGATGACAGATGACTGATGACAGATGACGGATGACAGATGACAGATGACAAATGACGGTTGACAGACGACAGATGCCAATTGACAGATGACAGATGACAAATGACAGATGACAGATGACAGATGACAGCTGACAGATGACAGATGACAGATGACAGATGACAGATGACAGATGACAGATGACAGATAACAGATGACAGATGACAGATGACAAATGACAGAGGATAGTTGACAGATGACAGATGACAAATGACGGTTGACAGACGACAGATGCCAATTGACAGATGACAGATGACAAATGACAGATGACAGATGACAGATGACAGCTGACAGATGACAGATGACAGATGACAGATGACAGATGACAGATGACAGATGACAGATGACAGATGACAGATGACAGATGACAGATGACAGATGACAGATGACAGATGACAGATGACAGATGACAGATGACAGATGACAGATGACAGATGACAGATGACAGATGACAGATGACAGATAACAGATGACAGATGACAGATGACAGATGACAAATGACAGAGGATAGTTGACAGATGACAGATGACACATGACACATGGCAGATGACTGATGACAGATGACAGATTACAGATGACAGATGACAGACGACAGATGACAGATGACAGATGACAGATGACAGATGACAGATGACAGATGATAGATGACAGATGACAGATGACAGATGACAGATGACAGATGACAGATGACAGATGACAGATGACAGATGACAGATGACAGATGACAGATGAGAGATGACAGATGACAGATGACAGATGACAGATGACAGATGACAGATGACAGATGACAGATGACAGATGACAGATAACAGATGACAGATGACAGATGACAAATGACAGAGGATAGTTGACAGATGACAGATGACACATGACACATGGCAGATGACTGATGACTGATGACAGATGACAGATGACAGATGACAGATGACAGACAACAGATGACAGATGACAGATGACAGATGACAGATGACAGATGACAGATGACAGATGATAGATGACAGATGACAGATGACAGATGACAGATGACAGATGACAGATGACAGATGACAGATGGCAGATGCCAGATGGCAGATTAAACATTACACATGGCAGATGACATATGACAGATGACAGATGACAGATGACAGATGACAGATGACAGATGACAGATGACAGATGACAGATGACAGATGACAGATGACAATTGACAGATGACAGATGACAGATGACAGATGACAGATGACAGATGACACATGACACATCTCAGATGACAGATGACTGATGACAGATGACGGATGACAGATGACATATGACAAATGACGGTTGACAGACGACAGATGACAATTGACAGATGACAGATGACAGATGACAGATGACAGATGACAGATGACAGATGACAGATGACAGATGACAGATGACAGATAACAGATGACAGATGACAGATGACAAATGACAGAGGATAGTTGACAGATGACAGATGACACATGACACATGGCAGATGACTGATGACTGATGACAGATGACAGATGACAGATGACAGATGACAGACGACAGATGACAGATGACAGATGACAGATGACAGATGACAGATGACAGATAATAGATGACAGATGACAGATGACAGATGACAGATGACAGATGACAGATGACAGATGACAGATGACAGATGGCAGATGACAGATGGCAGATTAAACATTACACATGGCAGATGACATATGACAGATGACAGATGACAGATGACAGATGACAGATGACAGATGACAGCTGACAGATGACAGATGACAGATGACAGATGACAGATGACAATTGACAGATGACAGATGACAGATGACAGATGACAGATGACAGATGACACATGACACATGGCAGATGACAGATGACTGATGATAGATGACGGATGACAGATGACATATGACAAATGACGGTTGACAGACGACAGATGACAATTGACAGATGACAGATGACAGATGACAGATGACAGATGACAGATGACAGATGACAGATGACAGATGACAGCTGACAGATGACAGATGACAGATGACAGATGACAGATGACAGATGACAGATGACAAATGACAGATGACAGATGACAGATGACAGATGACAGATGACAGATGACAGATGACAGATGACAGATGACAGATGACAGATGACAGATGACAGAGGACAGATGACAGATGACAGATGACAGATGACAGATGACAGATGAGAGATGACAGATGACAGATGACAGATGACAGATGACAGATGACAGATGACAGATGACAGATGGCAGATGACAGATGGCAGATTAAACATTACACATGGCAGATGACATATGACAGATGACAGATGACAGATGACAGATGACAGATGACAGATGACAGCTGACAGATGACAGATGACAGATGACAGATGACAGATGACAGATGACAGATGACAATTGACAGATGACAGATGACAGATGACAGATGACAGATGACAGATGACAGATGACACATGACACATGGCAGATGACAGATGACTGATGACAGATGACGGATGACAGATGACAGATGACAAATGACGGTTGACAGACGACAGATGCCAATTGACAGATGACAGATGACAAATGACAGATGACAGATGACAGATGACAGCTGACAGATGACAGATGACAGATGACAGATGACAGATGACAGATGACAGATGATAGATGACAGATGACAGATGACAGATGACAGATGACAGATGACAGATGACAGATGACAGATGACAGATGACAGATGACAGATGAGAGATGACAGATGACAGATGACAGATGACAGATGACAGATGACAGATGACAGATGTAAAAATGACAGATGACAGATGACAGATGACAGATGACAGATGACATATGACAGATGACAGATGACAGATAACAGATGACAGATGACAGATGGTAGATGACAGATGACCGATGACAAATGACAGACGACAGATGATAGATGACCGATGATAGACGACAGGTGACATACGACAGATGACAGATAACAGATGACAGATGACAGATGACAAATGACAGATGACAGATGACAGTTGACAGACGACAGATGACAGATGACAGATGACAGATGACAGATGACAGATGACAGATGACAGATGACAGATGACAGATGACAAATGACAAATGACAGATGACAGATGACAGATGACAGATGACAGATGACAGATGACAGATGACAGATGACAGATGACAGATGACAGATGACAGATGACAGATGACAGATGACAGATGACAGATGACAGATGACAGATGAGAGACGAAAGACGACAGACGACAGATGACAGATGACAGATGACAGATGAGAGATGACAGATGACAGATGACAGATGACAGATGACAGATGACAGATGATAGATGACAGATGACAGATGACAGATGATAGATGACAGATGAGAGACGAAAGACGACAGACGACAGATGACAGATGACAGATGACAGATGAGAGATGACAGATGACAGATGACAGATGACAGATGACAGATGACAGATGACAGATGACAGATGACAGATGACAGATGACAGATGACAGATGACAGATGACAAATGACAAATGACAGATGACAGATGACAGATGACAGATGACAGATGACAGATGACAGATGATAGATGACAGATGACAGATGATAGATGACAGATGAGAGACGAAAGACGACAGATGACAGATGACAGATGACAGATGACAGATAACAGATGACAGATGACAGATGATAGAGGACAGGTGACAGGTGACATATGACAGGTCACAGATGACAGATGACAGATGACAGATGACAGGTGACAGATAACAGATAACAGATGACAGATGACAGATGACAGATGACAGATGACAGATGACAGATGACAGATGACAGATGACAGATGACACATGACAGATGACAGATGACAGATGACAGATGACAGATGACAGATGACAGATGACAGATGACAGATGACAGATGACAGATGACAGCTGACAGATGACAGATGACAGATGACAGATGACAGATGACAGATGACAGATGACAGATGACAGATGACAGATGACACATGACAGATGACAGATGACAGATGACAGATGACAGATGACAGATGACAGATGACAAATGACAGATGACAGATGTCAGATGACAGATGACAGATGACAGATGACAGATGACAGATGACAAATGAAAAATGACAAACGACGGATGACAAATGACAATTGACAGATGACAGATGACAAATGACAGAAAACAGATGACAGATGACAGATGACAGATGACAGATGACAGATGACAGATGACAGATGACAGATGACAGATGACAGATGACAGATGACCGATGACAAATGACAGACGACAGATGACAGATGA
This sequence comes from Condylostylus longicornis, assembly GCF_029603195.1. Taxonomy (NCBI): domain Eukaryota; kingdom Metazoa; phylum Arthropoda; class Insecta; order Diptera; family Dolichopodidae; genus Condylostylus; species Condylostylus longicornis. The sequence goes on from NW_026578010.1 coordinate 155,462, forward strand.
CCGATGATAGACGACAGGTGACAGATGACAGATGACAGATGACAGATGACAGATGACAGATGACAGATGACAGATGATAGATGACAGATGACAGATGACAGATGACAGATGACAGATGACAGATGACAGATGACAGATGACAGATGACAGATGACAGATGACAGATGACAGATGACAGATGACAGATGACAGATGTCATGTGACAGATGACAAATGACAGATGACAGATGACAGATGACAGATGACAGATGACAGATGACAGATGACAGATGACAGATGACAGATGACAGATGACAGATAACAGATGACAGATGACAGATGACAGATGATAGATGACAGATGATAGATGACAGATGACAGATGACAGATGACAGATGACAGATGACAGATGACAGATGACAGATGACATGTGACAGATGACAGATGACAGATGACAGATGACAGATGACAGAGGACAGATGACAGATGACAGATGACAGATGACAGATGACAGATGACAGATGACAGATGACAGATGACAGATGACAGATGGTAGATGATAGATGACAGATGACAGATGACTGATGACAGATGACAGATGACAGATGACAGATGACAGATGACAGATGACAGATGGCAGATGACAGATGACAGATGACAGATGACAGATGACAGATGACAGATGACATGTGACAGATCACAGATGACAGATGACAGATGACAGATGACAAATGACAGATGACAAATGACAGATGACAGATGACAGATGACAGATGACAGATGACAGATGACAGATGACAGATGACAGATGACAGATGACAGATGACAAATGACAAATGACAGATGACAGATGACAGATGACAGATGACAGATGACAGATGACAGATGACAGATGACAGATGACAGATGACAGATGACAGATGACAGATGACAGATGACAGATGACAGATGACAGATGACAGATGACAGATGACAGATGACAGATAACAGATGACAGATGACAGATGACCGATGACAGATGACAGATGACAGATGACAGATGACAGATGACAGATGACAGATGACAGATGACAGATGATAGATGACAGATGATAGATGGCAGATGAGAGACGAAAGACGACAGATGACAGATGACAGATGACAGATGACAGATGACAGATAACAGATGACAGATTACAGATGACAGATGACAGATGACAGATGACAGATGACAGATGACAGATGACAGATGACAGATGACAGATGACAGATGACAGATGACAGATGACAGATGACAGATGACAGATGACAGATGACAGATGACAGATGACAGATGACAGATGACAGATGATAGATGACAGATGACAGATGACACATGACAGATGACAGATGACAGATGACAGATGACAGATGACAGATGACAGATGACAGATGACAGATGACAGATGACAGATGACAGATGACAGATGACAGATGACAGATGACAGATGACAGATGACAGATGACAGATGACAGATGACAGATGACAGATGACAGATGACAGATGACAGATGACAGATGACAGATGATAGATGACAGGTGAGATATGACAGATGGCAGATAGCAGATGACAGATGACAGATGACAGATGACAGACGACAGATGACAGATGACAGATGACAGATGACAGATGACAGATGACAGATGACAGATGACAGATGACAGATGACAGATGACAGATGACAGATGACAGATGACAGATGACAGATGACAGATGACAGATGACAGATGACAGATGACAGATGACATGTGACAGATGACAGATGACAGATGACAGATGACAGATGACAGATGACAGATAACAGATGTCTGATGACAGATGACAGATGACAGATGGCAGATGAGGGATGACAGATGAGAGATGACAGATGACAGATGACAGATGACAGATGACAGACGACAGATGACAGATGACAGATGACAGATGACAGATGACACATGACAGATGACAGATGACAGATGACAGATGACAGATGACAGATGACAGATGACAAATGACAGATGACAGATGTCAGATGACAGATGACAGATGACAGATGACAGATGACAAATGAAAAATGACAAACGACAGATGACAAATGACAAATGACAGATGACAGATGACAAATGACAGATAACAGATGACAGATGACAGATGACAGATGACAGATGACAGATGACAGATGACAGATGACAGATGACAGATGACAGATGACAGATGACAGATGACAGATGACAGATGACAGATGACAGATGACAGATGACAGATGACAGATGACAGATGATAGATGACAGGTGAGATATGACAGATGGCAGATAGCAGATGACAGATGACAGATGACAGACGACAGATGACAGATGACAGATGACAGATGACAGATGACAGATGACAGATGACAGATGACAGATGACAGATGACAGATGACAGATGACAGATGATAGATGACAGATGACAGATGACAGATGACAGATGACAGATGACAGATGACAGATGACAGATGACAGATGACAGATGACAGATGACAGATGACAGATGACAGATGACAGATGACAGATGACAGATGACAGATGACAGATGACAGATGACAGATGACAGATGACAGATGACAGATGACAGATGACAGATGACAGATGACAGATGACAGATGACAGATGACAGATGACAGATGATAGATGACAGGTGAGATATGACAGATGGCAGATAGCAGATGACAAATGACAGATGACAGATGACAGACGACAGATGACAGATGACAGATGACAGATGACAGATGACAGATGACAGATGACAGATGACAGATGACAGATGACAGATGACAGATGACAGATGACAGATGACAGATGACAGATGACAGATGACAGATGACAGATGACAGATGTCATGTGACAGATGACAGATGACAGATGACAGATGACAGATGACAGATGACAGATGACAGATGACAGATGACAGATGACAGATGACAGATGACAGATGTCAGATGACAGATGACAGATGACAGATGACAGATGACAGATGACAGATGACAGATGACAGATGACAGATGACAGATGACAGATGATAGATGACAGATGACAGATGACAGATGACAGATGACAGATGACAGATGACAGATGACAGATGACAGATGACAGATGACAGATGACAGATGACAGATGACAGATGACAGATGACAGATGACAGATGACAGATGACAGATGACAGATGACAGATGACAGATGACAGATGACAGATGACAGATGACAGATGACAGATGACAGATGACAGATGACAGATGACAGATGACAGATGACAGATGACAGATGACAGATGATAGATGACAGGTGAGATATGACAGATGGCAGATAGCAGATGACAGATGACAGATGACAGATGACAGACGACAGATGACAGATGACAGATGACAGATGACAGATGACAGATGACAGATGACAGATGACAGATGACAGATGACAGATGACAGATGACAGATGACAGATGACAGATGACAGATGACAGATGACAGATGACATGTGACAGATGACAGATGACAGATGACAGATGACAGATAACAGATGACAGATGACAGATGACAGATGACAGATGACAGATGACAGATGACAGATGACAGATGACAGATGACAGATGACAGATGACAGATGACAGATGACAGATGACAGATGACAGATGACAGATGACAGATGACAGATGACAGATGACCGATGACAAATGACAGACGACAGATGACAGATGACCGATGATAGACGACAGGTGACAGATGACAGATGACAGATGACAGATGACAGATGACAGATGACAGATGACAGATGACAGATGACAGATGACAGATGACAGATGACAGATGACAGATGATAGATGACAGATGACAGATGACAGATGACAGATGACAGATGACAGATGACAGATGACAGATGACAGATGACAGATGACAGATGACAGATGACAGATGACAGATGACAGATGACAGATGACAGATGACAGATGACAGATGTCATGTGACAGATGACAGATGACAGATGACAGATGACAGATGACAGATGACAGATGACAGATGACAGATGACAGATGACAGATGACAGATAACAGATGACAGATGACAGATGACAGATGATAGATGACAGATGACAGATGACAGATGACAGATGACAGATGACAGATGACAGATGACAGATGACAGATGACAGATGACAGATGACAGATGACAGATGACATGTGACAGATGACAGATGACAGATGACAGATGACAGATGACAGAGGACAGATGACAGATGACAGATGACAGATGACAGATGACAGATGACAGATGACAGATGACAGATGACAGATGACAGATGGCAGATGATAGATGACAGATGACAGATGACAGATGACAGATGACAAATGACAGATGACAGATGACAGATGACAGATGACAGATGACAAATGACATATGACAGATGACAGATGACAGATGACATGTGACAGATCACAGATGACAGATGACAGATGGCAGATGACAAATGACAGATGACAAATGACAGATGACAGATGACAGATGACAGATGACAGATGACAGATGACAGATGACAGATGACAGATGACAGATGACAGATGACAGATGACAAATGACAAATGACAGATGACAGATGACAGATGACAGATGACAGATGACAGATGACAGATGACAGATGACAGATGACAGATGACAGATGACAGATGACAGATGACAGATGACAGATGACAGATGACAGATAACAGATGACAGATGACAGATGACAGATGACAGATGACAGATGACAGATGACAGATGACAGATGACAGATGACAGATGACAGATGACAGATGACAGATGACAGATGACAGATGATAGATGACAGATTATAGATGACAGATGAGAGACGAAAGACGACAGATGACAGATGACAGATGACAGATGACAGATGACAGATAACAGATGACAGATTACAGATGACAGATGACAGATGACAGATGACAGATAACAGATGACAGATGACAGATGACAGATGACAGATGACAGATGACAGATGACAGATGACAGATGACAGATGACAGATGACAGATGACAGATGACAGATGACAGATGACAGATGACAGATGATAGATGACAGATGACAGATGACAGATGACAGATGACAGATGACAGATGACAGATGACAGATGACAGATGACAGATGACAGATGACAGATGACAGATGACAGATGACAGATGACAGATGACAGATGACAGATGACAGATGACAGATGACAGATGACAGATGACAGATGACAGATGACAGATGACAGATGACAGATGACAGATGACAGATAACAGATGACAGATGACAGATGATAGATGACAGGTGAGATATGACAGATGGCAGATAGCAGATGACAGATGACAGATGACAGATGACAGATGACAGACGACAGATGACAGATGACAGATGACAGATGACAGATGACAGATGACAGATGACAGATGACAGCTGACAGATGACAGATGACAGATGACAGATGACAGATGACATGTGACAGATGACAGATGACAGATGACAGATGACAGATGACAGATGACAGATGACAGATGACAGATGACAGATGACAGATGACAGATAACAGATGTCTGATGACAGATGACAGATGACAGATGGCAGATGAGGGATGACAGATGAGAGATGAGAGATGACAGATGACAGATGACAGATGACATATGACAGATGACAGATGACAGATGACAGATAACAGATGACAGACGACAGATGACAGATGACAGATGACTGATGACAGATGACAGATGACAGATGACAGATGACAGATGACAGATGACAGATGACAGATGACAGATGACAGATGACAGATGACAGATGATAGATGACAGGTGACATATGACAGATGGCAGATAACAGATGACAGATAACAGATGACAGATGACAGATGACAGATGACAGATGACATGTGACTAATGACAGATGGCAGATGACAGATGACAGACGACAGATGACAGATGACGGATGACAGATGACAGATGACAGATGACAGATGACAGATGACAGATGACAGATGACAGATGGCAGATGACAGATGACAGATGACAGATGACAGATGACAGATGACAGATGACAAATGACAGAAGACAGATGACAGATGACAGATGACAGATGACAGATGACAGATGACAGATGACAGATGACAGATGACAGATGACAGATGACAGATGACAGATGACAGATGACAGATGACAGATGACAGATGACAGATTACAGACGACAGATGACAGATGACAGATGACAGATGACAGATGACAAATGACAGATGACACATGGCAGATGACAGATGACAGATGACAGATGACTGATGACAGATGACAGATGACAGATGACAGATGACAGATGACAGATGACAGATGACAGATGACAGATGACAGATGACAGATGACAGATGATAGATGACAGGTGATAGATGACAGGTGACATATGACAGATGGCAGATAACAGATGACAGATAACAGATGACAGATGACAGATGACAGATGACAGATGACAGATGACATGTGACTAATGACAGATGACAGATGACAGATGACAGACGACAGATGACAGATGACAGATGACGGATGACAGATGACAGATGACAGATGACAGATGACAGATGACAGATGACAGATGACAGATGACAGATGACAGATGACAGATGACAGATGACAGATGACAGATGACATGTGACAAATGACAGATGACAAATGACAGAAGACAGATGACAGATGACAGATGACAGATGGCAGATGACTGATGACAGATGACAGATGACAGATGACAGATGACAGATGACAGATGACAGATGACATGTGACAGATGACAGATGACAGATGACAGATGACAGATGACAGATGACAGATGACAGATGACAGATAACAGATGTCTGATGACAGATGACAGATGACAGATGACAGATGACAGATGACTGATGACAGATGACAGATGACAGATGACAGATGACAGATGACAGATGACAGATGACAGATGACAGATGACAGATGACAGATGACAGATGATAGATGGCAGATAACAGATGACAGATAACAGATGACAGATGACAGATGACAGATGACAGATGACAGATGACAGATGACAGATAACAGATGTCTGATGACAGATGACAGATGACAGATGACAGATGACAGATGACTGATGACAGATGACAGATGACAGATGACAGATGACAGATGACAGATGACAGATGACAGATGACAGATGACAGATGACAGATGACAGATGACAGATGACAGATGATAGATGACAGGTGACATATGACAGATGGCAGATAACAGATGACAGATAACAGATGACAGATGACAGATGACAGATGACAGATGACAGATGACAGATGACATGTGACTAATGACAGATGACAGATGACAGATGACAGACGACAGATGACAGATGACAGATGACGGATGACAGATGACAGATGACAGATGACAGATGACAGATGACAGATGACAGATGACAGATGACAGATGACAGATGACAGATGACAGATGACAGATGACAGATAACAGATGTCTGATGACAGATGACAGATGACAGATGACAGATGACAGATGACTGATGACAGATGACAGATGACAGATGACAGATGACAGATGACAGACGACAGATGACAGATGACAGATGACAGATGACAGATGACAGATGATAAATGACAAATGACAGATGACAGATGACAGATGACAGATGACAGATGACAGATGACAGATGACAGATGACAGATGACATGTGACAGATGACAGATGACAGATGACAGATGACAGATGACAGATGACAGATGACAGATGACAGATAACAGATGTCTGATGACAGATGACAGATGACAGATGACAGATGACAGATGACTGATGACAGATGACAGATGACAGATGACAGATGACAGATGACAGATGACAGATGACAGATGACAGATGACAGATGACAGATGACAGATGATAGATGACAGGTGACATATGACAGATGGCAGATAACAGATGACAGATAACAGATGACAGATGACAGATGACAGATGACAGATGACAGATGACATGTGACTAATGACAGATGACAGATGACAGATGACAGACGACAGATGACAGATGACAGATGACGGATGACAGATGACAGATGACAGATGACAGATGACAGATGACAGATGACAGATGACAGATGACAGATGACAGATGACAGATGACAGATGACAGATGACAGATGACAGATGACAGATGACAGATGACAGATGACAGATGACAAATGACAGAAGACAGATGACAGATGACAGATGACAGATGGCAGATGACTGATGACAGATGACAGATGACAGATGACAGATGACAGATGACAGATGACAGATGACAGATGACAGATGACAGATGACAGATTACAGACGACAGATGACAGATGACAGATGACAGATGACAGATGACAAATGACAGATGACACATGGCAGATGACAGATGACAGATGACAGATGACAGATGACAGATGAAAGATGACAGATGACAGATGACAGATGACAGATGACAGATGACAGATGACAGATGACAGATGACAGATGACAGATGACAGATGACAGATGACAGATGACAGATGACAGATGACAGATGACAGATGACAGATGACAGATGACAAATGACAGATGACAGATGACAGATGACAGATGATAAATGACAAATGACAGATGACAGATGACAGATGACAGATGACAGATGACAGATGACAGATGACAGATGACAGATGACAGATGACAGATGACAGATGACAGATGACAGATGATAGATGATAGATGACAGATGACAGATGATGGATGACAGATGAGAGACGAAAGACGACAGATGACAGATGACAGATAACAGATGACAGATGATAGAGGACAGGTGACATATGACAGGTCACGGATGACAGATGACAGATGACAGATGACAGATGACAGATGACAGATAACAGATGACAGATGACAGATGACAGATGACAAATGACAGAGGATAGTTGACAGATGACAGATGACACATGACACATGGCAGATGACTGATGACTGATGACAGATGACAGATGACAGATGACAGCCGACAGATGACAGATGACAGATGACAGATGACAGATGACAGATGACAGATGACAGATGATAGATGACAGATGACAGATGACAGATGACAGATGACAGATGACAGATGACAGATGACAGATGACAGATGACAGATGGCAGATGACAGATGGCAGATTAAACATTACACATGGCAGATGCCAGATGACAGATGACAGATGACAGATGACAGATGACAGATGACAGATGACAGATGACAGATGACAGATGACAGATGACAGATGACAGATGACAGATGACAGATGACAGATGACAGATGACAGATGACAGATGACAGATGACAGATGATAGATGACAGATGACAGATGACAATTGACAGATGACAGATGACAGATGACAGATGACAGATGACAGATGACAGATGACACATGACACATGGCAGATGACAGATGACTGATGACAGATGACGGATGACAGATGACAGATGACAAATGACGGTTGACAGACGACAGATGACAATTGACAGATGACAAATGACAGATGACAGATGACAGATAACAGATGACAGATGACAGATGACAGATGACAGATGACAGATGACAGATGACAGATGACAGATGACAGATGACAGATGACAAATGACAGATGACAGATGACAGATGACAGATGACAGATGACAGATGACAGATGACAGATGACAGATGACAGATGACAGATGACAGATGACAGATGACAGATGACAGATGACAGATGACAGATGACAGATGACATATGACAGATGACAGATGACAGATGACAGATGACAGATGACAGATGACAGATGACATATGACAGAAGACAGAAGACAGATGACAGATGACAGATGTCTGATGTCAGATGACGGATGAAACATGGCAGATGACAGATGACAACATGACAGTTGACAGACGACAGATGCCAATTGACAGATGACAGGTGACAAATGACAGATGACAGATGACAGATGACAGCTGACAGATGACAGATGACAGATGACAGATGACAGATGACAGATGACAGATGACAGATGATAGATGACAGATGACAGATGACAGATGACAGATGACAGATGACAGATGACAGATGACAGATGACAGATGACAGATGACAGATGAGAGATGACAGATGACAGATGACAGATGACAGATGACAGATGACAGATGACAGATGACAGATGACAGATGACAGATGACAGATGACAGATGACAGATGACAGATGACAGATGACAGATGACAGATGACAGATGACAGATGACAGATGACAGATGACAGATGACAGATGACAGATGACAGATGACAGATGACAGATGACAGATGACAGATGACAGATGACAGATGACAGATGACAGATGCCGGATGACCGATGACAAATGACAAACGACAGATGACAGATGACCGATGATAGACGACAGGTGACATACGACAGATGACAGATAACAGATGACAGATGACAGATGACAAGTGACAGATGACAGATGACAGTTGACAGACGAGAGATGACAGATGACAAATGACAGATGACAGATGACAGATGACAGATGACAGATGACAGATGACAGATGACAGATGACAGATGACAAATGACAAATGACAGATGACAGATGACAGATGACAGATGACAGATGACAGATGACAGATGACAGATGACAGATGACAGATGACAAATGACAAATGACAGATGACAGATGACAGATGACAGATGACAGATGACAGATGACAGATGACAGATGACAGATGACAGATGACAGATGACAGATGACAGATGACAGATGACAGATGATAGATGACAGATGATAGATGACAGATGAGAGACGAAAGACGACAGATGACAGATGACAGATGACAGATAACAGATGACAGATGACAGATGATAGAGGACAGGTGACAGGTGACATATGACAGGTCACAGATGACAGATGACAGATGACAGATGACAGATGACAGATGACAGATGACAGATGACAGGTGACAGATAACAGATGACAGATGACAGATGACAGATGACAGATGACAGATGACAGATGACAGATGACAGATGACAGATGACAGATGACAGATGACAGATGACAGATGACAGATGACAGATGACAGATGACAGATGACAGATGACAGATGACAGATGACAGATGACAGATGACAGATGACAGATGACAGATGACAGATGACAGATGACAGATGACAGATGACAGATGACAGATGTCTGATGACAGATGACAGATGGCAGATGAGAGATGACAGATGACAGATGACATATGACAGATGACAGATGACAGATGACAGATGACAGATGACAGATGACAGATGACAGATGACAGATGACAGATGACATGTGACAAATGACAGATGACAGATGACAGATGACAGACGACAGATGACAGATGACAGATGACGGATGACAGATGACAGATGACAGATGACAGATGACAGATGACAGATGACAGATGACAGATGACAGATGACAGATGACAGATGACAGATGACAGATGACAGATGACAGATGACAGATGACAGATGACAGATGACAGATGACAGATGACAGATGACAAATGACAGATGACAAATGGCAGAAGACAGATGACAGATGACAGATGACAGATGACAGATGACAGATGACAGATGACAGATGACAGATGACAGATGACAGATGACAGATGACAGATGACAGATGACAGATTACAGACGACAGACGACAGATGACAGATGACAGATGACAGATGACAGATGACAGATGACAGATTACAGATGACAAATGACAGATGACACATGGCAGATGACAGATGACAGATGACAGATGACAGATGAAAGATGACAGATGACAGATGACAGATGACAGATGACAGATGACAGATGACAGATGACAGATGACAGATGACAGATGACAGATGACAGATGACAGATGACAGATGACAGATGACAGATGACAGATGACAGATGACAGATGACAGATGACAGATGACAGATGACAGATGACAGATGATAAATGACAAATGACAAATGACAGATGACAGATGACAGATGACAGATGACAGATGACAGATGACAGATGACAGATGACAGATGACAGATGACAGATGACAGATGACAGATGACAGATGACAGATGACAGATGACATATGACAGATGACAGATGACAGATGATAGATGACAGATGACAGATGATGGATGACAGATGAGAGACGAAAGACGACAGATGACAGATGACAGATAACAGATAACAGATGACAGATGATAGAGGACAGGTGACATATGACAGATCACGGATGACAGATGACAGATGACAGATGACAGATGACAGATGACAGATAACAGATGACAGATGACAGATGACAGATGACAAATGACAGAGGATAGTTGACAGATGACAGATGACACATGACACATGGCAGATGACTGATGACTGATGACAGATGACAGACGACAGATGACAGACGACAGATGAAAGATGACAGATGACAGATGACAGATGACAGATGACAGATGATAGATGACAGATGACAGATGACAGATGACAGATGACAGATGACAGATGACAGATGACAGATGACAGATGACAGATGACAGATGACAGATGGCAGATGACAGATGGCAGATTAAACATTACACATGCCAGATGACATATGACAGATGACAGATGACAGATGACAGATGACAGATGACAGATGACAGATGACAGATGACAGATGACAGATGACAGATGACAGATGACAGATGACAGATGACAGATGACAGATGACAGATGACAGATGACAATTGACAGATGACAGATGACAGATGACAGATGACAGATGACAGATGACAGATGACAGATGACACATGGCAGATGACAGATGACTGATGGCAGATGACGGATGACAGATGACAAATGACGGTTGACAGACGACAGATGACAATTGACAGATGACAGATGACAGATGACAGATGACAGATGACAGATGACAGATGACAGATGACAGATGACAGATGACAGATAACAGATGACAGATGACAGATGACAGATGACAGATGACAGATGACAGATGACAGAGGACAGATGACAGATGACAGATGACAGATGACAGATGACAGATGACAGATGACAGATGACAGATGACAGATGACAGATGACAGATGACAGATGACAGATGACAGATGACAGATGACATATGACATATGACAGAAGACAGATGACAGATGACAGATGTCTGATGTCAGATGACGGATGAAACTTGGCAGATGACAGATGACAACATGACAGTTGACAGACGACAGATTCCAATTGACAGATGACAGATGACCAATGACAGATGACAGATGACAGATGACAGCTGACAGCTGACAGATGACAGATGACAGATGACAGATGACAGATGACAGATGACAGATGACAGATGATAGATGACAGATGACAGATGACAGATGACAGATGACAGATGACAGATGACAGATGACAGATGACAGATGACAGATGACAGATGACAGATGACAGATGACAGATGACAGATGACAGATGACAGATGACAGATGACAGATGACAGATGACAGATGACAGATGACAGATAACAGATGACAGATGACAGATGACAGATGACAGATGATAGATGACAGATGACAGATGACCGATGACAAATGACAGACGACAGATGACAGATGACCGATGATAAACGACAGGTGACGTACGACAGATGACAGATAACAGATGACAGATGACAGATGACAAATGACAGATGACAGATGACAGATGACAGTTGACAGACGACAGATGACAGATGACATATGACAGATGACAGATGACAGATGACAGATGACAGATGACAAATGACAAAAGACAGATGACAGATGACAGATGACAGATGACAGATGACAGATGACAGATGACAGATGATAGATGACAGATGACAGATGATAGAGGACAGGTGACAGGTGACATATGACAGGTCACAGATGACAGATGACAGATGACAGATGACAGGTGACAGATAACAGATGACAGATGACAGATGACAGATGACAAATGACAGATGACAGATGTCAGATGACAGATGACAGATGACAGATGACAGATGACAAATGAAAAATGACAAACGACAGATGACAAATGACAAATGACAGATAACAGATGACAAATGACAGATAACAGATGACAGATAACAGATGACAGATGACAGATGACAGATGACAGATGACAGATGACAGATGACAGATGACAGATGACAGATGACTGATGACATATGACAGATGACAGATAACAGATGACAGATGATAGAGGACAGGTGACAGGTGACATATGACAGGTCACAGATGACAGATGACAGATGACAGATGACAGGTGACAGATAACAGATGACAGATGACAGATGACAGATGACAGATGACAGATGACAGATGACAGATGACAGATGACAGATGACAGATGACAGATGACAGATGACAGATGACAGATGACAGATGACAGATGACAGATGACAGATGACAGATGACAGATGTCTGATGACAGATGACAGATGGCAGATGAGAGATGGCAGATGAGAGATGGCAGATGACAGATGACAGATGACAGATGACAGATGACAGATGACAGATGACAGATGACAGATGACAGATGACAGATGACAGATGACAGATGACAGATGACAGATGACAGATGACAGATGACAGATGACAGATGACACATGACAGATGACAGATGACAGATGACAGATGACAGATGACAGATGACAGATGACAAATGACAGATGATAGATGTCAGATGACAGATGACAGATGACAGATGACAGATGACAAATGAAAAATGACAAACGACAGATGACAAATGACAAATGACAGATGACAGATGACAAATGACAGATAACAGATGACAGATAACAGATGACAGATGACAGATGACAGATGACAGATGACAGATGACAGATGACAGATGACAGATGACAGATGACAGATGACAGATGACAGATGACAGATGACAGATGACAGATGACAGATGACAGATGTCAGATGACAGATGACAGATGACCGATGACAAATGACAGACGACAGATGACAGATGACCGATGATAGACGACAGGTGACATACGACAGATGACAGATAACAGATGACAGATTACAGATGACAAATGACAGATGACAGATGACAGATGACAGATGACAGATGACAGATGACAGATGACAGATGACAGATGACAGATGACAGATGACAGATGACAGATGACAGATGACAGATGACAGATGACAGATGACAGATGACAGATGACAGATGACAGATGACAAATGACAAATGACAGATGACAGATGACAGATGACAGATGACAGATGACAGATGACAGATGACAGATGAAAGATGACAGATGACAGATGACAGATGATAGATGACAGATGACAGATGACAGATGATAGATGACAGATGACAGATGACAGATGACAGATGATAGATGACAGATGACAGATGACAGATGACAGATGACAGATGACAGATGCCAGAAGACAAATGACAAATGACAGATGACAGATGACAGATGACAGATGACAGATGACAGATGACAGATGACAGATGATAGATGACAGATGAGAGACGAAAGACGACAGATGACAGATGACAGATGACAGATGACAGGTGACAGATGACAGATGACAGATGACAGATGACAGATGATAGATGACAGATGAGAGACGAAAGACGACAGATGACAGATGACAGATGACAGATGACAGATGACAGATGACAGATGACAGATGACAGATGACAGATGACAGATGACAGATGACATATGACAGATGACAGATGTCTGATGACAGATGACAGATGGCAGATGAGAGATGACAGATGACAGATGACAGATGACAGATGACAGATGACAGATGACAGATGACAGATGACAGATGACAGATGACAGATGACATATGACAGATGACAGATGACAGATGTCTGATGACAGATGACAGATGGCAGATGACAGATGACAGATGACAGATGACAGATAACAGATGATAGATGACAGATGACAGATGATAGATGACAGATGAGACACGAAAGACGACAGATGACAGATGATAGATGACAGATGACAGATGACAGATGATAGATGACAGATGAGAGACGAAAGACGACAGATGACAGATGACAGATGACAGATGACAGATGACAGATGACAGATGACAGATGACAGATGACAGATGACAGATGACAGATGACAGATGACAGATGACAGATGACAGATGACAGATGACAGATGACAGATGACAGATGACATATGACAGATGACAGATGACAGATGTCTGATGACAGATGACAGATGGCAGATGAGAGATGACAGATGACAGATGACAGATGACAGATGCCAGATGACAGATGACAGATGACAGATGACAGGTGACAGATGACAGATGACAGATGACAGATGACAGATGACAGATGACAGATGACAGATGACAGATGACAGATGACAGATGACAGATGACAGATGACAGATGACAGATGACAGATGACAAATGACAGATGACAGATGACAGATGACAGATGACAGATGAGAGATGACAGATGACAGATGCCAGATGACAGATGCCAGATGACAGATGACAGATGACAGATGATAGATGACAGATGACAGGTGACAGATGACAGATGACAGATGACAGATGACAGATGACAGATGTCTGATGACAGATGACAGATGGCAGATGAGAGATGACAGATGACAGATGACAGATGACAGATGCCAGATGACAGATGACAGATGACAGATGACAGGTGACAGATGACAGATGACAGATGACAGATGACAGATGACAGATGCCAGATGACAGATGACAGATGACAGATGACAGATGACAGATGACAGATGACAGATGACAGATGACAGATGACAGATGACAGATGACAGATGACAGATGACAGATGAGAGATGACAGATGACAGATGCCAGATGACAGATGCCAGATGACAGATGACAGATGACAGATGACAGATGACAGATGACAGGTGACAGATGACAGATGACAGATGACAGATGACAGATGACAGATGACAGATGACAGATGACAGATGACAGATGACAGATGACAGATGACAGATGACAGATGACAGATGACAGATGACAGATGACAGATGACAAATGACAGATGACAGATGACAGATGACAGATGACAAATGACAGATGACAGATGACAGATGACAGATGACAGATGACAGATGACAGATGACAGATGACAGATGACAGATGACAAATGACAGATGACAGATGACAGATGACAGATGACAGATGACAGATGACAGATGACAGATGACAAATGAAAAATGACAAACGACAGATGACAAATGACAAATGACAGATGACAAATGACAGATGACAGATGACAGATGACAGATGACAGATGACAGATGACAGATGACAGATGACAGATGACAGATGACAGATGACAGATGACAGATGACAGATGACAGATGACAGATGACAGATGACAGATGACAGATGCCAGATGACAGATGACAGATGACAGATGACAGATGACAGATGACAGATGACAGATGACAGATGACAGATGACAGATGACAGATGACAGATGACAGATGACAGATGACAGATGACAGATGACAGATGACAGATGACAGATGACAGATGACAGATGACAAATGACAAATGACAGATGACAGATGACAGATGACAGATGACAGATGACAGATGACAGATGACAGATGACAGATGACAGATGACAGATGACAAATGAAAAATGACAAACGACAGATGACAAATGACAAATGACAGATGACAAATGACAGATGACAGATGACAGATGACAGATGACAGATGACAGATGACAGATGACAGATGACAGATGACAGATGACAGATGACAGATGACAGATGACAGATGACAGATGACAGATGACAGATGACAGATGCCAGATGACAGATGACAGATGACAGATGACAGATGACAGATGACAGATGACAGATGACAGATGACAGATGACAGATGACAGATGACAGATGACAGATGACAGATGGCAGATGAGAGATGACAGATGACAGATGCCAGATGACAGATGCCAGATGACAGATGACAGATGACAGATGACAGATGACAGATGACAGATGACAGATGACAGATGACAGATGACAGATGACAGATGACAGATGACAGATGACAGATGACAGATGACAGATGACAGATGACAGATGACAGATGACAGATGACAGATGACAAATGACAGATGACAGATGACAGATGACAGATGACAGATGACAGATGACAGATGACAGATGACAAATGAAAAATGACAAACGACAGATGACAAATGACAAATGACAGATGACAAATGACAGATGACAGATGACAGATGACAGATGACAGATGACAGATGACAGATGACAGATGACAGATGACAGATGACAGATGACAGATGACAGATGACAGATGACAGATGACAGATGACAGATGACAGATGCCAGATGACAGATGACAGATGACAGATGACAGATGACAGATGACAGATGACAGATGACAGATGACAGATGACAGATGACAGATGACAGATGACAGATGACAGATGACAGATGACAGATGACAGATGACAGATGACAGATGACAGATGACAGATGACAGATGACAGATGACAGATGACAGATGACAGATGACAGATGACAGATGACAGATGACAGATGACAGATGACAGATGACAGATGACAGATGACAAATGACAGATGACAGATGACAGATGACAGATGATAGATGACAGATGAAAAATGACAAACGACAGATGACAAATGACGAATGACAGATGACAGATGACAAATGACAGATGACAGATGACAGATGACAGATGACAGATGACAGATGACAGATGACAGATGACAGATGACAGATGACAGATGACAGATGACAGATGACAGATGACAGATGACAGATGACAGATGACAGATGACAAATGACAGATGACATATGACAGATGTCTGATGACAGATGACAGATGACAGATGGCAGATGAGAGATGACAGATGACAGATGACAGATGACAGATGATAGATGACAGATGAGAGACGAAAGACGACAGATGACAGATGACAGATGACAGATGACAGATGACAGATGACAGATGACAGATGACAGATGACAGATGACAGATGACAGATGACAGATGACAGATGACAGATGACAGATGACAGATGACAGATGACAGATGACAGATGACAGATGACAGATGACAGATGACAGATGACAGATGTCTGATGACAGATGACAGATGGCAGATGAGAGATGACAGATGACAGATGACAGATGACAGATGACAGAAGACAAATGACAGATGACAGATGACAGATGACAGATGACAGATAACAGATGACAGATGACAGATGACAGATGACAGATGACAAATGACAGATGACAGATGACAGATGACAGATGACAGATGACAGATGACAGATGACAGATGACAGATGACAGATGACAGATGACAGATGACAGATGACAGATGACATGTGACAGATGACAGATGACAAATGACAAATGACAGATGACAGATGACAAATGACAGATGACAGATGACAGATGACAGATGACAGATGACAGATGACAGATGACAGATGACAGATGACAGATGACAGATGACAGATGACAGATGACAGATGACAGATGACAGATGACAGCTGACAGATGACAGATGACAGATGACAGATGACAGATGACAGATGACAAATGAAAAATGACAAACGACAGATGACAAATGACAAATGACAGATGACAAATGACAGATGACAGATGACAGATGACAGATGACAGATGACAGATGACAGATGACAGATGACAGATGACAGATGACAGATGACAGATGACAGATGACAGATGACAGATGACAGATGACATATGACAGATGACAGATGACAGATGTCTGATGACAGATGACAGATGGCAGATGAGAGATGACAGATGACAGATGACAGATGACAGATGACAGATGACAGATGACAGATGACAGATGACAGATGACAGATGACAGATGACAGATGACAGATGACAGATGACAGATGACAGATGACAGATGACAGATGACAGATGACAAATGACAGATGACAGATGACAGATGACAGATGACAGATGACAAATGAAAAATGACAAACGACAGATGACAAATGACAAATGACAGATGACAAATGACAGATGACAAATGACAGATGACAGATGACAGATGACAGATGACAGATGACAGATGACAGATGACAGATGACAAATGAAAAATGACAAACGACAGATGACAAATGACAAATGACAGATGACAAATGACAGATGACAGATGACAGATGACAGATGACAGATGACAGATGACAGATGACAGATGACAGATGACAGATGACAGATGACAGATGACAGATGACAGATGACAGATGACAGATGACAGATGCCAGATGACAGATGACAGATGACAGATGACAGATGACAGATGACAGATGACAGATGACAGATGACAGATGACAGATGACAGATGACAGATGACAGATGGCAGATGAGAGATGACAGATGACAGATGCCAGATGACAGATGCCAGATGACAGATGACAGATGACAGATGACAGATGACAGATGACAGATGACAGATGACAGATGACAGATGACAGATGACAGATGACAGATGACAGATGACAGATGACAGATGACAGATGACAGATGACAGATGACAGATGACAGATGACAGATGACAAATGACAGATGACAGATGACAGATGACAGATGACAGATGACAGATGACAGATGACAGATGACAGATGACAAATGAAAAATGACAAACGACAGATGACAAATGACAAATGACAGATGACAAATGACAGATGACAGATGACAGATGACAGATGACAGATGACAGATGACAGATGACAGATGACAGATGACAGATGACAGATGACAGATGACAGATGACAGATGACAGATGACAGATGACAGATGACAGATGACAGATGACAGATGCCAGATGACAGATGACAGATGACAGATGACAGATGACAGATGACAGATGACAGATGACAGATGACAGATGACAGATGACAGATGACAGATGACAGATGACAGATGACAGATGACAGATGACAGATGACAGATGACAGATGACAGATGACAGATGACAGATGACAGATGACAGATGACAGATGACAGATGACAGATGACAGATGACAGATGACAGATGACAGATGACAGATGACAGATGACAGATGACAGATGACAGATGACAGATGACAGATGACAGATGACAAATGACAGATGACAGATGACAGATGACAGATGATAGATGACAGATGAAAAATGACAAACGACAGATGACAAATGACGAATGACAGATGACAGATGACAAATGACAGATGACAGATGACAGATGACAGATGACAGATGACAGATGACAGATGACAGATGACAGATGACAGATGACAGATGACAGATGACAGATGACAGATGACAGATGACAGATGACAGATGACAGATGACAGATGACAGATGACAGATGACAAATGACAGATGACATATGACAGATGTCTGATGACAGATGACAGATGACAGATGGCAGATGAGAGATGACAGATGACAGATGACAGATGACAGATGATAGATGACAGATGAGAGACGAAAGACGACAGATGACAGATGACAGATGACAGATGACAGATGACAGATGACAGATGACAGATGACAGATGACAGATGACAGATGACAGATGACAGATGACAGATGACAGATGACAGATGACAGATGACAGATGACAGATGACAGATGACAGATGACAGATGACAGATGACAGATGACAGATGACAGATGACAGATGTCTGATGACAGATGACAGATGGCAGATGAGAGATGACAGATGACAGATGACAGATGACAGATGACAGATGACAAATGACAGATGACAGATGACAGATGACAGATGACAGATAACAGATGACAGATGACAGATGACAGATGACAGATGACAAATGACAGATGACAGATGACAGATGACAGATGACAGATGACAGATGACAGATGACAGATGACAGATGACAGATGACAGATGACAGATGACAGATGACAGATGACATGTGACAGATGACAGATGACAAATGACAAATGACAGATGACAGATGACAAATGACAGATGACAGATGACAGATGACAGATGACAGATGACAGATGACAGATGACAGATGACAGATGACAGATGACAGATGACAGATGACAGATGACAGATGACAGCTGACAGATGACAGATGACAGATGACAGATGACAGATGACAGATGACAAATGAAAAATGACAAACGACAGATGACAAATGACAAATGACAGATGACAAATGACAGATGACAGATGACAGATGACAGATGACAGATGACAGATGACAGATGACAGATGACAGATGACAGATGACAGATGACAGATGACAGATGACAGATGACAGATGACATATGACAGATGACAGATGACAGATGTCTGATGACAGATGACAGATGGCAGATGAGAGATGACAGATGACAGATGACAGATGACAGATGACAGATGACAGATGACAGATGACAGATGACAGATGACAGATGACAGATGACAGATGACAGATGACAGATGACAGATGACAGATGACAGATGACAGATGACAGATGACAGATGACAGATGACAAATGACAGATGACAGATGACAGATGACAGATGACAGATGACAAATGAAAAATGACAAACGACAGATGACAAATGACAAATGACAGATGACAAATGACAGATGACAAATGACAGATGACAGATGACAGATGACAGATGACAGATGACAGATGACAGATGACAGATGACAGATGACAGATGACAGATGACAGATGACAGATGACAGATGACAGATGACAGATTACAGATGACAGATGACAGATGACAGATGACAGATGACAGATGACAGATGACAGATGACAGATGACAGATGACAGATGACAGATGACAGATGACAGATGACAGATGACAGATGACAGATGACAGATGACAGATGACAGATGACAAATGACAGATGACAGATGACAGATGACAGATGACAGATGACAGATGACAGATGACAGATGACAGATGACAGATGACAGATGACAGATGACAAATGAAAAATGACAAACGACAGATGACAAATGACAAATGACAGATGACAGATGACAAATGACAGATGACAGATGACAGATGACAGATGACAGATGACAGATGACAGATGACAGATGACAGATGACAGATGACAGATGACAGATGACAGATGACAGATGACAGATGACAGATGACAGATGACAGATGACAAATGACAGATGACATATGACAGATGACAGATGTCTGATGACAGATGACAGATGGCAGATGAGAGATGACAGATGACAGATGACAGATGACAGATGATAGATGAGAGATGAGAGACGAAAGACGACAGATGACAGATGACAGATGACAGATGACAGATGACAGATGACAGATGACAGATGACAGATGACAGATGACAGATGACAGATGACAGATGACAGATGACAGATGACAGATGATAGATGACAGATGACAGATGACAGATGACAGATGACAGATGACAGATGACAGATGACAGATGACAGATGACATATGACAGATGACAGATGTGTGATGACAGATGACAGATGGCAGATGAGAGATGACAGATGACAGATGACAGATGACAAATGACAGATGACAGATGACAGATGACAGATGACAGATGACAGATGACAGATGACAGATGACAGATGACAGATGACAGATGACAGATGACAAATGACAGATGACAGATGACAGATGACAGATGACAGATGACAGATGACAGATGACAGATGACAGATGACAGATGACAGATGACAGATGACAGATGACAGATGACAGATGGCAGATGACATGTGACAGATGAGAGATGACAGATGACAGACGACAAATGACAAATGACAGATGACATATGACAAATGACAGATGACAGATGACAGATGACAGATGACAGATGACAGATGACAGATGACAGATGACAGATGACAGATGACAGATGACAGATGACAGATGACAGATGACAGCTGACAGATGACAGATGACAGATGACAGATGACAGATGACAGATGACAGATGATAGATGACAGATGACAGATGACAGATGACAGATGACAGATGACAGATGACAGATGACAGATGACAGATGACAGATGACAGATGACAGATGAGAGATGACAGATTACAGATGACAGATGACAGATGACAGATGACAGATGACAGATGACAGATGACAGATGACAGATGACAGATGACAGATGACAGATGACAGATGACAGATGACAGATGACAGATGACAAATGACAGATGACCGATGACAAATGACAGACGACAGATGACAGATGACCGATGTTAGACGACAGATGAAAGATGATAGATGACAGATGACAGATGATAGATGACAGATGAGAGACGAAAGACGACAGATGACAGATGACAGATAACAGATGACAGATGACAGATGATAGAGGACAGGTGACAGGTGACATATGACAGGTCACAGATGATAGATGACAGATGACAGATGACAGATGACAGGTGACAGATAACAGATGACAGATGACAGATGACAGATGACAGATGACAGATGACAGATGACAGATGACAGATGACAGATGACAAATGACAGATGACAGATGACAGATGACAGATGTCTGATGACAGATGACAGATGGCAGATGAGAGATGACAGATGACAGATGACAGATGACAGATGACAGATGATAGATGACAGATGACAGATGACAGATGACAGATGACAGATGACAGATGACAGATGACAGATGACAGATGACAGATGACAGATGACAGATGAAAAATGACAAACGACAGATGACAAATGACAAATGACAGATGACAGATGACAAATGACAGATGACAGATGACAGATGACAGATGACAGATGACAGATGACAGATGACAGATGACAGATGACAGATGACAGATGACAGATGACAGATGACAGATGACAGATGACAGATGACAGATGACAGATGACAGATGACAGATGACAGATGACAAATGACAGATGACATATGACAGATGTCTGATGACAGATGACAGATGACAGATGGCAGATGAGAGATGACAGATGACAGATGACAGATGACAGATGACAGATCATAGATGACAGATGAGAGACGAAAGACGACAGATGACAGATGACAGATGACAGATGAGAGATGACAGATGACAGATGACAGATGACAGATCATAGATGACAGATGAGAGACGAAAGACGACAGATGACAGATGACAGATGACAGATGACAGATGACAGATGACAGATGACAGATGACAGATGACAGATGACAGATGACAGATGACAGATGACAGATGACAGATGACAGATGACAGATGACAGATGACAGATGACAGATGACAGATGACAGATGACAGATGACAGATGACAGATGACAGATGACAGATGACAGATGACAGATGACAGATGACAGATGACAGATGACAGATGACAAATGACAGATGACAGATGACAGATGACAGATGACAGATGACAGATGACAGATGACAGATGACAGATGACAGATGACAAATGACAGATGACAGATGACAGATGACAGATGACAGATGACAGATGACAGATGACAGATGACAAATGACAGATGACAGATGACAGATGACAGATGACAGATGACAGATGATAGATGACAGATGAGAGACGAAAGACGACAGATGACAGATGACAGATAACAGATGACAGATGACAGATGATAGAGGACAGGTGACAGGTGACATATGACAGGTCACAGATGATAGATGACAGATGACAGATGACAGGTGACAGATAACAGATGACAGATGACAGATGACAGATGACAGATGACAGATGACAGATGACAGATGACAGATGACAGATGACAGATGACAAATGACAGATGACAGATGACAGATGACAGATGACAGATGTCTGATGACAGATGACAGATGGCAGATGAGAGATGACAGATGACAGATGACAGATGACAGATGACAGATGATAGATGACAGATGACAGATGACAGATGACAGATGACAGATGACAGATGACAGATGACAGATGACAGATGACAGATGACAGATGAAAAATGACAAACGACAGATGACAAATGACAAATGACAGATGACAGATGACAAATGACAGATGACAGATGACAGATGACAGATGACAGATGACAGATGACAGATGACAGATGACAGATGACAGATGACAGATGACAGATGACAGATGACAGATGACAGATGACAGATGACAGATGACAGATGACAGATGACAGATGACAAATGACAGATGACATATGACAGATGTCTGATGACAGATGACAGATGACAGATGGCAGATGAGAGATGACAGATGACAGATGACAGATGACAGATGACAGATCATAGATGACAGATGAGAGACGAAAGACGACAGATGACAGATGACAGATGACAGATGAGAGATGACAGATGACAGATGACAGATGACAGATCATAGATGACAGATGAGAGACGAAAGACGACAGATGACAGATGACAGATGACAGATGACAGATGACAGATGACAGATGACAGATGACAGATGACAGATGACAGATGACAGATGACAGATGACAGATGACAGATGACAGATGACAGATGACAGATGACAGATGACAGATGACAGATGACAGATGACAGATGACAGATGACAGATGACAAATGACAGATGACAGATGACAGATGACAGATGACAGATGACAGATGACAGATGACAGATGACAGATGACAGATGACAAATGACAGATGACAGATGACAGATGACAGATGACAGATGACAGATGACAGATGACAGATGACAGATGACAGATGACAAATGACAGATGACAGATGACAGGTGACAGATGACAGATGACAGATGACAGATGACAGATGACAGATGACAGATGACAGATGACAGATGACAGATGACATGTGACAGATGAAAGATGACAGATGACAGATGACAAATGACAAATGACAGATGACAGATGACAAATGACAGATGACAGATGACAGATGACAGATGACAGATGACAGATGACAGATGACAGATGACAGATGACAGATGACAGATGACAGATGACAGATGACAGATGACAGATGACAGATGACAGATGACAGATGACAGATGACAGATGACAGATGACAGATGACAGATGACAGATGACAGATGACAGATGACAGATGAAAAATGACAGATGACAAATGACAAATGACAGATGACAGATGACAGATGACAGATGACAGATGACAGATGACAGATGACAGATGACAGATGACAAATGACAGATGACAGATGACAGATGACAGATGACAGATGACAGATGACAGATGACAGATGACAGATGACAGATGACATGTGACAGATGAAAGATGACAGATGACAGATGACAAATGACAAATGACAGATGACAGATGACAAATGACAGATGACAGATGACAGATGACAGATGACAGATGTCTGATGACAGATGACAGATGGCAGATGAGAGATGACAGATGACAGATGACAGATGACAGATGACAGATGACAGATGACAGATGACAGATGACAGATGACAGATGACAGATGACAGATGACAGATGACAGATGACAGATGAAAAATGACAGATGACAAATGACAAATGACAGATGACAAATGACAGATGACAGATGACAGATGACAGATGACAGATGACAGATGACAGATGACAGATGACAGATGACAGATGACAGATGACAGATGACAGATGACAGATGACAGATGACAGATGACAGATGACAGATGACAGATGACAGATGACAGATGACAGATGACAAATGACAGATGACATATGACAGATGTCTGATGACAGATGACAGATGACAGATGGCAGATGAGAGATGACAGATGACAGATGACAGATGACAGATCATAGATGACAGATGAGAGACGAAAGACGACAGATGACAGATGACAGATGAGAGATGAGAGATGACAGATGACAGATGACAGATGACAGATCATAGATGACAGATGAGAGACGAAAGACGACAGATGACAGATGACAGATGACAGATGACAGATGACAGATGACAGATGACAGATGACAGATGACAGATGACAGATGACAGATGACAGATGACAGATGACAGATGACAGATGACAGATGACAGATGACAGATGACAGATGACAGATGACAGATGACAGATGACAGATGACAGATGACAGATGACAGATGACAGATGACAGATGACAGATGACAGATGACAGATGACAGATGACAGATGACAGATGACAGATGACAGATGACAGATGACAGATGACAGATGACAGATGACAGATGACAGATGACAGATGACAAATGACAGATGACAGATGACAGATGACAGATGACAGATGACAGATGACAGATGACAGATGACAGATGACAGATGACAGATGACAGATGACAGATGACAGATGACAGATGACAGATGACAGATGACAGATGACAGATGACAGATGACAGATGACAAATGACAGATGACAGATGACAGATGACAGATGACAGATGACAGATGATAGATGACAGATGAGAGACGAAAGACGACAGATGACAGATGACAGATAACAGATGACAGATGACAGATGATAGAGGACAGGTGACAGGTGACATATGACAGGTCACAGATGATAGATGACAGATGACAGATGACAGGTGACAGATAACAGATGACAGATGACAGATGACAGATGACAGATGACAGATGACAGATGACAGATGACAGATGACAGATGACAGATGACAAATGACAGATGACAGATGACAGATGACAGATGACAGATGTCTGATGACAGATGACAGATGGCAGATGAGAGATGACAGATGACAGATGACAGATGACAGATGACAGATGATAGATGACAGATGACAGATGACAGATGACAGATGACAGATGACAGATGACAGATGACAGATGACAGATGAAAAATGACAAACGACAGATGACAAATGACAAATGACAGATGACAGATGACAAATGACAGATGACAGATGACAGATGACAGATGACAGATGACAGATGACAGATGACAGATGACAGATGACAGATGACAGATGACAGATGACAGATGACAGATGACAGATGACAGATGACAGATGACAGATGACAGATGACAGATGACAAATGACAGATGACATATGACAGATGTCTGATGACAGATGACAGATGACAGATGGCAGATGAGAGATGACAGATGACAGATGACAGATGACAGATGACAGATCATAGATGACAGATGAGAGACGAAAGACGACAGATGACAGATGACAGATGACAGATGAGAGATGACAGATGACAGATGACAGATGACAGATCATAGATGACAGATGAGAGACGAAAGACGACAGATGACAGATGACAGATGACAGATGACAGATGACAGATGACAGATGACAGATGACAGATGACAGATGACAGATGACAGATGACAGATGACAGATGACAGATGACAGATGACAGATGACAGATGACAGATGACAGATGACAGATGACAGATGACAGATGACAGATGACAGATGACAGATGACAGATGACAGATGACAGATGACAAATGACAGATGACAGATGACAGATGACAGATGACAGATGACAGATGACAGATGACAGATGACAGATGACAGATGACAAATGACAGATGACAGATGACAGATGACAGATGACAGATGACAGATGACAGATGACAGATGACAGATGACAAATGACAGATGACAGATGACAGGTGACAGATGACAGATGACAGATGACAGATGACAGATGACAGATGACAGATGACAGATGACAGATGACAGATGACATGTGACAGATGAAAGATGACAGATGACAGATGACAAATGACAAATGACAGATGACAGATGACAAATGACAGATGACAGATGACAGATGACAGATGACAGATGACAGATGACAGATGACAGATGACAGATGACAGATGACAGATGACAGATGACAGATGACAGATGACAGATGACAGATGACAGATGACAGATGACAGATGACAGATGACAGATGACAGATGACAGATGACAGATGACAGATGAAAAATGACAGATGACAAATGACAAATGACAGATGACAGATGACAGATGACAGATGACAGATGACAGATGACAGATGACAGATGACAAATGACAGATGACAGATGACAGATGACAGATGACAGATGACAGATGACAGATGACAGATGACAGATGACAGATGACATGTGACAGATGAAAGATGACAGATGACAGATGACAAATGACAAATGACAGATGACAGATGACAAATGACAGATGACAGATGACAGATGACAGATGACAGATGTCTGATGACAGATGACAGATGGCAGATGAGAGATGACAGATGACAGATGACAGATGACAGATGACAGATGACAGATGACAGATGACAGATGACAGATGACAGATGACAGATGACAGATGACAGATGACAGATGACAGATGACAGATGAAAAATGACAGATGACAAATGACAAATGACAGATGACAAATGACAGATGACAGATGACAGATGACAGATGACAGATGACAGATGACAGATGACAGATGACAGATGACAGATGACAGATGACAGATGACAGATGACAGATGACAGATGACAGATGACAGATGACAGATGACAGATGACAGATGACAGATGACAAATGACAGATGACATATGACAGATGTCTGATGACAGATGACAGATGACAGATGGCAGATGAGAGATGACAGATGACAGATGACAGATGACAGATCATAGATGACAGATGAGAGACGAAAGACGACAGATGACAGATGACAGATGAGAGATGAGAGATGACAGATGACAGATGACAGATCATAGATGACAGATGAGAGACGAAAGACGACAGATGACAGATGACAGATGACAGATGACAGATGACAGATGACAGATGACAGATGACAGATGACAGATGACAGATGACAGATGACAGATGACAGATGACAGATGACAGATGACAGATGGCAGATGATGGATGACAGATGACAGATGACAGATGACAGATGACAGATGACAGATGACAGATGACAGATGACAGATGACAGATGACAGATGACAGATGACAGATGACAGATGACAGATGACAGATGACAGATGACAGATGACATATGACAGATGACAGATGTCTGATGACAGATGACAGATGGCAGATGAGAGATGACAGATGACAGATGACAGATGACAGATGACAGATGACAAATGACAGATGACAGATGACAGATGACAGATGACAGATGACAGATGACAGATGACAGATGACAGATGACAGATGACAGATGACAAATGACAAATGACAGATGACAGATGACAGATGACAGATGACAGATGACAGATGACAGATGACAGATGACAGATGACAGATGACATGTGACAGATGAGAGATGACAGATGACAGATGACAGATGACAAATGACAAATGACAGATGACAGATGACAGATGACAAATGACAGATGACAGATGACAGATGACAGATGACAGATGACAGATGACAGATGACAGATGACAGATGACAGACGACAGATGACAGATGACAGCTGACAGATGACAGATGACAGATGACAGATGACAGATGACAGATGACAGATGACAGATGACAGATGATAGATGACAAATGTAAAATGACAAACGACAGATGACAAATGACAAATGACAGATGACAAATGACAGATGACAGACGACAGATGACAGATGACAGATGACAGATGACAGATGACAGATGACAGATGACAGATGACAGATGACAGATGACATATGACAGAACACAGATGACAGATGTCTGATGACAGATGACAGATGGCAGATGAGAGATGACAGATGACAGATGACAGATGACAGATGACAGATGACAGATGACAGATGACAGATGACAGATGACAGATGACAGATGACAGATGACAGATGACAGATGACAGATGACAGATGACAGATGACAGATGACAAATGAAAAATGACAAACGACAGATGACAAATGACAAATGACAGATGACAAATGACAGATGACAGATGACAGATGACAGATGACAGATGACAGATGACAGATGACAGATGACAGATGACAGATGACAGATGACAGATGACAGATGACAGATGACAGATGACAGATGACAGATGACAGATGACAGATGACAGATGACAGATGACAGATGACAGATGACAGATGACAGATGACAGATGACAGATGACAGATGACAGATGACAGATGACAGATGACAGATGACAGATGACAGATGACAGATGACAGATGACAGATGACAGATGACAGATGACAGATGACAAATGACAGATGACAGATGACAGATGACACATGACAGATGACAGATGACAGATGACAGATGACAGATGACAGATGACAAATGAAAAATGACAAACGACAGATGACAAATGACAAATGACAGATGACAGATGACAAATGACAGATGACAGATGACAGATGACAGATGACAGATGACAGATGACAGATGACAGATGACAGATGACAGATGACAGATGACAGATGACAGATGACAGATGACAGATGACAGATGACAGATGACAGATGACAGATGACAGATGACAGATGACAGATGACAAATGACAGATGACATATGACAGATGACAGATGTCTGATGACAGATGACAGATGGCAGATGAGAGATGACAGATGATAGATGACAGATGACAGATGATAGATGACAGATGAGAGACGAAAGACGACAGATGACAGATGACAGATGACAGATGACAGATGACAGATGACAGATGACAGATGACAGATGACAGATGACAGATGACAGATGACAGATGACAGATGACAGATGACAGATGACAGATGACAGATGACATATGACAGATGACAGATGTGTGATGACAGATGACAGATGGCAGATGAAAGATGACAGATGACAGATGACAGATGACAGATGACAGATGACAAATGACAGATGACAGATGACAGATGACAGATGACAGATGACAGATGACAGATGACAGATGACAGATGACAGATGACAGATGACAGATGACAAATGACAGATGACAGATGACAGATGACAGATGACAGATGACAGATGACAGATGACAGATGACAGATGACATGTGACAGATGAGAGATGACAGATGACAGATGACAAATGACAAATGACAGATGACAGATGACAAATGACAGTTGACAGATGACAGATGACAGATGACAGATGACAGATGACAGATGACAGATGACAGATGACAGATGACAGATGACAGATGACAGATGACAGCTGACAGATGACAGATGACAGATGACAGATGACAGATGACAGATGACAGATGACAGATGATAGATGACAGATGACAGATGACAGATGACAGATGACAGATGACAGATGACAGATGACAGATGACAGATGACAGATGACAGATGACAGATGACAGATAACAGATGACAGATGACAGATGACAGATGACAGATGACAGATGACAAATGAAAAATGACAAACGACAGATGACAAATGACAGATGACAGATGACAGATGACAGATGACAGATGACAGATGAGAGATGACAGATTACAGATGACAGATGACAGATGACAGATGACAGATGACAGATGACAGATGACAGATGACAGATGACAGATGACAGATGACAGATGACAAATGACAGATGACAGATGACAGATGACAGATGACAGATGACAGATGACAGATGACAGATGACAGATGACAGATGACAGATGACAGATGACAAATGAAAAATGACAAACGACAGATGACAAATGACAAATGACAGATGACAAATGACAGATGACAGATGACAGATGACAGATGACAGATGACAGATGACAGATGACAGATGACAGATGACAGATGACAGATGACAGATGACAGATGACAAATGAAAAATGACAAACGACAGATGACAAATGACAAATGGCAGATGACAGATGACAAATGACAGATGACAGATGACAGATGACAGATGACGGATGACAGATGACAGATGACAGATGACAGATGACAGATGACAAATGACAGATGACATATGACAGATGACAGATGTCTGATGACAGATGACAGATGGCAGATGAGAGATGACTGATTACAGATGACAGATGACAGATGATAGATGACAGATGAGAGACGAAAGACGACAGATGACAGATGACAGATGACAGATGACAGATGACAGATGACAGATGACAGATGACAGATGACAGATGACAGATGACAGATGACAGATGACAGATGACAGATGACAGATGACAGATGACAGATGACAGATGACAGATGACAGATGACAGATGACAGATGACAGATGACAGATGACAGATGACAGATGACAGATGACAGATGACAAATGACAGATGACAGATGACAGATGACACATGACAGATGACAGATGACAGATGACAGATGACAGATGACAGATGACAGATGACAAATGAAAAATGACAAACGACAGATGACAAATGACAAATGACAGATGACAGATGACAAATGACAGATGACAGATGACAGATGACAGATGACAGATGACAGATGACAGATGACAGATGACAGATGACAGATGACAGATGACAGATGACAGATGACAGATGACAGATGACAGATGACAGATGACAGATGACAGATGACAGATGACAGATGACAGATGACAGATGACAGATGACAGATGACAGATGACAGATGACAAATGACAGATGACATATGACAGATGACAGATGTCTGATGACAGATGACAGATGGCAGATGAGAGATGACAGATGATAGATGACAGATGACAGATGATAGATGACAGATGAGAGACGAAAGACGACAGATGACAGATGACAGATGACAGATGACAGATGACAGATGACAGATGACAGATGACAGATGACAGATGACAGATGACAGATGACAGATGACATATGACAGATGACAGATGTGTGATGACAGATGACAGATGGCAGATGAAAGATGACAGATGACAGATGACAGATGACAGATGACAGATGACAAATGACAGATGACAGATGACAGATGACAGATGACAGATGACAGATGACAGATGACAGATGACAGATGACAGATGACAGATGACAGATGACAAATGACAGATGACAGATGACAGATGACAGATGACAGATGACAGATGACAGATGACAGATGACAGATGACAGATGACATGTGACAGATGAGAGATGACAGATGACAGATGACAAATGACAAATGACAGATGACAGATGACAAATGACAGTTGACAGATGACAGATGACAGATGACAGATGACAGATGACAGATGACAGATGACAGATGACAGATGACAGATGACAGATGACAGCTGACAGATGACAGATGACAGATGACAGATGACAGATGACAGATGACAGATGACAGATGATAGATGACAGATGACAGATGACAGATGACAGATGACAGATGACAGATGACAGATGACAGATGACAGATGACAGATGACAGATGACAGATGACAGATGACAGATGACAGATAACAGATGACAGATGACAGATGACAGATGACAGATGACAGATGACAGATGACAAATGAAAAATGACAAACGAAAGATGACAAATGACAGATGACAGATGACAGATGACAGATGACAGATGACAGATGAGAGATGACAGATTACAGATGACAGATGACAGATGACAGATGACAGATGACAGATGACAGATGACAGATGACAGATGACAGATGACAGATGACAAATGACAGATGACAGATGACAGATGACAGATGACAGATGACAGATGACAGATGACAGATGACAGATGACAGATGACAGATGACAGATGACAAATGAAAAATGACAAACGACAGATGACAAATGACAAATGACAGATGACAAATGACAGATGACAGATGACAGATGACAGATGACAGATGACAGATGACAGATGACAGATGACAGATGACAGATGACAGATGACAGATGACAGATGACAAATGAAAAATGACAAACGACAGATGACAAATGACAAATGACAGATGACAGATGACAAATGACAGATGACAGATGACAGATGACAGATGACGGATGACAGATGACAGATGACAGATGACAGATGACAGATGACAGATGACAAATGACAGATGACATATGACAGATGACAGATGGCAGATGAGAGATGACTGATTACAGATGACAGATGACAGATGATAGATGACAGATGAGAGACGAAAGACGACAGATGACAGATGACAGATGACAGATGACAGATGACAGATGACAGATGACAGATGACAGATGACAGATGACAGATGACAGATGACAGATGACAGATGACAGATGACAGATGACAGATGACAGCTGACAGATGACAGATGACAGATGACAGATGACAGATGACAGATGACAGATGACAGATGACAGATGACAGATGACAGCTGACAGATGACAGATGACAGATGACAGATGACAGATGACAGATGACAGATGATAGATGACAGATGACAGATGACAGATGACAGATGACAGATGACAGATGACAGATGACAGATGACAGATGACAGATGACAGATGACAGATGACAGATGACAGATGACAGATGACAGATGACAGATGACAGATGACAGATGACAGCTGACAGATGACAGATGACAGATGACAGATGACAGATGACAGATGACAGATGACAGATGACAGATGACAGATGACAGATGACAGATGACAGATGACAGCTGACAGATGACAGGTGACAGATGACAGATGACAGATGACAGATGACAGATGATAGATGACAGATGACAGATGACAGATGACAGATGACAGATGACAGATGACAGATGACAGATGACAGATGACAGATGACAGATGACAGATGAGAGATGACAGATTACAGATGACAGATGACAGATGACAGATGACAGATGACAGATGACAGATGACAGATGACAGATGACAGATGACAGATAAGAGATGACAGCTGACAGATGACAGATGACAGATGACAGATGACAGATGACAGATGACAGATGACAGATGACAGATGACAGATGACAGATGACAGATGACAGATGACAGATGACAGATGACAGATGACAGATGACAGATGACAGATGACAGATGACAGATGACAGATGACAGATGACAAATGACAGATGACAGATGACAGATGACAGATGACAGATGACAGATGACAAATGACAGATGACCGATGACAAATGACAGACGACAGATGACAGATGACCGATGTTAGACGACAGATGAAAGATGATAGATGACAGATGACAGATGATAGATGACAGATGAGAGACGAAAGACGACAGATGACAGATGACAGATAACAGATGACAGATGACAGATGATAGAGGACAGGTGACAGGTGACATATGACAGGTCACAGATGATAGATGACAGATGACAGATGACAGGTGACAGATAACAGATGACAGATGACAGATGACAGATGACAGATGACAGATGACAGATGACAGATGACAGATGACAGATGACAGATGACAAATGACAGATGACAGATGACAGATGACAGATGTCTGATGACAGATGACAGATGGCAGATGAGAGATGACAGATGACAGATGACAGATGACAGATGACAGATGATAGATGACAGATGACAGATGACAGATGACAGATGACAGATGACAGATGACAGATGACAGATGACAGATGACAGATGACAGATGACAGATGAAAAATGACAAACGACAGATGACAAATGACAAATGACAGATGACAGATGACAAATGACAGATGACAGATGACAGATGACAAATGACAGATGACAGATGACAGATGACAGATGACAGATGACAGATGACAGATGACAGATGACAGATGACAGATGACAGATGACAGATGACAGATGACAGATGACAGATTTCAGATGACAGATGACAAATGACAGATGACATATGACAGATGTCTGATGACAGATGACAGATGACAGATGGCAGATGAGAGATGACAGATGACAGATGACAGATGACAGATGACAGATCATAGATGACAGATGAGAGACGAAAGACGACAGATGACAGATGACAGATGACAGATGAGAGATGACAGATGACAGATGACAGATGACAGATCATAGATGACAGATGAGAGACGAAAGACGACAGATGACAGATGACAGATGACAGATGACAGATGACAGATGACAGATGACAGATGACAGATGACAGATGACAGATGACAGATGACAGATGACAGATGACAGATGACAGATGACAGATGACAGATGACAGATGACAGATGACAGATGACAGATGACAGATGACAGATGACAGATGACAGATGACAGATGACAGATGACAGATGACAGATGACAGATGACAGATGACAGATGACAGATGACAGATGACAGATGACAGATGACAGATGACAAATGACAGATGACAGATGACAGATGACAGATGACAGATGACAGATGACAGATGACAGATGACAGATGACAGATGACAAATGACAGATGACAGATGACAGATGACAGATGACAGATGACAGATGACAGATGACAGATGACAGATGACAGATGACAGATGACAGATGACAGATGACAGATGACATGTGACAGATGAAAGATGACAGATGACAGATGACAAATGATAAATGACAGATGACAGATGACAAATGACAGATGACAGATGACAGATGACAGATGACAGATGACAGATGACAGATGACAGATGACAGATGACAGATGACAGATGACAGATGACAGATGTCTGATGACAGATGACAGATGGCAGATGAGAGATGACAGATGACAGATGACAGATGACAGATGACAGATGACAGATGACAGATGACAGATGACAGATGACAGATGACAGATGACAGATGACAGATGACAGATGACAGATGAAAAATGACAGATGACAAATGACAAATGACAGATGACAAATGACAGATGACAGGTGACAGATGACAGATGACAGATGACAGATGACAGATGACAGATGACAGGTGACAGATGACAGATGACAGATGACAGATGACAGATGACAGATGACAGATGACAGATGACAGATGACAAATGACAGATGACATATGACAGATGTCTGATGACAGATGACAGATGACAGATGGCAGATGAGAGATGACAGATGACAGATGACAGATGACAGATCATAGATGACAGATGAGAGACGAAAGACGACAGATGACAGATGACAGATGAGAGATGAGAGATGACAGATGACAGATGACAGATCATAGATGACAGATGAGAGACGAAAGACGACAGATGACAGATGACAGATGACAGATGACAGATGACAGATGACAGATGACAGATGACAGATGACAGATGACAGATGACAGATGACAGATGACAGATGACAGATGACAGATGACAGATGACAGATGACAGATGACAGATGACAGATGACAGATGACAGATGACAGATGACAGATGACAGATGACAGATGACAGATGACAGATGACAGATGACAGATGACATATGACAGATGACAGATGTCTGATGACAGATGACAGATGGCAGATGAGAGATGACAGATGACAGATGACAGATGACAGATGACAGATGACAAATGACAGATGACAGATGACAGATGACAGATGACAGATGACAGATGACAGATGACAGATGACAGATGACAAATGACAGATGACAAATGACAAATGACAGATGACAGATGACAGATGACAGATGACAGATGACAGATGACAGATGACAGATGACAGATGACAGATGACAGATGACATGTGACAGATGAGAGATGACAGATGACAGATGACAAATGACAAATGACAGATGACAGATGACAAATGACAGATGACAGATGACAGATGACAGATGACAGATGACAGATGACAGATGACAGATGACAGATGACAGATGACAGATGACAGATGACAGCTGACAGATGACAGATGACAGATGACAGATGACAGATGACAGATGACAGATGACAGATGACAGATGACAGATGACAGATGACAGATGACAAATGAAAAATGACAAACGACAGATGACAAATGACAAATGACAGATGACAAATGACAGATGACAGACGACAGATGACAGATGACAGATGACAGATGACAGATGACAGATGACAGATGACAGATGACAGATGACAGATGACAGATGACATATGACAGAACACAGATGACAGATGTCTGATGACAGATGACAGATGGCAGATGAGAGATGACAGATGACAGATGACAGATGACAGATGACAGATGACAGATGACAGATGACAGATGACAGATGACAGATGACAGATGACAGATGACAGATGACAGATGACAGATGACAGATGACAGATGACAGATGACAGATGACAGATGACAGATGACAAATGAAAAATGACAAACGACAGATGACAAATGACAAATGACAGATGACAAATGACAGATGACAGATGACAGATGACAGATGACAGATGACAGATGACAGATGACAGATGACAGATGACAGATGACAGATGACAGATGACAGATGACAGATGACAGATGACAGATGACAGATGACAGATGACAGATGACAGATGACAGATGACAGATGACAGATGACAGATGACAGATGACAGATGACAGATGACAGATGACAGATGACAGATGACAGATGACAGATGACAGATGACAGATGACAGATGACAGATGACAGATGACAGATGACAGATGACAGATGACAGATGACAGATGACAGATGACAGATGACAGATGACAAATGACAGATGACAGATGACAGATGACACATGACAGATGACAGATGACAGATGACAGATGACAGATGACAGATGACAGATGACAAATGAAAAATGACAAACGACAGATGACAAATGACAAATGACAGATGACAGATGACAAATGACAGATGACAGATGACAGATGACAGATGACAGATGACAGA
The DNA here is from genome assembly GCF_029603195.1 of Condylostylus longicornis. NCBI lineage: Eukaryota > Metazoa > Arthropoda > Insecta > Diptera > Dolichopodidae > Condylostylus > Condylostylus longicornis. Next base: position 196,320 of record NW_026578010.1, read on the forward strand.
TGACAGATGACAGATGACAGATGACAGATGACAGATGACAGATGACAGATGACAGATGACAGATGACAGATGACAGATGACAGATGACAGATGACAGATGACAGATGACAGATGACAAATGACAGATGACATATGACAGATGACAGATGTCTGATGACAGATGACAGATGGCAGATGAGAGATGACAGATGATAGATGACAGATGACAGATGATAGATGACAGATGAGAGACGAAAGACGACAGATGACAGATGACAGATGACAGATGACAGATGACAGATGACAGATGACAGATGACAGATGACAGATGACAGATGACAGATGACAGATGACAGATGACAGATGACAGATGACAGATGACATATGACAGATGACAGATGTGTGATGACAGATGACAGATGGCAGATGAAAAATGACAGATGACAGATGACAGATGACAGATGACAGATGACAAATGACAGATGACAGATGACAGATGACAGATGACAGATGACAGATGACAGATGACAGATGACAGATGACAGATGACAGATGACAGATGACAGATGACAGATGACAAATGACAGATGACAGATGACAGATGACAGATGACAGATGACAGATGACAGATGACAGATGACAGATGACAGATGACAGATGACATGTGACAGATGAGAGATGACAGATGACAGATGACAAATGACAAATGACAGATGACAGATGACAAATGACAGTTGACAGATGACAGATGACAGATGACAGATGACAGATGACAGATGACAGATGACAGATGACAGATGACAGATGACAGATGACAGATGACAGCTGACAGATGACAGATAACAGATGACAGATGACAGATGACAGATGACAGATGACAGATGATAGATGACAGATGACAGATGACAGATGACAGATGACAGATGACAGATGACAGATGACAGATGACAGATGACAGATGAGAGATGACAGATTACAGATGACAGATGACAGATGACAGATGACAGATGACAGATGACAGATGACAGATGACAGATGACAGATGACAGATGACAGATGACAGATGACAGATGACAGATGACAGATAACAGATGACAGATGACAGATGACAGATGATAGATGACAGATGACAAATGAAAAATGACAAACGACAGATGACAAATGACAGATGACAGATGACAGATGACAGATGAGAGATGACAGATTACAGATGACAGATGACAGATGACAGATGACAGATGACAGATGACAGATGACAGATGACAGATGACAGATGACAAATGACAGATGACAGATGACAGATGACAGATGACAGATGACAGATGACAGATGACAGATGACAGATGACAGATGACAGATGACAGATGACAAATGAAAAATGACAAACGACAGATGACAAATGACAGATGACAAATGACAGATGACAGATGACAGATGACAGATGACAGATGACAGATGACAGATGACAGATGACAGATGACAGATGACAGATGACAGATGACAAATGAAAAATGACAAACGACAGATGACAAATGACAAATGACAGATGACAGATGACAAATGACAGATGACAGATGACAGATGACAGATGACGGATGACAGATGACAGATGACAGATGACAGATGACAGATGACAAATGACAGATGACATATGACAGATGACAGATGTCTGATGACAGATGACAGATGGCAGATGAGAGATGACTGATTACAGATGACAGATGACAGATGATAGATGACAGATGAGAGACGAAAGACGACAGATGACAGATGACAGATGACAGATGACAGATGACAGATGACAGATGACAGATGACAGATGACAGATGACAGATGACAGATGACAGATGACAGATGACAGATGACAGATGACAGATGACAGCTGACAGATGACAGATGACAGATGACAGATGACAGATGACAGATGACAGATGACAGATGACAGATGACAGCTGACAGATGACAGATGACAGATGACAGATGACAGATGACAGATGACAGATGATAGATGACAGATGACAGATGACAGATGACAGATGACAGATGACAGATGACAGATGACAGATGACAGATGACAGATGACAGATGACAGATGACAGATGACAGATGACAGATGACAGATGACAGCTGACAGATGACAGATGACAGATGACAGATGACAGATGACAGATGACAGATGACAGATGACAGATGACAGATGACAGATGACAGATGACAGATGACAGATGACAGATGACAGCTGACAGATGACAGATGACAGATGACAGATGACAGATGACAGATGACAGATGATAGATGACAGATGACAGATGACAGATGACAGATGACAGATGACAGATGACAGATGACAGATGACAGATGACAGATGAGAGATGACAGATTAAAGATGACAGATGACAGATGACAGATGACAGATGACAGATGACAGATGACAGATGACAGATGACAGATGACAGATGACAGATGACAGATAACAGATGACAGATGACAGATGACAGATGACAGATGACAGATGACAGATGACAGATGACAGATGACAGATGACAGATGACAGATGACAGATGACAGATGACAGATGACAGATGACAGATGACAGATGACAGATGACAGATGACAGATGACAGATGACAGATGACAGATGACAGATGACAGATGAGAGATGACAGATTACAGATGACAGATGACAGATGACAGATGACAGATGACAGATGACAGATGACAGATGACAGATGACAGATGACAGATGACAAATGACAGATGACAGATGACAGATGACAGATGACAGATGACAGATGACAGATGACAAATGAAAAATGACAAACGACAGATGACAAATGACAAATGACAGATGACAAATGACAGATGACAGATGACAGATGACAGATGACAGATGACAGATGACAGATGACAGATGACAGATGACAGATGACAGATGACAGATGACAGATGACAGATGACAGATGACAGATGACAGATGACAGATGACAGATGACAGATGACAGATGACAGATGACAGATGACAGATGACAGATGACAGATGACAGATGACAGATGACAAATGACAGATGACAGATGACAGATGACAGATGACAGATGACAGATGACAGATTACAGATGACAGATGACAGATGACAGATGACAGATGACAGATGACAAATGAAAAATGACAAACGACAGATGACAAATGACAAATGACAGATGACAGATGACAAATGACAGATGACAGATGACAGATGACAGATGACAGATGACAGATGACAGATGACAGATGACAGATGACAGATGACAGATGATAGATGACAGATGACAGATGACAGATGACAGATGACAGATGACAGATGACAGATGACAGATGACAGATGACAGATGACAGATGACAGATGACAGATGACAGATGACAGATGACAGATGACAAATGACAGATGACATATGACAGATGACAGATGTCTGATGACAGATGACAGATGGCAGATGAGAGATGACAGATGATAGATGACAGATGACAGATGATAGATGACAGATGAGAGACGAAAGACGACAGATGACAGATGACAGATGACAGATGACAGATGACAGATGACAGATGACAGATGACAGATGACAGATGACAGATGACAGATGACAGATGACAGATGACAGATGACATATGACAGATGACAGATGTGTGATGACAGATGACAGATGGCAGATGAAAGATGACAGATGACAGATGACAGATGACAGATGACAGATGACAAATGACAGATGACAGATGACAGATGACAGATGACAGATGACAGATGACAGATGACAGATGACAGATGACAGATGACATGTGACAGATGAGAGATGACAGATGACAGATGACAAATGACAAATGACAGATGACAGATGACAAATGACAGATGACAGATGACAGATGACAGATGACAGATGACAGATGACAGATGACAGATGACAGATGACAGATGACAGATGACAGATGACAGATGACAGATGACAGATGACAGCTGACAGATGACAGATGACAGATGACAGATGACAGATGACAGATGACAGATGACAGATGACAGATGACAAATGACAGATGACAGATGACAGATGACAGATGACAGATGACAGATGACAGATGACAGATGACAGATGACAGATGACAGATGACAGATGACAGATGACAGATGACAGATGACAGATGACATGTGACAGATGAGAGATGACAGATGACAGATGACAAATGACAAATGACAGATGACAGATGACAAATGACAGATGACAGATGACAGATGACAGATGACAGATGACAGATGACAGATGACAGATGACAGATGACAGATGACAGATGACAGATGACAGATGACAGATAACAGATGACAGATGACAGATGACAGATGACAGATGACAGATGACAGATGACAGATGACAGATGACAGATGACAGATGACAGATGACAGATGACAGATGACAGATGACAGATGACCGATGACAAATGACAGAAGACAGATGACAAATGACCGATGATAGACGACAGATGATAGATGACAGATGACAGATGATAGATGACAGATGAGAGACGAAAGACGACAGATGACAGATGACAGATAACAGATGACAGATGACAGATGATAGAGGACAGGTAACAGGTGACATATGACAGGTCACAGATGATAGATGACAGATGACAGATGACAGATGACAGGTGACAGATAACAGATGACAGATGACAGATGACAGATGACAGATGACAGATGACAGATGACAGATGACAGATGACAAATGACAGATGACAGATGACAGATGACAGATGTCTGATGACAGATGACAGATGGCAGATGAGAGATGACAGATGACAGATGACAGATGACAGATGACAGATGACAGATGACAGATGACAGATGACAGATGACAGATGACAGATGACAGATGACAGGTGACAGATGACAGTTGACAAATGACAGATGACAGATGACAGATGACAGATGACAGATGACGGATGACAGATGACAGATGACAGATGACAGATGACAGATGACAAATGAAAAATGACAAACGACAGATGACAAATGGCAAATGACAGATGACAGATGACAAATGACAGATGACAGATGACAGATGACAGATGACAGATGACAGATGACAGATGACAGATGACAGATGACAGATGACAGATGACAGATGACAGATGACAGATGACAGATGACAGATGACAGATGACAGATGACAGATGACAGATGACAGATGACAGATGACAGATGACAGATGACAGATGACAGATGACAGATGACAGATGACAGATGACAGATGACAGATGACAGATGGCAGATGACAGATGACAGATGACAGATGACAGATGACAGATGACAGATGACAGATGACAGATGTCAGATGACAGATGACAGATGACAGATGACAGATGACAGATGACCGATGACAAATGACAGACGACAGATGACAGATGACCGATGATAGACGACAGGTGACATACGACAGATGACAGATGACAGATGACAGATGATAGATGACAGATGACAGATGATAGATGACAGATGACAGATGACAGATGACAGATGACAGATGACAGATGACAGATGACAGATGACAGATGACAGATGACAGATGACAGATGACAGATGACAGATGACAGATGACAGATGACAGATGACAGATGACAGATGACAGATGACAGATGACAGATGACAGATGACAGATGACAGATGACAGATGACAGATGACAGATGACAGATGACAGATGACAGATGACAGATGACAGATGACAGATGACAGATGACAGATGACAGATGACAGATGACAGATGACAGATGACAGATGACAGATAACAGATGACAGATGACAGATGACAGATAACAGATGACAGATGACAGATGATAGAGGACAGGTGACAGGTGACATATGACAGGTCACAGATGATAGATGACAGATGATAGATGACACATGACAGGTGACAGATAACAGATGACAGATGACAGATGACAGATGACAGATGACAGATGACAGATGACAGATGACAGATGACAAATGACAGATGACAGATGACAGATGACAGATGACAGATGACAGATGACAGATGACAGATGACAGATGACAGATGACAGATGACAGATGACAGATGACAGATGACAGATGACAGATGACAGATGACAGATGACAGATGACAGATGACAGATGACAGATGACAGATGACAGATGACAGATGACAGATGACAGATAACAGATGACAGATGATAGAGGACAGGTGACAGGTGACATATGACAGGTCACAGATGATAGATGACAGATGACAGATGACAGGTGACAGATAACAGATGACAGATGACAGATGACAGATGACAGATGACAGATGACAGATGACAGATGACAGATGACAGATGACAGATGACAGATGACAAATGACATATGACAGATGACAGATGACAGATGTCTGATGACAGATGACAGATGGCAGATGACAGATGACAGATGACAGATGACAGATGACAGATGACAGATGACAGATGACAGATGACAGATGACAGATGACAGATGACAGATGACAGATGACAGATGACAGATGACAGATGACAGATGACAGATGACAGATGACAGATGACAGATGACAGATGACAGATGACAGATAACAGATGACAGATGATAGAGGACAGGTGACAGGTGACATATGACAGGTCACAGATGAAAGATGACAGATGACAGGTGACAGATAACAGATGACAGATAACAGATGACAGATGACAGATGACAGATGACAGATGACAGATGACAGATGACAGATGACAGATGACAGATGACAGATGACAGATGACAGATGACAGATGACAGATGACAGATGACAGATGACAGATGACAGATGACAGATGACAGATGACAGATGACAGATGACAGATGACAGATGACAGATGACAGATGACAGATGACAGATGACAGATGACAGATGACAGATGACAGATGACAGATGACAGATGACAGATGACAGATGACAGATGACAGATGACAGATGACAGATGACAGATGACAGATGACAGATGACAGATGACAGATGACAGATGACAGATAACAGATGACAGATGACAGATGATAGAGGACAGGTGACAGGTGACATATGACAGGTCACAGATGATTGATGACAGATGACAGATGACAGATGACAGATGACAGGTGACAGATAACAGATGACAGATGACAGATGACAGATGACAGATGACAGATGACAGATGACAGATGACAGATGACAGATGACAGATGACAGATGACAGATGACAGATGACAGATGACAGATGACAGATGACAGATGACAGATGACAGATGACAGATGACAGATGACAGATGACAGATAACAGATGACAGATGACAGATGATAGAGGACAGGTGACAGGTGACATATGACAGGTCACAGATGATTGATGACAGATGACAGATGACAGATGACAGATGACAGGTGACAGATAACAGATGACAGATGACAGATGACAGATGTCTGATGACAGATGACAGATGGCAGATGAGAGATGACAGATGACAGATGACAAATGACAGATGACAGATGACAGATGACAGATGACAGATGACAGATGACAGATGACAGATGACAGATGACAGATGACAGATGACAGATGACAGATGACAGATGACAGATGACAAATGAAAAATGACAAACGACAGATGACAAATGACAAATGACAGATGACAGATGACAGATGACGGATGACAGATGACAGATGACGGATGACAGATGACAGATGACAGATGACAGATGACAGATGACAAATGACAGATGACATATGACAGATGACAGATGTCTGATGACAGATGACAGATGGCAGATGAGAGATGACTGATTACAGATGACAGATGACAGATGATAGATGACAGATGAGAGACGAAAGACGACAGATGACAGATGACAGATGACAGATGACAGATGACAGATGACAGATGACAGATGACAGATGACAGACGACAGGTGACATACGACAGATGACAGATGACAGATGACAGATGATAGATGACAGATGACAGATGATAGATGACAGATGACAGATGACAGATGACAGATGACAGATGACAGATGACAGATGACAGATGACAGATGACAGATGACAGATGACAGATGACAGATGACAGATGACAGATGACAGATGACAGATGACAGATGACAGATGACAGATGACAGATGACAGATGACAGATGACAGATGACAGATGACAGATGACAGATGACAGATGACAGATGACAGATGACAGATGACAGATGACAGATGACAGATGACAGATGACAGATAACAGATGACAGGTGACAGATGACAGATAACAGATGACAGATGATAGAGGACAGATGACAGATGACAGATGACAGATGACAGATGACAGATGACAGATAACAGATGACAGATGACAGATGACAGATGACAGATGACAGATGACAGATGACAAATGACAGATGACATATGACAGATGACAGATGTCTGATGACAGATGACAGATGGCAGATGAGAGATGACTGATTACAGATGACAGATGACAGATGACCGATGACAAATGACAGACGACAGATGACAGATGACCGATGATAGACGACAGGTGACATACGACAGATGACAGATGACAGATGACAGATGATAGATGACAGATGACAGATGATAGATGACAGATGACAGATGACAGATGACAGATGACAGATGACAGATGACAGATGACAGATGACAGATGACAGATGACAGATGACAGATGACAGATGACAGATGACAGATGACAGATGACAGATGACAGATGACAGATGACAGATGACAGATGACAGATGACAGATGACAGATGACAGATGACAGATGACAGATGACAGATGACAGATGACAGATGACAGATGACAGATGACAGATGACAGATGACAGATGACAGATGACAGATGACAGATAACAGATGACAGATGACAGATGACAGATGATAGAGGACAGGTGACAGGTGACATATGACAGGTCACAGATGATAGATGACAGATGATAGATGACAGATGACAGGTGACAGATAACAGATGACAGATGACAGATGACAGATGACAGATGACAGATGACAGATGACAGATGACAGATGACAGATGACAAATGACAGATGACAGATGACAGATGACAGATGACAGATGACAGATGACAGATGACAGATAACAGATGACAGATGACAGATGACAGATGACAGATGACAGATGACAGATGACAGATGACAGATGACAGATGACAGATAACAGATGACAGATGACAGATGATAGAGGACAGGTGACAGGTGACATATGACAGGTCACAGATGATAGATGACAGATGACAGATGACAGGTGACAGATAACAGATGACAGATGACAGATGACAGATGACAGATGACAGATGACAGATGACAGATGACAGATGACAGATGACAAATGACATATGACAGATGACAGATGACAGATGTCTGATGACAGATGACAGATGGCAGATGACAGATGACAGATGACAGATGACAGATGACCGATGACAGATGACAGATGACAGATGACAGATGACAGATGACAGATGACAGATGACAGATGACAGATGACAGATGACAGATGACAGATGACAGATGATAGAGGACAGATGACAGGTGACATATGACAGGTCACAGATGATAGATGACAGATGACAGGTGACAGATAACAGATGACAGACGACAGATAACAGATGACAGATGACAGATGACAGATGACAGATGACAGATGACAGATGACAGATGACAGATGACAGATGACAGATGACAGATGACAGATGACAGATGACAGATGACAGATGACAGATGACAGATGACAGATGACAGATGACAGATGACAGATGACAGATGACAGATGACAGATGACAGATGACAGATGACAGATGACAGATGACAGATGACAGATGACAGATGACAGATGACAGATGACAGATGACAGATGACAGATGACAGATGACAGATGACAGATGACAGATGACAGATGACAGATAACAGATGACAGATGACAGATGATAGAGGACAGGTGACAGGTGACATATGACAGGCCACAGATGATTGATGACAGATGACAGATGACAGATGACAGGTGACAGATAACAGATGACAGATGACAGATGACAGATGACAGATGACAGATGACAGATGACAGATGACAGATGACAGATGACAGATGACAGATGACAGATGACAGATGACAGATGACAAATGACAGATGACAGATGACAGATGTCTGATGACAGATGACAGATGGCAGATGAGAGATGACAGATGACAGATGACAAATGACAGATGACAGATGACAGATGACAGATGACAGATGACAGATGACAGATGACAGATGACAGATGACAGATGACAGATGACAGATGACAGATGACAGATGACAAATGAAAAATGACAAACGACAGATGACAAATGACAAATGACAGATGACAGATGACAAATGACAGATGACAGATGACAGATGACAGATGACGGATGACAGATGACAGATGACAGATGACAGATGACAGATGACAAATGACAGATGACATATGACAGATGACAGATGTCTGATGACAGATGACAGATGGCAGATGAGAGATGACAGATGACAGATGACAGATGACAGATGATAGATGACAGATGAGAGACGAAAGACGACAGATGACAGATGACAGATGACAGATGACAGATGACAGATGACAGATGACAGATGACAGATGACAGATGACAGATGACAGATGACAGATGACAGATGACAGATGACAGATGACAGATGACAGATGACAGATGACAGATGACAGATGACAGATGACAGATGACATATGACAGATGACAGATGTGTGATGACAGATGACAGATGGCAGATGAGAGATGACAGATGACAGATGACAGATGACAGATGACAGATGACAGATGACAGATGACAGATGACAGATGACAAATGACAGATGACAGATGACAGATGACAGATGACAGATGACAGATGACAGATGACAGATGACAGATGACAGATGACAGATGACAGATGACAGATGACAGATGACAGATGACAGATGACAGATGACAGATGACAAATGACAGATGACAGATGACAGATGTCTGATGACAGATGACAGATGGCAGATGAGAGATGACAGATGACAGATGACAAATGACAGATGACAGATGACAGATGACAGATGACAGATGACAGATGACAGATGACAGATGACAGATGACAGATGACAGATGACAGATGACAGATGACAAATGAAAAATGACAAACGACAGATGACAAATGACAAATGACAGATGACAGATGACAAATGACAGATGACAGATGACAGATGACAGATGACGGATGACAGATGACAGATGACAGATGACAGATGACAGATGACAAATGACAGATGACATATGACAGATGACAGATGTCTGATGACAGATGACAGATGGCAGATGAGAGATGACAGATGACAGATGACAGATGACAGATGATAGATGACAGATGAGAGACGAAAGACGACAGATGACAGATGACAGATGACAGATGACAGATGACAGATGACAGATGACAGATGACAGATGACAGATGACAGATGACAGATGACAGATGACAGATGACAGATGACAGATGACAGATGACAGATGACAGATGACAGATGACAGATGACAGATGACAGATGACAGATGACAGATGACAGATGACAGATGACAGATGACAGATGACAGATGACAGATGACAGATGACAGATAACAGATGACAGATGACAGATGATAGAGGACAGGTGACAGGTGACATATGACAGGCCACAGATGATTGATGACAGATGACAGATGACAGATGACAGGTGACAGATAACAGATGACAGATGACAGATGACAGATGACAGATGACAGATGACAGATGACAGATGACAGATGACAGATGACAGATGACAGATGACAGATGACAGATGACAAATGACAGATGACAGATGACAGATGTCTGATGACAGATGACAGATGGCAGATGAGAGATGACAGATGACAGATGACAAATGACAGATGACAGATGACAGATGACAGATGACAGATGACAGATGACAGATGACAGATGACAGATGACAGATGACAGATGACAGATGACAGATGACAGATGACAAATGAAAAATGACAAACGACAGATGACAAATGACAAATGACAGATGACAGATGACAAATGACAGATGACAGATGACAGATGACAGATGACGGATGACAGATGACAGATGACAGATGACAGATGACAGATGACAAATGACAGATGACATATGACAGATGACAGATGTCTGATGACAGATGACAGATGGCAGATGAGAGATGACAGATGACAGATGACAGATGACAGATGATAGATGACAGATGAGAGACGAAAGACGACAGATGACAGATGACAGATGACAGATGACAGATGACAGATGACAGATGACAGATGACAGATGACAGATGACAGATGACAGATGACAGATGACAGATGACAGATGACAGATGACAGATGACAGATGACAGATGACAGATGACAGATGACATATGACAGATGACAGATGTGTGATGACAGATGACAGATGGCAGATGAGAGATGACAGATGACAGATGACAGATGACAGATGACAGATGACAGATGACAGATGACAGATGACAGATGACAAATGACAGATGACAGATGACAGATGACAGATGACAGATGACAGATGACAGATGACAGATGACAGATGACATGTGACAGATGAGAGATGACAGATGACAGATCACAAATGACAAATGACAGATGACAGATGACAAATGACAGATGACAGATGACAGATGACAGATGACAGATGACAGATGACAGATGACAGATGACAGATGACAGATGACAGATGACAGATGACAGATGACAGATGACAGCTGACAGATGACAGATGACAGATGACAGATGACAGATGACAGATGACAGATTACAGATGACAGATGATAGATGACAGATGACAGATGACAGATGACAGATGACAGATGACAGATGACAGATGACAGATGACAGATGAGAGATGACAGATTACAGATGACAGATGACAGATGACAGATGACAGATGACAGATGACAGATGACAGATGACAGATGACAGATGACAGATGACAGATGACAGATGACAGATAACAGATGACAGATGACAGATGACAGATGACAGATGACAGATGACAGATGACAGATGACAGATGACAGATGACAGATGACCGATGACAAATGACAGACGACAGATGACAGATGACAGATGACAGATGACAGATAACAGATGACAGATGATAGAGGACAGATGACAGGTGACATATGACAGGTCACAGATGATAGATGACAGATGACAGGTGACAGATAACAGATGACAGACGACAGATAACAGATGACAGATGACAGATGACAGATGACAGATGACAGATGACAGATGACAGATGACAGATGACAGATGACAGATGACAAATGACATATGACAGATGACAGATGACAGATGTCTGATGACAGATGACAGATGGCAGATGACAGATGACAGATGACAGATAACAGATGACAGATGATAGAGGACAGATGACAGGTGACATATGACAGGTCACAGATGATAGATGACAGATGACAGATAACAGATGACAGATGACAGATGATAGAGGACTGGTGACAGGTGACATATGACAGGTCACAGATGATAGATGACAGATGACAGATGACAGGTGACAGATAACAGATGACAGATGACAGATGACAGATGACAGATGACAGATGACAGATGACAGATGACAGATGACAAATGACATATGACAGATGACAGATGACAGATGTCTGATGACAGATGACAGATGGCAGATGACAGATGACAGATGACAGATGACAGATGACAGATGACAGATGACAGATGACAGATGACAGATGACAGATGACAGATGACAGATGATAGAGGACAGGTGACAGGTGACATATGACAGGTCACAGATGATAGATGACAGATGACAGATGACAGGTGACAGATAACAGATGACAGATGACAGATGACAGATGACAGATGACAGATGACAGATGACAGATGACAGATGACAGATGACAAATGACATATGACAGATGACAGATGACAGATGTCTGATGACAGATGACAGATGGCAGATGACAGATGACAGATGACAGATGACAGATGACAGATGACAGATGACAGATGACAGATGACAGATGACAGATGACAGATGACAGATGACAGATGACAGATGACAGATGACAGATAACAGATGACAGATGATAGAGGACAGATGACAGGTGACATATGACAGGTCACAGATGATAGATGACAGATGACAGGTGACAGATAACAGATGACAGACGACAGATAACAGATGACAGATGACAGATGACAGATGACAGATGACAGATGACAGATGACAGATGACAGATGACAGATGACAGATGACAGATGACAGATGACAGATGACAGATGACAGATGACAGATGACAGATGACAGATGACAGATGACAGATGACAGATGACAGATGACAGATGACAGATGACAGATGACAGATGACAGATGACAGATGACAGATGACAGATGACAGATGACAGATGACAGATGACAGATGACAGATGACAGATGACAGATGACAGATGACAGATGACAGATGCCAGATGACAGATGACAGATGACAGATGACAGATGACAGATGACAGATGACAGATGACAGATGACAGATAACAGATGACAGATGATAGAGGACAGGTGACAGGTGACATATGACAGGTCACAGATGATTGATGACAGATGACAGATGACAGATGACAGGTGACAGATAACAGATGACAGATGACAGATGACAGATGACAGATGACAGATGACAGATGACAGATGACAGATGACAGATGACAGATGACAGATGACAAATGACAGATGACAGGTGACAGATGTCTGATGACAGATGACAGATGGCAGATGAGAGATGACAGATGACAGATGACAAATGACAGATGACAGATGACAGATGACAGATGACAGATGACAGATGACAGATGACAGATGACAGATGACAGATGACAGATGACAGATGACAGATGACAGATGACAGATGACAAATGAAAAATGACAAACGACAGATGACAAATGACAAATGACAGATGACAGATGACAAATGACAGATGACAGATGACAGATGACAGATGACGGATGACAGATGACAGATGACAGATGACAGATGACAGATGACAAATGACAGATGACATATGACAGATGACAGATGTCTGATGACAGATGACAGATGGCAGATGAGAGATGACAGATGACAGATGACAGATGACAGATGATAGATGACAGATGAGAGACGAAAGACGACAGATGACAGATGACAGATGACAGATGACAGATGACAGATGACAGATGACAGATGACAGATGACAGATGACAGATGACAGATGACAGATGACAGATGACAGATGACAGATGACAGATGACAGATGACATATGACAGATGACAGATGTGTGATGACAGATGACAGATGGCAGATGAGAGATGACAGATGACAGATGACAGATGACAGATGACAGATGACAGATGACAGATGACAGATGACAGATGACAGATGACAGATGACAGATGACAGATGACAGATGACAGATGACAGATGACATGTGACAGATGAGAGATGACAGATGACAGATGACAAATGACAAATGACAGATGACAGATGACAAATGACAGATGACAGATGACAGATGACAGATGACAGATGACAGATGACAGATGACAGATGACAGATGACAGATGACAGATGACAGATGACAGCTGACAGATGACAGATGACAGATGACAGATGACAGATGACAGATGACAGATGACAGATGATAGATGACAGATGACAGATGACAGATGACAGATGACAGATGACAGATGACAGATGACAGATGACAGATGACAGATGACAGATGAGAGATGACAGATTACAGATGACAGATGACAGATGACAGATGACATGTGACAGATGAGAGATGACAGATGACAAATGACAAATGACAGATGACAGATGACAAATGACAGATGACAGATGACAGATGACAGATGACAGATGACAGATGACAGATGACAGATGACAGATGACAGATGACAGATGACAGATGACAGATGACAGATGACAGCTGACAGATGACAGATGACAGATGACAGATGACAGATGACAGATGACAGATGACAGATGATAGATGACAGATGACAGATGACAGATGACAGATGACAGATGACAGATGACAGATGACAGATGACAGATGACAGATGAGAGATGACAGATTACAGATGACAGATGACAGATGACAGATGACAGATGACAGATGACAGATGACAGATGACAGATGACAGATGACAGATGACAGATGACAGATGACAGATAACAGATGACAGATGACAGATGACAGATGACAGATGACAGATGACAGATGACAGATGACAGATGACAGATGACAGATGACAGATGACAGATGACAGATGACCGATGACAAATGACAGACGACAGATGACAGATGACCGATGATAGACGACAGATGACAGATGATAGATGACAGATGATAGATGACAGATGAGAGACGAAAGACGACAGATGACAGATGACAGATAACAGATGACAGATGACAGATGATAGAGGACAGGTGACAGGTGACATATGACAGGTTACAGATGATAGATGACAGATGACAGATGACAGATGACAGGTGACAGATAACAGATGACAGATGACAGATGACAGATGACAGATGACAGATGACAGATGACAGATGACAGATGACAGATGACAAATGACAGATGACAGATGACAGATGACAGATGTCTGATGACAGATGACAGATGGCAGATGAGAGATGACAGATGACAGATGACAGATGACAGATGGCAGATGACAGATGACAGATGACAGATGACAGATGACAGATGACAGATGACAGGTGACAGATGACAGTTGACAAATGACAGATGACAGATGACAGATGACGGATGACAGATGACAGATGACAGATGACAAATGAAAAATGACAAACGACAGATGACAAATGGCAAATGACAGATGACAGATGACAAATGACAGATGACAGATGACAGATGACAGATGACAGATGACAGATGACAGATGACAGATGACAGATGACAGATGACAGATGACAGATGACAGATGACAGATGACAGATGACAGATGACAGATGACAGATGACAGATGACAGATGACAGATGACAGATGACCGATGACAAATGACAGACGACAGATGATAGATGACAGATGATAGATGACAGATGAGAGACGAAAGACGACAGATGACAGATGACAGATAACAGATGACAGATGACAGATGATAGAGGACAGGTGACAGGTGACATATGACAGGTTACAGATGATAGATGACAAATGACAGATGACAGATGACAGGTGACAGATAACAGATGACAGATGACAGATGACAGATGACAGATGACAGATGACAGATGACAGATGACAGATGACAGATGACAGATGACAAATGACAGATGACAGATGACAGATGACAGATGTCTGATGACAGATGACAGATGGCAGATGAGAGATGACAGATGACAGATGACAGATGACAGATGACAGATGACAGATGACAGATGACAGATGACAGATGACAGGTGACAGATGACAGTTGACAAATGACAGATGACAGATGACAGATGACAGATGACGGATGACAGATGACAGATGACAGATGACAAATGAAAAATGACAAACGACAGATGACAAATGGCAAATGACAGATGACAGATGACAAATGACAGATGACAGATGACAGATGACAGATGACAGATGACAGATGACAGATGACAGATGACAGATGACAGATGACAGATGACAGATGACAGATGACAGATGACAGATGACAGATGACAGATGACAGATGACAGATGACAGATGACAGATGACAGATGACAGATGACAGATGTCAGATGACAGATGACAGATGACAGATGACAGATGACAGATGACAGATGACAGATGACAAATGACAGATGACATATGACAGATGACAGATGTCTGATGACAGATGACAGATGGCAGATGAGAGATGACAGATGACAGATGACAGATGACAGATGATAGATGACAGATGAGAGACGAAAGACGACAGATGACAGATGACAGATGACAGATGACAGATGACAGATGACAGATGACAGATGACAGATGACAGATGACAGATGACAGATGACAGATGACAGATGACAGATGACAGATGACAGATGACAGATGACAGATGACAGATGACAGATGACAGATGACAGATGACATATGACAGATGACAGATGTGTGATGACAGATGACAGATGGCAGATGAGAGATGACAGATGACAGATGACAGATGACAGATGACAGATGACAGATGACAGATGACAGATGACAGATGACAGATGACAGATGACAGATGACAGATGACAGATGACAGATGACATGTGACAGATGAGAGATGACAGATGACAGATGACAAATGACAAATGACAGATGACAGATGACAAATGACAGATGACAGATGACAGATGACAGATGACAGATGACAGATGACAGATGACAGATGACAGATGACAGATGACAGATGACAGATGACAGATGACAGCTGACAGATGACAGATGACAGATGACAGATGACAGATGACAGATGACAGATGACAGATGATAGATGACAGATGACAGATGACAGATGACAGATGACAGATGACAGATGACAGATGACAGATGACAGATGACAGATGACAGATGAGAGATGACAGATTACAGATGACAGATGACAGATGACAGATGACAGATGACATGTGACAGATGAGAGATGACAGATGACAGATGACAGATGACAGATGACAGATGACAGATGACAGATGACAGATGACAGATGACAGATGACAGATGACAGATGACAGATGACAGATGACAGATGACAGATGACAGATGACAGATGACCGATGACAAATGACAGACGACAGATGACAGATGACCGATGATAGACGACAGATGACAGATGATAGATGACAGATGATAGATGACAGATGAGAGACGAAAGACGACAGATGACAGATGACAGATAACAGATGACAGATGACAGATGATAGAGGACAGGTGACAGGTGACATATGACAGGTTACAGATGATAGATGACAGATGACAGATGACAGATGACAGGTGACAGATAACAGATGACAGATGACAGATGACAGATGACAGATGACAGATGACAGATGACAGATGACAGATGACAGATGACAGATGACAAATGACAGATGACAGATGACAGATGACAGATGTCTGATGACAGATGACAGATGGCAGATGAGAGATGACAGATGACAGATGACAGATGACAGATGACAGATGACAGATGACAGATGACAGATGACAGATGACAGATGACAGATGACAGATGACAGGTGACAGATGACAGTTGACAAATGACAGATGACAGATGACAGATGACGGATGACAGATGACAGATGACAAATGAAAAATGACAAACGACAGATGACAAATGGCAAATGACAGATGACAGATGACAAATGACAGATGACAGATGACAGATGACAGATGACAGATGACAGATGACAGATGACAGATGACAGATGACAGATGACAGATGACAGATGACAGATGACAGATGACAGATGACAGATGACAGATGACAGATGACAGATGACAGATGACCGATGACAAATGAGAGACGACAGATGATAGATGACAGATGATAGATGACAGATGAGAGTCGAAAGACGACAGATGACAGATGACAGATAACAGATGACAGATGACAGATGATAGAGGACAGGTGACAGGTGACATATGACAGGTTACAGATGATAGATGACAGATGACAGATGACAGATGACAGGTGACAGATAACAGATGACAGATGACAGATGACAGATGACAGATGACAGATGACAGATGACAGATGACAGATGACAGATGACAAATGACAGATGACAGATGACAGATGACAGATGTCTGATGACAGATGACAGATGGCAGATGAGAGATGACAGATGACAGATGACAGATGACAGATGACAGATGACAGATGACAGATGACAGATGACACATGACAGGTGACAGATGACAGTTGACAAATGACAGATGACAGATGACAGATGACAGATGACGGATGACAGATGACAGATGACAGATGACAAATGAAAAATGACAAACGACAGATGACAAATGGCAAATGACAGATGACAGATGACAAATGACAGATGACAGATGACAGATGACAGATGACAGATGACAGATGACAGATGACAGATGACAGATGACAGATGACAGATGACAGATGACAGATGACAGATGACAGATGACAGATGACAGATGACAGATGACAGATGACAGATGACAGATGACAGATGACAGATGACAGATGACAGATGTCAGATGACAGATGACAGATGACAGATGACAGATGACAGATGACAGATGACAGATGACAGATGACAGATGACAGATGACAGATGACAGATGACAGATGACAGATGACAAATGACATATGACAGATGACAGATGACAGATGTCTGATGACAGATGACAGATGGCAGATGACAGATGACAGATGACAGATGACAGATGACAGATGACAGATGACAGATGACAGATGACAGATGACAGATGACAGATGACAGATGACAGATGACAGATGACAGATGACAGATGACAGATAACAGATGACAGATGATAGAGGACAGGTGACAGGTGACATATGACAGGTCACAGATGATAGATGACAGATGACAGATGACAGGTGACAGATAACAGATGACAGATAACAGATGACATATGACAGATGACAGATGACAGATGACAGATGACAGATGACAGATGACAGATGACAGATGACAGATGACAGATGACAGATGACAGATGACAGATGACAGATGACAGATGACAGATGACAGATGACAGATGACAGATGACAGATGACAGATGACAGATGACAGATGACAGATGACAGATGACAGATGACAGATGACAGATGACAGATGACAGATGACAGATGACAGATGACAGATGACAGATGACAGATGACAGATGACAGATGACAGATGACAGATGACAGATGACAGATGACAGATGACAGATGACAGATGACAGATGACAGATGACAGATGACAGATGACAGATGACAGATGACAGATGACAGATGACAGATGACAGATGACAGATGACAGATGACAGATGACAGATAACAGATGACAGATGATAGAGGACAGGTGACAGGTGACATATGACAGGTCACAGATGATTGATGACAGATGACAGATGACAGATGACAGGTGACAGGTAACAGATGTCAGACGACAGATGACAGATGACAGATGACAGATGACAGATGACAGATGACAGATGACAGATGACAGATGACAAATGACAGATGACAGAAGTCTGATGACAGATGACAGATGGCAGATGAGAGATGACAGATGACAGATGACAGATGACAGATGACAGATGACAGATGACAGATGACAGATGACAGATGACAGATGACAGATGACAGATGACAGATGACAGATGACAGATGACAGATGACAGATGACAGATGACAGATGACAGTTGACAAATGACAGATGACAGATGACAGATGACAGATGACAAATGAAAAATGACAAACGACAGATGACAAATGGCAAATGACAGATGACAGATGACAAATGACAGATGACAGATGACAGATGACAGATGACAGATGACAGATGACAGATGACAGATGACAGATGACAGATGACAGATGACAGATGACAGATGACAGATGACAGATGACAGATGACAGATGACAGATGACAGATGACAGATGACAGATGACAGATGACAGATGACAGATGACAGATGACAGATGACAGATGACAGATGACAGATGACAGATGACAGATGACAAATGACAGATGACAGATGACAGATGACAGATGACAGATGACAGATGACAGATGACAGATGACAGATGACAGATGACAGATGACAGATGACAGATGACAGGTGACATACGACAGGTCACGGATGACAGATGACAGATGACAGATGACAGATGACAGATGACAGATGACAGAAAACAGATGACAGATGACAGATGACAGATGACAGATGACAGATGACAGATGACAGATGACAGAAGACGGATGACAGATGACAGACGACAGATGACAAATGACAGAGGATAGTTGACAGATGACAGATGACACATGACACATGGCAGATGACTGATGACTGATGACAGATGACAAATGACAGATGACAGACGACAGATGACAGATGACAGATGACAGATGACAGATGACAGATGACAAATGATAGATGACAGATGATAGATGACAGATGATAGATGACAGATGACAGATGACAGATGACAGATGACAGATGACAGATGGCAGATTAAACATTACACATGGCAGATGACATATGACAGATGACAGATGACAGATGACAGATGACAGACGACAGATGACAGATGACAGATGACAGATGACAGATGACAGATGACAGATGACAGATGACAGATGACAGATGACAGATGACAAATGACAGATGACAGATGATAGATGACAGATGACAGATGACAGATGACAGATGACAGATGACAGATGGCAGATTAAACATTACACATGGCAGATGACATATGACAGATGACAGATGACAGATGACAGATGACAGATGACAGATGACAGATGACAGATGACAGATGACAGATGACAGATGACAGATGACAGACGACAGATGACAGATGACAGATGACAGATGACAGATGACAGATGACAGATGACAGATGACAGATGACAATTGACAGATGACAGATGACAGATGACAGATGACACATGACACATGGCAGATGACAGATGACTGATGACAGATGACGGATGATAGATGACAGATGACAAATGACGGTTGACAGACGACAGATGACAATTGACAGATGACAGATGACAGATGACAGATGACAGATGACAGATGACAGATGACAGATGACAGATGACAGATGACAGATGACAGATGACAGATGACAGATGACAGACGACAGATGACAATTGACAGATGACAGATGACAGATAACAGATGACAGATGACAGATGACAGATGACAGATGACACATGAAACATGGCAGATGACAGATGACTGATGACAGATGACGGATGACAGATGACAGATGACAAATGACGGTTGACGGACGACAGATGACAATTGACAATTGACAGATGACAGATGACATATGACAGATGACAGATGACAGATGACAGATGACAGATGACAGATGACAGATGACAGATGACCGATGACAAATGACAGATGATAGATGACAGATGACAGATGACAGATGACAGATGACAGATGACAGATGACAGATGACAGATGGCAGATTAAACATTACACATGGCAGATGACATATGAGAGATGACAGATGACAGATGACAGATGACAGACGACAGATGACAGATGACAGATGACAGATGACAGATGACAGATGACAGATGACAGATGACAGATGACAAATGACAGATGCCAGATGATAGATGACAGATGACAGATGACAGATGACAGATGACAGATAACAGATGACAGATGACAGATGGCAGATTAAACATTACACATGGCAGATGACATATGACAGATGACAGATGACAGATGACAGATGACAGATGACAGATGACAGATGACAGATGACAGATGACAGATGACAGATGACAGATGACAGATGACAGACGACAGATGGCAGATGACAGATGACAGATGACAGATGACAGATGACAGATGACAGATGACAGATGACAGATGACAGATGACAGATGACAGATGACAGATGACAGATGACAGATGACAATTGACATATGACAGATGACAGATGACACATGACACATGGCAGATGACAGATGACTGATGACAGATGACGGATGATAGATGACAGATGACAAATGACGGTTGACAGACGACAGATGACAATTGACAGATGACAGATGACAGATGACAGATGACAGATGACAGATGACAGATGACAGATGACAGATGACAGATGACAGATGACAGATGACAGATGACAGATGACAGATGACAGATGACAGATGACAGATGACAGATGACAGATGACAGATGACAGATGACAGATGACAGATGACAGATGACAGATGACAGATGACAGATGACAGATGACAGATGACAGATGACAGATGACAGATGATAGATGACAGGTGACAGATGGTAGATGACAGATGAGAGACGAAAGACGACAGATGACAGATGACAGATAACAGATGACAGATGACAGATGATAGAGGACAGGTGACATACGACAGGTCACGGATGACAGATGACAGATGACAGATGACAGATGACAGATGACAGATAACAGATGACAGATGACAGATGACAGATGACAGATGACAGATGACAGATGACAGATGACAGATGACAGAAGACGGATGACAGATGACAGATGACAGACGACAGATGACAGATGACAAATGACAGAGGATAGTTGACAGATGACAGATGACACATGACACATGGCAGATGACTGATGACTGATGACAGATGACAGATGACAGATGACAGACGACAGATGACAGATGACAGATGACAGATGACAGATGACAGATGACAAATGACAGATGACAGATGATAGATGACAGATGACAGATGACAGATGACAGATGACAGATGACAGATGACAGATGACAGATGACAGATGACAGATGACAGATGACAGATGACAGATGGCAGATTAAACATTACACATGGCAGATGACATATGACAGATGACAGATGACAGAGGACAGATGACAGATGACAGATGACAGATGACAGATGACAGATGACATATGACAGATGACAGATGACAGAGGACAGATGACAGATGACAGATGACAGATGACAGATGACAGATCACAGATGACAGATGACAGATGACAGATGACAGATGACGGAAGACGGATGACAGATGACAGATGACAGACGACAGATGACAGATGACAGATGACAGACGACAGATGACAGATGACAGATGACAGATGACAGATGACAGATGACAGATGACAAATGACAGATGACAGATGATAGATGACAGATGACAGATGACAGATGACAGATGACAGATGACAGATGACAGATGACAGATGACAGATGGCAGATTAAACATTACACATGGCAGATGACATATGACAGATGACAGATGACAGAGGACAGATGATAGATGACAGATGGGAGACGAAAGACGACAGATGACAGATAACAGATGACAGATGACAGATGATAGAGGACAGGTGACATACGACAGGTCACGGATGACAGATGACAGATGACAGATGACAGATGACAGATGACAGATAACAGATGACAGATGACAGATGACAGATGACAGATGACAGATGACAGATGACAGATGACAGATGACAGATGACAGAAGACGGATGACAGATGACAGATGACAGATGACAGATGACAGATGACAGATGACAAATGACAGAGGATAGTTGACAGATGACAGATGACACATGACACATGGCAGATGACTGATGACTGATGACAGATGACAGATGACAGACGACAGATGACAGATGACAGATGACAGATGACAGATGACAGATGACAGATGACAGATGACAGATGACAGATGACAGATGACAGATGACAGATGACAGATGACAGATGACAGATGACAGATGACAGATGACAGATGACAGATGACAGATGACAGATGACAGATGACAGATGATAGATGACAGATGACCGATGACAAATGACAGACGACAGATGACAGATGACCGATGATAGATGACAGATGAGAGACGAAAGACGACAGATGACAGATGACAGATAACAGATGACAGATGACAGATGATAGAGGACAGGTGACATACGACAGGTCACGGATGACAGATGACAGATGACAGATGACAGATAACAGATGACAGATGACAGATGACAGATGACAGATGACAGATGACAGATGACAGATGACAGATGACAGATGACAGATGACAGATGACAGATGACAGATGACAGATGACAGATGATAGATGACAGATGATAGATGACAGATGAGAGACGAAAGACGACAGATGACAGATGACAGATGACAGATAACAGATGACAGATGACAGATGATAGAGGACAGGTGACATATGACAGGTCACGGATGACAGATGACAGATGACAGATGACAGATAACAGATGACAGATGACAGATGACAGATGACAGATGACAGAAGACGGATGACAGATGACAGATGACGGATAGTTGACAGATGACAGATGACACATGACACATGGCAGATGACAGATGACAGATGACAGATGACAGATGACAGATGACAGACGACAGATGACAGATGACAGATGACAGATGACAGATGACAGATGACAGATGACAGATGACAAATGACAGATGACAGATGATAGATGACAGATGACACATGACAGATGACAGATGACAGATGACAGATGACAGATGACAGATGACAGATGACAGATGACAGATGACAGATGACAGATGACAGATGACAGATGACAGATGACAGATGACAGATGACAGAGGACAGATGACAGATGACAGATGACAGATGACAGATGACAGATGACACATGACACATGGCAGATGACAGATGACTGATGACAGATGACGGATGACAGATGACAGATGACAAATGACGATTGACAGACGACAGATGACAATTGACAGATGACAGATGACAGATGACAGATGACAGATGACAGATGACAGATGACAGATGACAGATGACAGATGACAGATGACAGATGACAGATGACAGATGACAGATGACAGATGACAGATGACAGATGACAGATGACAGATGACAGATGACAGATGACAGATGACAGATGACAGATGACAGATGACAGATGACAGATGACAGATGACAGATGACAGATGACAGATGACAGATGACAGAGGACAGATGACAGATGACAAATGACAGATGACAGATGACAGATGACAGATGACAGATGACAGATGTCTGATGTCAGATGACGGATGAAACATGGCAGATGACAGATGACAGCATGACAGTTGACAGACGACAGATGCCAATTGACAGATGACAGATGACAGATGACAAATGACAGATGACAGATGACAGATGACAGCTGACAGATGACAGATGACAGATGACAGATGACAGATGACAGATGACAGATGACAGATGATAGATGACAGATGACAGATGACAGATGACAGATGACAGATGACAGATGACAGATGACAGATGACAGATGACAGATGACAGATGACAGATGACAGATGACAGATGACACATGACACATGGCAGATGACAGATGACTGATGACAGATGACGGATGACAGATGACAGATGACAAATGACGGTTGACAGACGACAGATGACAATTGACAGATGACAGATGACAGATGACAGATGACAGATGACAGATGACAGATGACAGATGACAGATGACAGATGACAGATGACAGATGACAGATGACAGATGACAATTGACAGATGACAGATGACAGATGACAGATGACAGATGACAGAGGACAGATGACAGATGACAAATGACAGATGACAGATGACAGATGACAGATGACAGATGACAGATGACAGATGACAGATGACAGATGACAGATGACAGATGACAGATGACAGATGACAGATGACAGATGACAGATGACAGATGACAGATGACAGATGACAGATGACAGATGACAGATGACAGATGACAGATGACAGATGACAGATGACAGATGACAATTGACAGATGACAGATGACAGATGACAGATGACAGGTGACAGATGACAGATGACACATGACACATGGCAGATGACAGATGACTGATGACAGATGACGGATGACATATGACAGATGACAGATGACAGATGACAGATGACAGATGACAGATGACAGATGACAGATGACAGATGACAGATGACAATTGACAGATGACAGATGACAGATGACAGATGACAGATGACAGATGACACATGACACATGGCAGATGACAGATGACTGATGACAGATGACGGATGACAGATGACAGATGACAAATGACGGTTGACAGACGACAGATGACAATTGACAGATGACAGATGACAGATGACAGATGACAGATGACAGATGACAGATGACAGATGACAGATGACAGATGACAGATGACAGATGACAGATGACAGATGACAGATGACAGATGACAGATGACAGATGACAGATGACAGATGACAGATGACAGATGACAGATGACAGATGACAGATGACAGATGACAGATGACAGAAGACGGATGACAGATGACAGATGACAGACGACAGATGACAGATGACAAATGACAGAGGATAGTTGACAGATGACAGATGACATATGACACATGGCAGATGACTGATGACTGATGACAGATGACAGATGACAGACGACAGATGACAGATGACAGATGACAGATGACAGATGACAGATGACAGATGACAGATGACAGATGACAGATGACAGATGACAGATGACAGATGACAGATGACAGATGACAGATGACAGATGACAGATGACAGATGACAGATGACAGATGACAGATGACAGATGATAGATGACAGATGACCGATGACAAATGACAGACGACAGATGACAGATGACCGATGATAGATGACAGATGAGAGACGAAAGACGACAGATGACAGATGACAGATAACAGATGACAGATGACAGATGATAGAGGACAGGTGACATACGACAGGTCACGGATGACAGATGACAGATGACAGATGACAGATAACAGATGACAGATGACAGATGACAGATGACAGATGACAGATGACAGATGACAGATGACAGATGACAGATGACAGATGACAGATGACGGATGACAGATGACAGATGATAGATGACAGATGATAGATGACAGATGAGAGACGAAAGACGACAGATGACAGATGACAGATGACAGATAACAGATGACAGATGACAGATGATAGAGGACAGGTGACATATGACAGGTCGCGGATGACAGATGACAGATGACAGATGACAGATAACAGATGACAGATGACAGATGACAGATGACAGATGACAGAAGACGGATGACAGATGACAGATGACAGACGACAGATGACAGATGACAAATGACAGAGGATAGTTGACAGATGACAGATGACACATGACACATGGCAGATGACTGATGACTGATGACAGATGACAGATGACAGATGACAGACGACAGATGACAGATGACAGATGACAGATGACAAATGACGATTGACAGACGACAGATGACAATTGACAGATGACAGATGATAGATGACA
Organism: Condylostylus longicornis; assembly: GCF_029603195.1. Lineage (NCBI taxonomy): Eukaryota > Metazoa > Arthropoda > Insecta > Diptera > Dolichopodidae > Condylostylus > Condylostylus longicornis. Next base: position 225,541 of record NW_026578010.1, read on the forward strand.
GATGACACATGACAGATGACAGATGACAGATGACAGATGACAGATGACAGATGACAGATGACAGATGACAGATGACAGATGACAGATGACAGATAACAGATGACAGATGACAGATGACAGATGACAGATGACAGATGACAGATGACAGATGACAGATGACAGATGACAGATGACAGATGACAGATGACAGATGACAGATGATAGATGACAGATGATAGATGACAGATGAGAGACGAAAGACGACAGATGACAGATGACAGATGACAGATAACAGATGACAGATGACAGATGATAGAGGACAGGTGACATATGACAGGTCACGGATGACAGATGACAGATGACAGATGACAGATAACAGATGACAGATGACAGATGACAGATGACAGATGACAGAAGACGGATGACAGATGACAGATGACAGACGACAGATGACAGATGACAAATGACAGAGGATAGTTGACAGATGACAGATGACACATGACACATGGCAGATGACTGATGACTGATGACAGATGACAGATGACAGATGACAGACGACAGATGACAGATGACAGATGACAGATGACAGATGACAGATGACAGATGACAGATGACAAATGACAGATGACAGATGATAGATGACAGATGACACATGACAGATGACAGATGACAGATGACAGATGACAGATGACAGATGACAGATGACAGATGACAGATGACAGATGACAGATGACAGATGACAGATGACAGATGACAGATGACAGATGACAGATGACAGATGACAGATGACAGATGACAGATGACAGAGGACAGATGACAGATGACAGATGACAGATGACAGATGACAGATGACACATGACACATGGCAGACGACAGATGACTGATGACAGATGACGGATGACAGATGACAGATGACAAATGACGGTTGACAGACGACAGATGACAATTGACAGATGACAGATGACAGATGACAGATGACAGATGACAGATGACAGATGACAGATGACAGATGACAGATGACAGATGACAGATGACAGATGACAGATGACAGATGACAGATGACAGATGACAGAGGACAGATGACAGATGACAGATGACAGATGACAGATGACAGATGACACATGACACATGGCAGATGACAGATGACTGATGACAGATGACGGATGACAGATGACAGATGACAAATGACGATTGACAGACGACAGATGACAATTGACAGATGACAGATGACAGATGACAGATGACAGATGACAGATGACAGATGACAGATGACAGATGACAGATGACAGATGACAGATGACAGATGACAGATGACAGATGACAGATGACAGATGACAGATGACAGATGACAGATGACAGATGACAGATGACAGATGACAGATGACAGATGACAGAGGACAGATGACAGATGACAAATGACAGATGACAGATGACAGATGACAGATGACAGATGACAGATGTCTGATGTCAGATGACGGATGAAACATGGCAGATGACAGATGACAGCATGACAGTTGACAGACGACAGATGCCAATTGACAGATGACAGATGACAGATGACAAATGACAGATGACAGATGACAGATGACAGCTGACAGATGACAGATGACAGATGACAGATGACAGATGACAGATGACAGATGACAGATGATAGATGACAGATGACAGATGACAGATGACAGATGACAGATGACAGATGACAGATGACAGATGACAGATGACAGATGACAGATGACAGATGACAGATGACAGATGACAGATGACACATGACACATGGCAGATGACAGATGACTGATGACAGATGACGGATGACAGATGACAGATGACAAATGACGGTTGACAGACGACAGATGACAATTGACAGATGACAGATGACAGATGACAGATGACAGATGACAGATGACAGATGACAGATGACAGATGACAGATGACAGATGACAGATGACAGATGACAGATGACAGATGACAGATGACAATTGACAGATGACAGATGACAGATGACAGATGACAGATGACAGAGGACAGATTACAGATGACAAATGACAGATGACAGATGACAGATGACAGATGACAGATGACAGATGACAGATGACAGATGACAGATGACAGATGACAGATGACAGATGACAGATGACAGATGACAGATGACAGGTGACAGATGACAGATGACACATGACACATGGCAGATGACAGATGACTGATGACAGATGACGGATGACATATGACAGATGACAGATGACAGATGACAGATGACAGATGACAGATGACAGATGACAGATGACAGATCACAGATGACAGATGACAATTGACAGATGACAGATGACAGATGACAGATGACACACGACACATGGCAGATGACAGATGACTGATGACAGATGACGGATGACGGATGACAGATGACAAATGAAGGTTGACAGACGACAGATGACAATTGACATATGACAGATGACAGATGACAGATGACAGATGACAGATGACAGATGACAGATGACAGATGACAGATGACAGATGACAGATGACAGATGACAGATGACAGATGACAGATGACAGATGACAGATGACAGATGACAGATGACAGATGACAGATGACAGATGACAGATGACAGATGACAGATGACAGATGACAGATGACAATTGACAGATGACAGATGACAGATGAGAGATGACAGATGACAGATGACAGATGACAGATGACAGATGACAGATGACAGATGACAGATGACAGATGACAGATGACAGATGACAGATGACAGATGACAGATGACAGATGACAGATGACAGATGAGAGATAACACATGACACATGGCAGATGACAGATGACTGATGACAGATGACGGATGACAGATGACAGATGACAAATGACGGTTGACAGACGACAGACGACAATTGACAGATGACAGATGACAGATGACAGATGACAGATGACAGATGACAGATGACAGATGACAGATGACAGATGACAGATGACAGATGACAGATGACAGATGACAGATGACAGATGACAGATGACAGAGGACAGATGACAGATGACAAATGACAGATGACAGATGACAGATGACAGATGACAGATGACAGATGACAGATGATAGATGACAGATGACAGATGACAGATGACAGATGACAGATGACAGATGACAGATGACAGATGACAGATGACAGATGACAGATGACAGATGAGAGATGACAGATGACAGATGACAGATGACAGATGACAGATGACAGATGACAGATGACAGATGACAGATGACAGATGACAGATGACAGATGACAGATGACAGATGACAGATGACAGATGACAGATGACAGATGACAGATGACAGATGACAGATGACGGATGACAGATGACAGATGACAGATGACAGATGACAGATGACAGATGACAGATGATAGATGACAGATGACCGCTGACAAATGACAGACGACAGATGACAGATGACCGATGATAGACGACAGGTGACATACGACAGATGACAGATAACAGATGACAGATGACAGATGACAAATGACAGATGACAGATGACAGATGACAGATGACAGATGACAGATGACAGACGACAGATGACAGATGACAGATGACAGATGACAGATGACAGATGACAGATGACAGATGACAGATGACAGATGACAGATGACAGATGACAGATGACAGATGACAGATGACAGATGACAGATGACAGATGACAGATGACAGATGACAGATGACAAATGACAAATGACAGATGACAGATGACAGATGACAGATGACAGATGACAGATGACAGATGACAGATGACAGATGACAGATGATAGATGACAGATGAGAGACGAAAGACGACAGATGACAGATGACAGATGAGAGATGACAGATGACAGATGACAGATGACAGATGACAGATGACAGATGACAGATGATAGATGACAGATGACAGATGACAGATGACAGATGAAAGATGACAGATGACAAATGACAAATGACAGGTGACAGATGACAGATGACAGATGACAGATGACAGATGACAGATGACAGATGACAGATGACAGATGATAGATGACAGATGACAGATGATAGATGACAGATGAGAGACGAAAGACGACAGATGACAGATGACAGATAACAGATGACAGATGATAGAGGACAGGTGACAGGTGACATATGACAGGTCACAGATGACAGATGACAGATGACAGATGACAGATGACAGGTGACAGATAACAGATGACAGATGACAGATGACAGATGACAGATGACAGATGACAGATGACAGATGACAGATGACAGATGACAGATGACAGATGACAGATGACAGATGACAGATGACAGATGACAGATGACAGATGACAGATGACAGATGTCTGATGACAGATGACAGATGGCAGATGAGAGATGACAGATGACAGATGACAGATGACAGATGACAGATGACAGATGACAGATGACAGATGACAGATGACAGATGACAGATGACAGATGACAGATGTCTGATGACAGATGACAGATGACACATGGCAGATGACAGATGACAGATGACAGATGACAGATGACAGATGACAGATGACAGATGACAGATGACAGATGACAGATGACAGATGACAGATGACAGATGACAGATGACAGATGACACATGACAGATGACAGATGACAGATGACAGATGACAGATGACAGATGACAGATGACAGATGACAGATGACAGATGACAGATGACAGATGACAGATGACAAATGACAAATGACAAATGACAGATGACAGATGACAGATAACAGATGACAGATGATAGATGACAGATGACAGATGACAGATGATAGATGACAGATGAGAGACGAAAGACGACAGATGACAGAATACAGATAACAGATGACAGATGACAGATGATAGAGGACAGGTGACAGGTGACATGTGACAGGTCACAGATGACAGATGACAGATGACAGATGACAGATGACAGGTGACAGGTGACATGTGACAGGTGACAGATAACAGATGACAGATGACAGATGACAGATGACAAATGACAGATGACAGATGACAGATGACAGATGACAGATGACAGATGACAGATGACAGATGACAGATGACAGATGACAGATGACAGATGACATTTGACAGATGACAGATGACAGATGACAGATGACAGATGACAGATGACAGATGACAGATGACAGATGACAGATGACAGATGATAGATGACAGATGACAGATGACAGATGACAGATGACAGATGACAGATGACAGATGACAGATGACAGATGACAGATGACAGATGACAGATGACAGATGACAGATGACAGATGACAGATGACACATGACAGATGACAGATGACAGATGACAGATGACAGATGACAAATGACAGATGACAGATGACAGATGACAGATGACAGATGACAGATGACAGATGACAGATGACAGATGACAGATGACAGATGACAAATGAAAAATGACAAACGACAGATGACAAATGACAAATGACAGATGACAGATGACAAATGACAGATGACAGATGACAGATGACAGATGACAGGTGACAGATGACAGATGACAGATGACAGATGACAGATGACAGATGACAGATGACAGATGACAGATGACAGATGACAGATGACAGATGACAGATGACAGATGACAGATGACAGATGACAGATGACAGATGACAGATGACAGATGACAGATGACAGATGACAGATGACAGATGACAGATGACAGATGACAGATGACAGATGACAGATGACAGATGACAGATGACAGATGACCGATGACCGATGACAAAAGACAGGCGACAGATGACAGATGACCGATGATAGATGATAGATGACTGATGACAGATGACAGATGACAGATGACAGATGACAGATGACAGATGACAGATGACAGATGACAGATGACAGATGACAGATGACAGATGACAGCTGACAGATGACAGATGACAGATGACAGATGACAGATGACAGATGACAGATGACAGATGATAGATGACAGATGACAGATGACAGATGACAGATGACAGATGACAGATGACAGATGACAGATGACAGATGACAGATGACAGATGACAGATGACAGATGACAGATGACAGATGACAGATGACAGATGACAGATGACAGATGACAGATGACAGATGACAGATGACAGATGACAGATGACCGATGATAGACGACAGATGACAGATGATAGATAACAGATTACAGATGATAGATGACAGATGAGAGACGAAAGACGACAGATGACAGATAACAGATGACGGATGACAGATGATAGAGGACAGGTGACAGGTGACATATGACAGGTCACAGATGATAGATGACAGATGACAGATGACAGATGACAGATGACAGATGACAGATGACAGATGACAGATGACAGATGACAGATGACAGATGACAGATGACAGATGACAGATGACAGATGACAGATGACAGATGACCGATGATAGACGACAGATGACAGATGATAGATAACAGATTACAGATGATAGATGACAGATGAGAGACGAAAGACGACAGATGACAGATGACAGATGACAGATGACAGATGACCGATGACAAATGACAGACGACAGATGACAGATGACCGATGATAGACGACAGATGACAGATGATAGATAACAGATTACAGATGATAGATGACAGATGAGAGACGAAAGACGACAGATGACAGATGACAGATAACAGATGACAGATGACACATGATAGAGGACAGGTGACAGGTGACATATGACAGGTCACAGATGATAGATGACAGATGACAGATGACAGATGACAGATGATAGATGACAGATGACAGATGACAGATGATAGATGACAGATGAGAGACGAAAGACGACAGATGATAGATGACAGATGACAGATGACAGATGACAGATGACAGATGACAGATGACAGATAATAGATGACAGATGAGAGACGAAATACGACAGATGATAGATGACAGATGACAGATGACAGATGACAGATGACAGATGACAGATGACAGATGACAGATGACAGATGACAGATGACAAATGACAAATGACAGATGACAGATGACAGATGACAGATGACGGATGACAGATGACAGATGACAGATGACAGATGACAGATGACAGATGACAGATGACAGATGACAAATGATAGATGACAGATGACAGATGACAGATGATAGATGACAGATGAGAGACGAAAGACGACAGATGACAGATGATAGATGACAGATGACAGATGACAGATGACAGATGACAGATGACAGATGACAGATGACAGATGACAGATGACAGATGACAGATGACAGATGACAGATGACAGATGACAGATGACAGATGACAGATGACAGATGACAGATGACAGATGACAGATGACAAATGACAAATGACAGATGACAGATGACAGATAACGGATGACAGATGACAGATGACAGATGACAGATGACAGATGACAGATGACAGATGACAGATGACAGATGACAGATGATAGATGACAGATGACAGATGACAGATGATAGATGACAGATGAGAGACCAAAGACGACAGATGACAGATGATAGATGACAGATGACAGATGACAGATGATAGATGATAGATGAGAGACGAAAGACGACAGATGACAGATGACAGATGACAGATGACAGATGACAGGTGACAGATGACAGATGACATATGACAGATGACAGATGTCTGATGACAGATGACAGATGGCAGATGAGAGATGACAGATGACAGATGACAGATGACAGATGACAGATGACAGATGACAGATGACAGATGACAGATGACAGATGACAGATGACAGACGACAGATGACAGATGACAGATGACAGATGACAAATGACAAATGACAGATGACAGATGACAGATGACAGATGACAGATGACAGATGACAGATGACAGATGACAGATGACAGATGACAGATGACAGATGACAGATGACAGCTGACAGATGACAGATGACAGATGACAGATGACAGATGACAGATGACAGATGATAGATGACAGATGACAGATGACAGATGACAGATGACAGATGACAGATGACAGATGACAGTTGACAGATGACAGATGACAGATGACAGATGACAGATGACAGATGACAGATAACAGATGACAGATGACAGATGACAGATGACAGATGACAGATGACAGATGACAGATGACAGATGACAGATGACAGATGACAGATGACAGATGACAGATGACAGATGACAGATGACAGATGACAGATGACAGATGACAGATGACAGATGACAGATGACAAATGACAAATGACAAATGACAGATGACAGATGACAGATGACAGATGACAGATGACAGATGACAGATGACAGATGACAGATGACAGATGACAGATGATAGATGACAGATGACAGATGACAGATGATAGATGACAGATGAGAGACGAAAGACGACAGATGATAGATGACAGATGACAGATGACAGATGACAGATGACAGATGACAGATGACAGATGACAGATGACAGATGACAGATGACAGATGACAGATGACAAATGACAAATGACAGATGACAGATGACAGATGACAGATGACGGATGACAGATGACAGATGACAGATGACAGATGACAGATGACAGATGACAGATGACAGATGACAGATGACAGATGACAGATGACAAATGATAGATGACAGATGACAGATGACAGATGATAGATGACAGATGAGAGACGAAAGACGACAGATGACAGATGATAGATGACAGATGACAGATGACAGATGACAGATGACAGATGACAGATGACAGATGACAGATGACAGATGACAGATGACAGATGACAGATGACAGATGACAGATGACAGATGACAGATGACAGATGACAGATGACAAATGACAAATGACAAATGACAGATGACAGATGACAGATGACGGATGACAGATGACAGATGACAGATGACAGATGACAGATGACAGATGACAGATGACAGATGACAGATGACAGATGACAGATGACAGATGACAGATGACAGATGATAGATGACAGATGACAGATGATAGATGACAAATGAGAGACGAAAGACGACAGATGACAGATGATAGATGACAGATGACAGATGACAGATGATAGATGACAGATGACAGATGACAGATGACAGATGACAGATGACAAATGACAAATGACAGATGACAGATGACAGATGACAGATGACAGATGACAGATGACAGATGACAGATGACAGATGACAGATGACAGATGACAGATGACAGATGACAGATGACAGATGATAGATGACAGATGACAGATGACAGATGACAGATGACAGATGACAGATGACAGATGACAAATGACAAATGACAGATGACAGATGACAGATGACAGATGACAGATGACAGATGACAGATGACAGATGACAGATGACAGATGACAGATGACAGATGACAGATGACAGATGATAGATGACAGATGACAGATGATAGATGACAGATGAGAGATGAAAGACGACAGATGACAGATGACAGATAACAGATGACAGATGACAGATGATAGAGGACAGGTGACAGGTGACAGATGACAGATGACAGATGACAGATGACAGATGACAGATGACAGATGACACATGGCAGATGACAGATGACAGATGACAGATGACAGATGACAGATGACAGATGACAGATGACAGATGACAGATGACAGATGACAGATGACAGATGACAGATGACAGATGACAGATGACAGATGACAGATGACAGATGACAGATGACAGATGACAGATGACAGATGACAGATGACAGATGACAGATGACACATGACAGATGACAGATGACAGATGACAGATGACAGATGACAGATGACAGATGACAGATGACAGATGACAGATGACAGATGACAGATGACAGATGACAGATGACAGATGACAGATGACAAATGACAAATGACAGATGACAGATGACAGATGACAGATAACAGATGACAGATGACAGATGATAGATGACAGATGACAGATGACAGATGATAGATGACAGATGAGAGACGAAAGACGACAGATGACAGATTACAGATAACAGATGACAGATGACAGATGATAGAGGACAGGTGACAGGTGACATGTGACAGGTCACAGATGACAGATGACAGATGACAGATGACAGATGACAGGTGACAGGTGACATGTGACAGGTGACAGATAACAGATGACAGATGACAGATGACAGATGACAGATGACAGATGACAGATGACAGATGACAGATGACAGATGACAGATGACAGATGACAGATGACAGATGACATTTGACAGATGACAGATGACAGATGACAGATGACAGATGACAGATGACAGATGACAGATGACAGATGACAGATGACAGATGACAGATGACAGATGACAGATGACAGATGACAGATGACAGATGATAGATGACAGATGACAGATGACAGATGACAGATGACAGATGACAGATGACAGATGACAGACGACAGATGACAGATGACAGATGACAGATGACAGATGACAGATGACAGATGACAGATGACAGATGACAGATGACAGATGACAGATGACAAATGACAGATGACAGATGACAGATGACAGATGACAGATGACAGATGACAGATGACAGATGACAGATGACAAATGAAAAATGACAAACGACAGATGACAAATGACAAATGACAGATGACAGATGACAAATGGCAGATGACAGATGACAGATGACAGATGACAGGTGACAGATGACAGATGACAGATGACAGATGACAGATGACAGATGACAGATGACAGATGACAGATGACAGATGACAGATGACAGATGACAGATGACAGATGACAGATGACAGATGACAGATGACAGATGACAGATGACAGATGACAGATGACAGATGACAGATGACAGATGACAGATGACCGATGACCGATGACAAAAGACAGGCGACAGATGACAGATGACCGATGATAGATGATAGATGACTGATGACAGATGACAGATGACAGATGACAGATGACAGATGACAGATGACAGATGACAGATGACAGATGACAGATGACAGATGACAGATGACCGATGATAGACGACAGATGACAGATGATAGATAACAGATTACAGATGATAGATGACAGATGAGAGACGAAAGACGACAGATGACAGATGACAGATAACAGATGACAGATGACAGATGATAGAGGACAGGTGACAGGTGACACATGACAGGTCACAGATGATAGATGACAGATGACAGATGACAGATGACAGATGACAGATGACAGATGACAGATGACAGATGACGGATGACAGATGACAGATGACAGATGACAGATGACAGATGACAGATGACAGATGACAGATGACCGATGATAGACGACAGATGACAGATGATAGATAACAGATTACAGATGATAGATGACAGATGAGAGACGAAAGACGACAGATGACAGATGACAGATGACAGATGACAGATGACCGATGACAAATGACAGACGACAGATGACAGATGACCGATGATAGACGACAGATGACAGATGATAGATAACAGATTACAGATGATAGATGACAGATGAGAGACGAAAGACGACAGATGACAGATGACAGATAACAGATGACAGATGACAGATGATAGAGGACAGGTGACATATGACAGGTCACAGATGATAGATGACAGATGACAGATGACAGATGACAGATGACAGATGACAGATGACAGATGACAGATGACAGATGAAAGATGACAGATGACAGATGACAGATGACAGATGACCGATGATAGACGACAGATGACAGATGATAGATAACAGATTACAGATGATAGATGACAGATGAGAGACGAAAGACGACAGATGACAGATGACAGATGACAGATGACCGATGACAAATGACAGACGACAGATGACAGATGACCGATGATAGACGACAGATGACAGATGATAGATAACAGATTACAGATGATAGATGACAGATGAGAGACGAAAGACGTCAGATGACAGATGACAGATAACAGATGACAGATGACAGATGATAGAGGACAGGTGACAGGTGACATATGACAGGTCACAGATGACAGAAGACAGATGACAGATGACAGATGACAGATGACAGATGACTGATGACAGATGACAGATGACAGATGACAGATGACAAATGACAGATGACAGATGACAGATGACAGATGACAGATGACAGATGACAGATGACAGATGACAGATGACAGATGACAGATGACAGATGACAGATGACAGATGACAGATGACAGATGACAGATGACAGATAACAGATGACAGATGACAGATGACAGATGACCGATGACAAATGACAGACGACAGATGACAGATGACCGATGATAGACGACAGATGACAAATGATAGATAACAGATTACAGATGATAGATGACAGATGAGAGACGAAAGACGACAGATGACAGATGACAGATAACAGATGACAGATGACAGATGATAGAGGACAGGTGACAGGTGACATATGACAGGTCACAGATGATAGATGACAGATGACAGATGACAGATGACAGATGACAGATAACAGATGACAGATGACAGATGACAGATGACAGATGACAGATGACAGATGACAGATGACAGATGACAGATGACAGATGACAGATGACAGATGACAAATGACAGATGACAGATGACAGATGACAGATGTCTGATGACAGATGTCAGATGGCAGATGACATATGACAGATGACAGATGACAGATGACAGATGACAGATGACAGATGACAGATGACAGATGACAGATGACAGATGACAGATGACAGATGACAGATGACAGATGACAGATGACAGATGACAGATGACAGATGACAGATGACAGATGACAGATGACAGTTGACAAATAACAGATGACAGATGACAGAAGACAGATGACAGATGACAGATGACAGATGACAGATGACAGATGACAGTTGACAAATGACAGATGACAGATGACAGATGACAGATGGTAGATGACAGATGACAAATGAAAAATGACAGACGACAGATGACAAATGGCAAATGACAGATGACAGATGACAAATGACAGATGACAGATGACAGATGACAGATGACAGATGACAGATGACAGATGACAGATGGCAGATCACAGATGACAGATGACAGATGACAGATGACAGATGACAGATGACAGATGACAGATGACAGATGACAGATGACAGATGACAGATGACAGATGACAGATAACAGATGACAGATGACAGATGACAGATGACAAATGACAGATGACAGATGACAGATGACAGATGACAGATGACAGATGACAGATGACAGATGACAGATGACGGATGACAGATGACAGATGACAGATGACAGATGACAGATGACAGATGACAGATGACAGATGACAGATGACAGATGACAGATGACAGATGACAGATGACAGATGACAGATGACAGATGACAGATGACAGATGACAGATGACAGATGACAGATGACAGATGACAGATGACAGATGACAGATGACAGATGACAGATGACAGATGACAGATGACAGATGACAGATGACAGATGACAGATGACAGATGACAGATGACAGATGACAGATGACAGATGACAGATGACAGATAACAGATGACAGATGACAGATGACAAATGACAGATGACAGATGACAGATGACAGATGACAGATGACAGATGACAGATGACAGATGACAGATGACAGATGACAGATGACAGATGACAGATGACAGATGACAGATGACAGATGACAGATGACAGATGACAGATGACAGATGACAGATGACAGATGACAAATGACAAATGACAAATGACAGATGACAGATGACAGATGACAGATGACAGATGACAGATGACAGGTGACAGATGACAGATGATAGATGACAGATGACAGATGACAGATGATAGATGACAGATGAGAGACGAAAGACGACAGATGATAGATGACAGATGACAGATGACAGATGACAGATGACAGATGACAGATGACAGATGACAGATGACAGATGACAGATGACAGATGACAGATGACAGATGACAGATAACAGATGACAGATGACAGATGACAAATGACAAATGACAGATGACAGATGACAGATGACGGATGACAGATGACAGATGACAGATGACAGATGACAGATGACAGATGACAGATGACAGATGACAGATGACAGATGATAGATGACAGATGACAGATGACAGATGATAGATGACAGATGAGAGACGAAAGACGACAGATGACAGATGATAGATGACAGATGACAGATGACAGATGACAGTTGACAGATGACAGATGACAGATGACAGATGACAGATGACAGATGACAGATGACAGATGACAGATGACAGATGACAGATGACAGATGACAGATGACAGATGACAGATGACAGATGACAGATGACAGATGACAGATGACAGATGACAGATGACAGATGACAAATGACAAATGACAAATGACAGATGACAGATGACAGATGACAGATGACAGATGACAGATGACAGATGACAGATGACAGGTGACAGATGACAGATGATAGATGACAGATGACAGATGACAGATGATAGATGACAGATGAGAGACGAAAGACGACAGATGATAGATGACAGATGACAGATGACAGATGACAGATGACAGATGACAGATGACAGATGACAGATGACAGATGACAGATGACAGATGACAGATGACAGATGACAGATGACAGATGACAGATGACAGATGACAGATAACAGATGACAGATGACAGATGACAAATGACAAATGACAGATGACAGATGACAGATGACGGATGACAGATGACAGATGACAGATGACAGATGACAGATGACAGATGACAGATGACAGATGACAGATGATAGATGACAGATGACAGATGACAGATGATAGATGACAGATGAGAGACGAAAGACGACAGATGACAGATGATAGATGACAGATGACAGATGACAGATGACAGTTGACAGATGACAGATGACAGATGACAGATGACAGATGACAGATGACAGATGACAGATGACAAATGACAAATGACAGATGACAGATGACAGATGATAGATGACAGATGAGAGACGAAAGACGACAGATGACAGATGATAGATGACAGATGACAGATGACAGATGATAGATGACAGATGAGAGACGAAAGACGACAGATGACAGATGACAGATGACAGATGACAGATGACAGATGACAGATGACAGATGACATATGACAGATGACAGATGACAGATGTCTGATGACAGATGACAGATGGCAGATGAGAGATGACAGATGACAGATGACAGATGACAGATGACAGATGACAGATGACAGATGACAGATGACAGATGACAGATGACAGATGACAGATGACAGATGACAGATGACAGATGACAGATGACAGATGACAGATGACAGATGACAGATGACAGATGACAGATGACAGATGACAGATGACAGATGACAGATGACAGACGACAGATGACAGATGACAGATGACAGATGACAAATGACAAATGACAGATGACAGATGACAGATGACAGATGACAGATTACAGATGACAGATGACAGATGACAGATGACAGATGACAGATGACAGATGACAGATGACAGATGACAGATGACAGATGACAGATGACAGATGACAGCTGACGGATGACAGATGACAGATGACAGATGACCGATGACAAATGACAGACGACAGATGACAGATGACCGATGATAGACGACAGGTGACATACGACAGCTGACAGATAACAGATGACAGATAACAGATGACAAATGACAGATGACAGATGACAGATGACAGATGACAGATGACAGATGACAGATGACAGATGACAGATGACAGATGACAGATAACAGATGACAGATGACAGATGACAAATGACAAATGACAGATGACAGATGACAGATGACAGATGACAGATGACAGATGACAGATGACAGATGACAGATGACAGATGACAGATGACAGATGACAGATGACAGATGACAGATGACAGATGACAGATGACAGATGACAGATGACAGATGATAGATGACAGATGACAGATGACAGATGACAGATGACAGATGACAGATGACAGATGACAGATGACAGATGACAAATGACAAATGACAAATGACAGATGACAGATGACAGAAGACAGATGACAGATGACAGATGACAGATGACAGATGACAGATGACAGATGACAGATGACAGATGATAGATGACAGATGACAGATGATAGATGACAGATGAGAGACGAAAGACGACAGATGACAGATGACAGATAACAGATGACAGATGACAGATGATAGAGGACAGGTGACAGGTGACAGATGACAGATGACAGATGACAGATGACAGATAACAGATGACAGATGACAGATGACAGATGACACATGGCAGATGACAGATGACAGATGACAGATGACAGATGACACATGACAGATGACAGATGACAGATGACAGATGACAGATGACAGATGACAGATGACAGATGACAGATGACAGATGACAGATGACAAATGACAAATGACAGATGACAGATGACAGATAACAGATGACAGATGATAGATGACAGATGACAGATGAGAGATGATAGATGACAGATGAGAGACGAAATACGACAGATGACAGATGACAGATAACAGATGACAGATGACAGATGATAGAGGACAGGTGACAGGTGACATGTGACCGGTCACAGATGACAGATGACAGATGACAGATGACAGGTGACAGATAACAGATGACAGGTGACAGATAACAGATGACAGATGACAGATGACAGATGACAGATGACAGATGACAGATGACAGATGACAGATGACAGATGACAGATGACATTTGACAGATGACAGATGACAGATGACAGATGACAGATGAAGGATGACAGATGACAGATGACAGATGACAGATGACAGATGACAGATGACAGATGACAGATGACAGATGACAGATGACAGATGACAAATGACAGATGACAGATGACAGATGACAGATGACAGATGACAGATGACAGATGACAGATGACAGATGACAAATGAAAAATGACAAACGACAGATGACAAATGACAAATGACAGATGACAGATGACAAATGACAGATGACAGATGACAGATGACAGATGACAGATGACAGATGACAGATGACAGATGACAGATGACAGATGACAGATGACAGATGACAGATGACAGATGACAGATGACAGATGACAGATGACAGATGACAGATGACAGATGACAGATGACAGATGACAGATGACAGATGACAGATGACAGATGACAGATGACAGATGACAGATGACAGATGACAGATGACAGATGACCGATGACAAATGACAGACGACAGACGACAGATGACAGATGACCGATGATAGATGACAGATGACTGATGACAGATGACAGATGACAGATGACAGATGACAAATGACAGATGATAGATGACAGATGACAGATGACAGATGACAGATGACAGATCACAAATGACAGATGACAGATGATAGATGACATATGACAGATGACAAATGACAGATGTCTGATGACAGATGACAGATGACAGATGACAGATGACAGATGACAGATGACAGATGACAGATGACAGATGACAGATGACAGATGACAGATGACAGATGACAGATGACAGATGACAGATGACAGATGACAGATGACAGATGACAGATGACAAATGAAAAATGACAAACGACAGATGACAAATGACAAATGACAGATGACAGATGACAAATGACAGATGACAGATGACAGATGACAGATGACAGATGACAGATGACAGATGACAGATGACAGATGACAGATGACAGATGACAGATGACAGATGACAGGTGACAGATGACAGATGACAGATGACAGATGACAGATGACAGATGACAGATGACAGATGACAGATGACAGATGACAGATGACAGATGACAGATGACAGATGACAGATGACAGATGACAGATGACAGATGACAGATGACAGATGACAGATGACAGATGACAGATGACAGATGACAGATGACAGATGACAGATGACAGATGACAGATGGCAGATGACAGATGACAGATGACAGATGACAGATGACAGATGACAGATGACAGATGACAAATGACAGATGACAGATGACATATGACAGATGAGAGACGAAAGACGACAGATGACAGATGACAGATAACAGATGACAGATGATAGAGGACAGGTGACAGGTGACATATGACAGGTCACAGATGACAGATGACAGATGACAGATGGCAGATGACAGATGACAGGTGACAGATAACAGATGACAGATAACAGATGACAGATGACAGATGACAGATGACAGATGACAGATGACAGATGACAGATGACAGATGACAGATGACAGATGACAGATGACAGATGACATATGACAGATGACAGATGACAGATGTCTGATGACAGATGACAGATGGCAGATGAGAGATGACAGATGACAGATGACAAATGACAGATGACAGATGACAGATGACAGATGACAGATGACAGGTGACAGATGACAGATGACAGATGACAGATGACAGATGACAGATGACAGATGACAGATGACAGATGACAGATGACAGATGACAGATGACAAATGACAAATGACAGATGACAGATAACAGATGACAGATGATAGATGACAGATGACAGATGACAGATGACAGATGACAGATGACAGATGACAGATGACAGATGACAGATGACAGATGACAGATGACAGATGACAGATGACAGGTGACAGATAACAGATGACAGGTGACAGATAACAGATGACAGATGACAGATGACAGATGACAGATGACAGATGACAGATGACAGATGACAGACGACAGATGACATATGACAGATGACAGATGTCTGATGACAGACGACAGATGGCAGATGTGAGATAACAGATGACAGATGACAGATGACAGATGACAGATGACAGATGACAGATGACAGATGACAGATGACAGATGACAGATGACAGATGACAGATGACAGATGACAGATGACAGATGACAAATGACAGATGACAGATGACAAATGAAAAATGACAAACGACAGATGACAAATGACAGATGACAGATGACAAATGACAGATGACAGATGACAGATGACAGGTGACAGATGACAGATGACAGATGACAGATGACAGATGACAGATGACAGATGACAGATGACAGATGACAGATGACAGATGACAGATGACAGATGACAGATGACAGATGACAGATGACAGATGACAGATGACAGATGACAGATGACAGATGACAGATGACAGATGACAGATGACAGATGACAGATGACAGATGACAGATGACAGATGACCGATGACAAATGACAGACGACAGATGACAGATGACCGATGATAGACGACAGGTGACATACGACAGATGACAGATAACAGATGACAGATAACAGATGACAAATGACAGATGACAGATGACAGATGACAGATGACAGATGACAGATGACAGATGACAGATGACAGATGACAGATGACAGATGACAGATGACAAATGACAGATGATAGATGACAGATGACAGATGACAGATGACAGATGACAGATGACAAATGACAGATGACAGATGACAGATGACATATGACAGATGACAGATGACAGATGTCTGATGACAGATGACAGATGACAGATGACAGATGACAGATGACAGATGACAGATGACAGATGACAGATGACAGATGACATATGGCAGATGACAAATGACAGATGTCTGATGACAGACGACAGATGGCAGATGTGAGATGACAGATGACAGATGACAGATGACAGATGACAGATGACAGATGACAGATGACAGATGACAGATGACAGATGACAGATGACAGATGACAGATGACAGATGACAGATGACAGATGACAGATGACAGATGACAGATGACAGATGACAGATGACAGATGACAGATGACAGATGACAGATGACAGGTGACAGATGACAGATGACAAATGACAGATGACAGATGACATATGACAGATGAGGAGACGAAAGACGACAGATGACAGATGACAGATAACAGATGACAGATGATAGAGGACAGGTGACAGGTGACATATGACCGGTCACAGATGACAGATGACAGATGACAGATGACAGATGACAGATGACAGGTGACAGATAACAGATGACAGATAACAGATGACAGATGACAGATGACAGATGACAGATGACAGATGACAGATGACAGATGACAGATGACAGATGACAGATGACAGATGACAGATGACAGATGACAGATGACAGATGACAGATGACAGATGACATATGACAGATGACAGATGACAGATGTCTGATGACAGATGACAGATGGCAGATGAGAGATGACAGATGACAGATGACAAATGACAGATGACAGATGACAGATGACAGATGACAGCTGACAGGTGACAGATGACAGATGACAGATGACAGATGACAGATGACAGATGACAGATGACAGATGACAGATGACAGATGACAGATGACAGATGACAGATGACAGATGATAGATGACAGATGACAGATGACAGATGACAGATGACAGATGACAGATGACAGATGACAGATGACAGATGACAAATGACAAATGACAAATGACAGATGACAGATGACAGAAGACAGATGACAGATGACAGATGACAGATGACAGATGACAGATGACAGATGACAGATGACAGATGACAGATGACAGATGACAAATGACAAATGACAAATGACAGATGACAGATGACAGAAGACAGATGACAGATGACAGATGACAGATGACAGATGACAGATGACAGATGACAGATGACAGATGATAGATGACAGATGACAGATGATAGATGACAGATGAGAGACGAAAGACGACAGATGACAGATAACAGATGACAGATGACAGATGATAGAGGACAGGTGACAGGTGACAGATGACAGATGACAGATGACAGATGACAGATAACAGATGACAGATGACAGATGACAGATGACACATGGCAGATGACAGATGACAGATGACAGATGACAGATGACACATGACAGATGACAGATGACAGATGACAGATGACAGATGACAGATGACAGATGACAGATGACAGATGACAGATAACAGATGACAGATGACAGATGACAAATGACAAATGACAGATGACAGATGACAGATGACAGATGACAGATGACAGATGACAGATGACAGATGACAGATGACAGATGACAGATGACAGATGACAGATGACAGATGACAGATGACAGATGACAGATGACAGATGACAGATGACAGATGATAGATGACAGATGACAGATGACAGATGACAGATGACAGATGACAGATGACAGATGACAGATGACAGATGACAGATAACAGATGACAGATGACAGATGACAAATGACAAATGACAGATGACAGATGACAGATGACAGATGACAGATGACAGATGACAGATGACAGATGACAGATGACAGATGACAGATGACAGATGACAGATGACAGATGACAGATGACAGATGACAGATGACAGATGACAGATGACAGATGATAGATGACAGATGACAGATGACAGATGACAGATGACAGATGACAGATGACAGATGACAGATGACAGATGACAAATGACAAATGACAAATGACAGATGACAGATGACAGAAGACAGATGACAGATGACAGATGACAGATGACAGATGACAGATGACAGATGACAGATGACAGATGATAGATGACAGATGACAGATGATAGATGACAGATGAGAGACGAAAGACGACAGATGACAGATGACAGATAACAGATGACAGATGACAGATGATAGAGGACAGGTGACAGGTGACAGATGACAGATGACAGATGACAGATGACAGATAACAGATGACAGATGACAGATGACAGATGACACATGGCAGATGACAGATGACAGATGACAGATGACAGATGACACATGACAGATGACAGATGACAGATGACAGATGACAGATGACAGATGACAGATGACAGATGACAGATGACAGATGACAGATGACAAATGACAAATGACAGATGACAGATGACAGATAACAGATGACAGATGATAGATGACAGATGACAGATGAGAGATGATAGATGACAGATGAGAGACGAAATACGACAGATGACAGATGACAGATAACAGATGACAGATGACAGATGATAGAGGACAGGTGACAGGTGACATGTGACCGGTCACAGATGACAGATGACAGATGACAGATGACAGGTGACAGATAACAGATGACAGGTGACAGATAACAGATGACAGATGACAGATGACAGATGACAGATGACAGATGACAGATGACAGATGACAGATGACAGATGACAGATGACATTTGACAGATGACAGATGACAGATGACAGATGACAGATGAAGGATGACAGATGACAGATGACAGATGACAGATGACAGATGACAGATGACAGATGACAGATGACAGATGACAGATGACAGATGACAAATGACAGATGACAGATGACAGATGACAGATGACAGATGACAGATGACAGATGACAGATGACAGATGACAAATGAAAAATGACAAACGACAGATGACAAATGACAAATGACAGATGACAGATGACAAATGACAGATGACAGATGACAGATGACAGATGACAGATGACAGATGACAGATGACAGATGACAGATGACAGATGACAGATGACAGATGACAGATGACAGATGACAGATGACAGATGACAGATGACAGATGACAGATGACAGATGACAGATGACAGATGACAGATGACAGATGACAGATGACAGATGACAGATGACAGATGACAGATGACAGATGACAGATGACAGATGACAGATGACCGATGACAAATGACAGACGACAGACGACAGATGACAGATGACCGATGATAGATGACAGATGACTGATGACAGATGACAGATGACAGATGACAGATGACAAATGACAGATGATAGATGACAGATGACAGATGACAGATGACAGATGACAGATCACAAATGACAGATGACAGATGATAGATGACATATGACAGATGACAAATGACAGATGTCTGATGACAGATGACAGATGACAGATGACAGATGACAGATGACAGATGACAGATGACAGATGACAGATGACAGATGACAGATGACAGATGACAGATGACAGATGACAGATGACAGATGACAGATGACAGATGACAGATGACAGATGACAAATGAAAAATGACAAACGACAGATGACAAATGACAAATGACAGATGACAGATGACAAATGACAGATGACAGATGACAGATGACAGATGACAGATGACAGATGACAGATGACAGATGACAGATGACAGATGACAGATGACAGATGACAGATGACAGGTGACAGATGACAGATGACAGATGACAGATGACAGATGACAGATGACAGATGACAGATGACAGATGACAGATGACAGATGACAGATGACAGATGACAGATGACAGATGACAGATGACAGATGACAGATGACAGATGACAGATGACAGATGACAGATGACAGATGACAGATGACAGATGACAGATGACAGATGACAGATGACAGATGACAGATGGCAGATGACAGATGACAGATGACAGATGACAGATGACAGATGACAGATGACAGATGACAAATGACAGATGACAGATGACATATGACAGATGAGAGACGAAAGACGACAGATGACAGATGACAGATAACAGATGACAGATGATAGAGGACAGGTGACAGGTGACATATGACAGGTCACAGATGACAGATGACAGATGACAGATGGCAGATGACAGATGACAGGTGACAGATAACAGATGACAGATAACAGATGACAGATGACAGATGACAGATGACAGATGACAGATGACAGATGACAGATGACAGATGACAGATGACAGATGACAGATGACAGATGACATATGACAGATGACAGATGACAGATGTCTGATGACAGATGACAGATGGCAGATGAGAGATGACAGATGACAGATGACAAATGACAGATGACAGATGACAGATGACAGATGACAGATGACAGGTGACAGATGACAGATGACAGATGACAGATGACAGATGACAGATGACAGATGACAGATGACAGATGACAGATGACAGATGACAGATGACAAATGACAAATGACAGATGACAGATAACAGATGACAGATGATAGATGACAGATGACAGATGACAGATGACAGATGACAGATGACAGATGACAGATGACAGATGACAGATGACAGATGACAGATGACAGATGACAGATGACAGGTGACAGATAACAGATGACAGGTGACAGATAACAGATGACAGATGACAGATGACAGATGACAGATGACAGATGACAGATGACAGATGACAGACGACAGATGACATATGACAGATGACAGATGTCTGATGACAGACGACAGATGGCAGATGTGAGATAACAGATGACAGATGACAGATGACAGATGACAGATGACAGATGACAGATGACAGATGACAGATGACAGATGACAGATGACAGATGACAGATGACAGATGACAGATGACAAATGACAGATGACAGATGACAAATGAAAAATGACAAACGACAGATGACAAATGACAGATGACAGATGACAAATGACAGATGACAGATGACAGATGACAGGTGACAGATGACAGATGACAGATGACAGATGACAGATGACAGATGACAGATGACAGATGACAGATGACAGATGACAGATGACAGATGACAGATGACAGATGACAGATGACAGATGACAGATGACAGATGACAGATGACAGATGACAGATGACAGATGACAGATGACAGATGACAGATGACAGATGACAGATGACAGATGACCGATGACAAATGACAGACGACAGATGACAGATGACCGATGATAGACGACAGGTGACATACGACAGATGACAGATAACAGATGACAGATAACAGATGACAAATGACAGATGACAGATGACAGATGACAGATGACAGATGACAGATGACAGATGACAGATGACAGATGACAGATGACAGATGACAGATGACAAATGACAGATGATAGATGACAGATGACAGATGACAGATGACAGATGACAGATGACAAATGACAGATGACAGATGACAGATGACATATGACAGATGACAGATGACAGATGTCTGATGACAGATGACAGATGACAGATGACAGATGACAGATGACAGATGACAGATGACAGATGACAGATGACAGATGACATATGGCAGATGACAAATGACAGATGTCTGATGACAGACGACAGATGGCAGATGTGAGATGACAGATGACAGATGACAGATGACAGATGACAGATGACAGATGACAGATGACAGATGACAGATGACAGATGACAGATGACAGATGACAGATGACAGATGACAGATGACAGATGACAGATGACAGATGACAGATGACAGATGACAGATGACAGATGACAGATGACAGATGACAGATGACAGGTGACAGATGACAGATGACAAATGACAGATGACAGATGACATATGACAGATGAGGAGACGAAAGACGACAGATGACAGATGACAGATAACAGATGACAGATGATAGAGGACAGGTGACAGGTGACATATGACCGGTCACAGATGACAGATGACAGATGACAGATGACAGATGACAGATGACAGGTGACAGATAACAGATGACAGATAACAGATGACAGATGACAGATGACAGATGACAGATGACAGATGACAGATGACAGATGACAGATGACAGATGACAGATGACAGATGACAGATGACAGATGACAGATGACAGATGACAGATGACAGATGACAGATGACATATGACAGATGACAGATGACAGATGTCTGATGACAGATGACAGATGGCAGATGAGAGATGACAGATGACAGATGACAAATGACAGATGACAGATGACAGATGACAGATGACAGCTGACAGGTGACAGATGACAGATGACAGATGACAGATGACAGATGACAGATGACAGATGACAGATGACAGATGACAGATGACAGATGACAGATGACAGATGACAGATGACAGATGACAGATGACAGATGACAAATGACAAATGACAGATGACAGATAACAGATGACAGATGATAGATGACAGATGACAGATGACAGATGACAGATGACAGATGACAGATGACAGATGACAGATGACAAATGACAGATGACAGGTGACAGATAACAGATGACAGGTGACAGATAACAGATGACAGATGACAGATGACAGATGACAGATGACAGATGACAGATGACAGATGACAGATGACAGATGACAGATGACATATGACAGATGACAGATGTCTGATGACAGACGACAGATGGCAGATGTGAGATGACAGATGACAGATGACAGATGACAGCTGACAGATGACAGATGACAGATGACAGATGACAGATGACAGATGACAGATGACAGATGACAGATGACAGATGACAGATGACAGATGACAGATGACAGATGACAGATGACAGATGACAGATGACAGATGACAAATGACAGATGACAGATGACAGATGACAGATGACAGATGACAAATGAAAAATGACAAACGACAGATGACAAATGACAGATGACAGATGACAGATGACCGATGACAAATGACAGACAACAGATGACAGATGACCGATGATAGACGACAAATGACAGATGACAGATGACAGATGACAGATGACAGATGACAGATGACAGATGACAGATGACAGATGACAGATGACAGATGACAGATGACAGATGACAAATGACAAATGACAGATGACAGATAACAGATGACAGATGATAGATGACAGATGACAGATGACAGATGACAGATGACAGATGACAGATGACAGATGACAAATGACAGATGACAGGTGACAGATAACAGATGACAGGTGACAGATAACAGATGACAGATGACAGATGACAGATGACAGATGACAGATGACAGATGACAGATGACAGATGACAGATGACATATGACAGATGACAGATGTCTGATGACAGACGACAGATGGCAGATGTGAGATGACAGATGACAGATGACAGATGACAGCTGACAGATGACAGATGACAGATGACAGATGACAGATGACAGATGACAGATGACAGATGACAGATGACAGATGACAGATGACAGATGACAGATGACAGATGACAGATGACAGATGACAGATGACAGATGACAAATGACAGATGACAGATGACAGATGACAGATGACAGATGACAAATGAAAAATGACAAACGACAGATGACAAATGACAGATGACAGATGACAGATGACCGATGACAAATGACAGACGACAGATGACAGATGACCGATGATAGACGACAGGTGACATACGACAGATGACAGATAACAGATGACAGATAACAGATGACAAATGACAGATGACAGATGACAGATGACAGATGATAGATGACAGATGACAGATGACAGATGACAGATGACAGATGACAGATGACAGATAACAGATGACAGATGACAAATGACAAATGACAGATGACAGATGACAGATGACAGGTGACAGATGACAGATGACAGATGACAGATGACAGATGACAGATGACAGAAGACAGATGACAGATGACAGATGACAGATGACAGATGACAGATGACAGATGACAGATGACAGATGACAGATGACAGATGACAGATGACCGATGACAAATGACAGACGACAGATGACAGATGACCGATGATAGACGACAGGTGACATACGACAGATGACAGATAACAGATGACAGATAACAGATGACAAATGACAGATGACAGATGACAGATGACAGATGACAGATGACAGATGACAGATGACAGATGACAGATGACAGATGACAGATGACAGATGACAGATGACAGATGACAGATGACAGATAACAGATGACAGATGACAAATGACAAATGACAGATGACAGATGACAGATGACAGATGACAGATGACAGATGACAGATGACAGATGACAGATGACAGATGACAGATGACAGATGACAAATGAAAAATGACAAACGACAGATGACAAATGACAGATGACAGATGACAGATGACAGATGACAGATGACAGATGACAGATGACAAATGACAGATGACAGATGACAGATGACAGATGACAGATGACAAATGAAAAATGACAAACGACAGATGACAAATGACAGATGACAGATGACAAATGACAGATGACAGATGACAGATGACAGATGACAGGTGACAGATGACAGATGACAGATGACAGATGACCGATGATAGACGACAGGTGACATACGACAGATGACAGATAACAGATGACAGATAACAGATGACAAATGACAGATGACAGATGACAGATGACAGATGACAGATGACAGATGACAGATGACAGATGACAGATGACAGATGACAGATGACAGATGACAGATGACAGATGACAGATGACAGATAACAGATGACAGATGACAAATGACAAATGACAGATGACAGATGACAGATGACAGATGACAGATGACAGATGACAGATGACAGATGACAGATGACAGATGACAGATGACAGATGACAAATGAAAAATGACAAACGACAGATGACAAATGACAGATGACAGATGACAGATGACAGATGACAGATGACAGATGACAGATGACAAATGACAGATGACAGATGACAGATGACAGATGACAGATGACAAATGAAAAATGACAAACGACAGATGACAAATGACAGATGACAGATGACAAATGACAGATGACAGATGACAGATGACAGATGACAGGTGACAGATGACAGATGACAGATGACAGATGACAGATGACAGATGACAGATGACAGATGACAGATGACAGATGACAGATGACAGATGATAGATGATAGATGACAGATGACAGATGACAGACGACAGATGGCAGATGTGAGATGACAGATGACAGATGACAGATGACAGCTGACAGATGACAGATGACAGATGACAGATGACAGATGACAGGTGACAGATGACAGATGACAGATGACAGATGACAGATGACAGAAGACAGATGACAGATGACAGATGACAGATGACAGATCACAGATGACAGATGACAGATGACAGATGACAGATGACAGATGACAGATGACAGATGACAGATGACAGATGACAGACGACAGATGACAGATGACATATGACAGATGACAGATGTCTGATGACAGACGACAGATGGCAGATGTGAGATGACAGATGACAGATGACAGATGACAGCTGACAGATGACAGATGACAGATGACAGATGACAGATGACAGGTGACAGATGACAGATGACAGATGACAGATGACAGATGACAGATGACAGAAGACAGATGACAGATGACAGATGACAGATGACAGATGACAGATGACAGATGACAGATGACAGATGACAGATGACAGATGACAGATGACAGATGACAGATGACCGATGACAAATGACAGACGACAGATGACAGATGACCGATGATAGACGACAGGTGACATACGACAGATGACAGATAACAGATGACAGATAACAGATGACAAATGACAGATGACAGATGATAGATGACAGATGACAGATGACAGATGACAGATGACAGATGACAGATGACAGATGACAGATGACAGATGACAGATGACAGATGACAGATGACAGATAACAGATGACAGATGACAAATGACAAATGACAGATGACAGATGACAGATGACAGATGACAGATGACAGATGACAGATGACAGATGACAGATGACAGATGACAGATGACAGATGACAGATGACAGATGACAGATGACAGATGACAGATGACAGATGACAAATGAAAAATGACAAACGACAGATGACAAATGACAGATGACAGATGACAGATGACAGATGACAGATGACAGATGACAAATGACAGATGACAGATGACAGATGACAGATGACAGATGACAAATGAAAAATGACAAACGACAGATGACAAATGACAGATGACAGATGACAAATGACAGATGACAGATGACAGATGACAGATGACAGGTGACAGATGACAGATGACAGATGACAGATGACAGATGACAGATGACAGATGACAGATGACAGATGACAGATGACAGATGACAGATGACGGATGACAGATGATAGATGATAGATGACAGATGACAGATGACAGATGACAGATGACAGATGACAGATGACAGATGACAGATGACATATGACAGATGACAGATGTCTGATGACAGACGACAGATGGCAGATGTGAGATGACAGATGACAGATGACAGATGACAGCTGACAGATGACAGATGACAGATGACAGATGACAGATGACAGATGACAGATGGCAGATGACAGATGACAGATGACAGATGACAGATGACAGATGACAGATGACAGATGACAGATGACAGATGACAGATGACAAATGACAGATGACAGATGACAGATGACAGATGACAAATGAAAAATGACAAACGACAGATGACAAATGACAGATGACAGATGACAGATGACAGATGACAGATGACAAATGACAGATGACAGATGACAGATGACAGATGACAGATGACAAATGAAAAATGACAAACGACAGATGACAAATGACAGATGACAGATGACAAATGACAGATGACAGATGACAGATGACAGATGACAGATGACAGGTGACAGATGACAGATGACAGATGACAGATGACAGATGACAGATGACAGATGACAGATGACAGATGACAGATGACAGATGACAGATGACAGATGACAGATGACAGATGACAGATGACAAATGACAGATGACAGATGACAGATAACAGATGACAGATGACAGATGACAGATGACAGATGACAGATGACCGATGACAAATGACAGACGACAGATGACAGATGACCGATGATAGACGACAGGTGACATACGACAGATGACAGATAACAGATGACAGATAACAGATGACAAATGACAGATGACAGATGACAGATGACAGATGACAGATGACAGATGACAGATGACAGATGACAGATGACAGATGACAGATGACAGATGACAGATGACAGATAACAGATGACAGATGACAAATGACAAATGACAGATGACAGATGACAGATGACAGATGACAGATGACAGATGACAGATCACAGATGACAGATGACAGATGACAGATGACAGATGACAGATGACAGATGACAGATGACAGATGACAGATGACAGATGACAGATGACAGATGATAGATGACAGATGACAGATGACAGATGACAGATGACAGATGACAGATGACAGATGACAGATGACAGATGACAGATGACAGATGACAGATGACAGATGACAGATGACCGATGACAAATGACAGACGACAGATGACAGATGACCGATGATAGACGACAGGTGACATACGACAGATGACAGATAACAGATGACAGATAACAGATGACAAATTACAGATGACAGATGACAGATGACAGATGACAGATGACAGATGACAGATGACAGATGACAGATGACAGATGATAGATGACAGATGACAGATAACAGATGACAGATGACAAATGACAAATGACAGATGACAGATGACAGATGACAGATGACAGATGACAAATGACAGATGACAGATGACAGATGACAGATGACAGATGACAGATGACAGATGACAGATGACAGATGACAGATGACAGATGACAGATGACAGATGACAGATGACAGATGACAGATAACAGATGACAGATGACAAATGACAAATGACAGATGACAGATGACAGATGACAGATGACAGATGACAGATGACAGATGACAAATGACAGATGACAGATGACAGATGACAGATGACAGATGACAGATGACAGATGACAGATGACAGATGACAGATGACAGATGACAGATGACAGATGACAGATGACAGATGACAGATAACAGATGACAGATGACAAATGACAAATGACAGATGACAGATGACAGATGACAGATGACAGATGACAGATGACAGATGACAGATGACAGATGACAGATGACAGATGACAGATGACAAATGAAAAATGACAAACGACAGATGACAAATGACAGATGACAGATGACAGATGACAGATGACAGATGACAGATGACAGATGACAAATGACAGATGACAGATGACAGATGACAGATGACAGATGACAAATGAAAAATGACAAACGACAGATGACAAATGACAGATGACAGATGACAAATGACAGATGACAGATGACAGATGACAGATGACAGGTGACAGATGACAGATGACAGATGACAGATGACCGATGATAGACGACAGGTGACATACGACAGATGACAGATAACAGATGACAGATAACAGATGACAAATGACAGATGACAGATGACAGATGACAGATGACAGATGACAGATGACAGATGACAGATGACAGATGACAGATGACAGATGACAGATGACAGATGACAGATGACAGATGACAGATAACAGATGACAGATGACAAATGACAAATGACAGATGACAGATGACAGATGACAGATGACAGATGACAGATGACAGATGACAGATGACAGATGACAGATGACAGATGACAGATGACAAATGAAAAATGACAAACGACAGATGACAAATGACAGATGACAGATGACAGATGACAGATGACAGATGACAGATGACAGATGACAAATGACAGATGACAGATGACAGATGACAGATGACAGATGACAAATGAAAAATGACAAACGACAGATGACAAATGACAGATGACAGATGACAAATGACAGATGACAGATGACAGATGACAGATGACAGGTGACAGATGACAGATGACAGATGACAGATGACAGATGACAGATGACAGATGACAGATGACAGATGACAGATGACAGATGACAGATGATAGATGATAGATGACAGATGACAGATGACAGACGACAGATGGCAGATGTGAGATGACAGATGACAGATGACAGATGACAGCTGACAGATGACAGATGACAGATGACAGATGACAGATGACAGGTGACAGATGACAGATGACAGATGACAGATGACAGATGACAGAAGACAGATGACAGATGACAGATGACAGATGACAGATCACAGATGACAGATGACAGATGACAGATGACAGATGACAGATGACAGATGACAGATGACAGATGACAGATGACAGACGACAGATGACAGATGACATATGACAGATGACAGATGTCTGATGACAGACGACAGATGGCAGATGTGAGATGACAGATGACAGATGACAGATGACAGCTGACAGATGACAGATGACAGATGACAGATGACAGATGACAGGTGACAGATGACAGATGACAGATGACAGATGACAGATGACAGATGACAGAAGACAGATGACAGATGACAGATGACAGATGACAGATGACAGATGACAGATGACAGATGACAGATGACAGATGACAGATGACAGATGACAGATGACAGATGACCGATGACAAATGACAGACGACAGATGACAGATGACCGATGATAGACGACAGGTGACATACGACAGATGACAGATAACAGATGACAGATAACAGATGACAAATGACAGATGACAGATGATAGATGACAGATGACAGATGACAGATGACAGATGACAGATGACAGATGACAGATGACAGATGACAGATGACAGATGACAGATGACAGATGACAGATAACAGATGACAGATGACAAATGACAAATGACAGATGACAGATGACAGATGACAGATGACAGATGACAGATGACAGATGACAGATGACAGATGACAGATGACAGATGACAGATGACAGATGACAGATGACAGATGACAGATGACAGATGACAGATGACAAATGAAAAATGACAAACGACAGATGACAAATGACAGATGACAGATGACAGATGACAGATGACAGATGACAGATGACAAATGACAGATGACAGATGACAGATGACAGATGACAGATGACAAATGAAAAATGACAAACGACAGATGACAAATGACAGATGACAGATGACAAATGACAGATGACAGATGACAGATGACAGATGACAGGTGACAGATGACAGATGACAGATGACAGATGACAGATGACAGATGACAGATGACAGATGACAGATGACAGATGACAGATGACAGATGACGGATGACAGATGATAGATGATAGATGACAGATGACAGATGACAGATGACAGATGACAGATGACAGATGACAGATGACAGATGACATATGACAGATGACAGATGTCTGATGACAGACGACAGATGGCAGATGTGAGATGACAGATGACAGATGACAGATGACAGCTGACAGATGACAGATGACAGATGACAGATGACAGATGACAGATGACAGATGGCAGATGACAGATGACAGATGACAGATGACAGATGACAGATGACAGATGACAGATGACAGATGACAGATGACAGATGACAAATGACAGATGACAGATGACAGATGACAGATGACAAATGAAAAATGACAAACGACAGATGACAAATGACAGATGACAGATGACAGATGACAGATGACAGATGACAAATGACAGATGACAGATGACAGATGACAGATGACAGATGACAAATGAAAAATGACAAACGACAGATGACAAATGACAGATGACAGATGACAAATGACAGATGACAGATGACAGATGACAGATGACAGATGACAGGTGACAGATGACAGATGACAGATGACAGATGACAGATGACAGATGACAGATGACAGATGACAGATGACAGATGACAGATGACAGATGACAGATGACAGATGACAGATGACAGATGACAAATGACAGATGACAGATGACAGATAACAGATGACAGATGACAGATGACAGATGACAGATGACAGATGACCGATGACAAATGACAGACGACAGATGACAGATGACCGATGATAGACGACAGGTGACATACGACAGATGACAGATAACAGATGACAGATAACAGATGACAAATGACAGATGACAGATGACAGATGACAGATGACAGATGACAGATGACAGATGACAGATGACAGATGACAGATGACAGATGACAGATGACAGATGACAGATAACAGATGACAGATGACAAATGACAAATGACAGATGACAGATGACAGATGACAGATGACAGATGACAGATGACAGATCACAGATGACAGATGACAGATGACAGATGACAGATGACAGATGACAGATGACAGATGACAGATGACAGATGACAGATGACAGATGACAGATGATAGATGACAGATGACAGATGACAGATGACAGATGACAGATGACAGATGACAGATGACAGATGACAGATGACAGATGACAGATGACAGATGACAGATGACAGATGACCGATGACAAATGACAGACGACAGATGACAGATGACCGATGATAGACGACAGGTGACATACGACAGATGACAGATAACAGATGACAGATAACAGATGACAAATTACAGATGACAGATGACAGATGACAGATGACAGATGACAGATGACAGATGACAGATGACAGATGACAGATGATAGATGACAGATGACAGATAACAGATGACAGATGACAAATGACAAATGACAGATGACAGATGACAGATGACAGATGACAGATGACAGATGACAGATGACAGATGACAGATGACAGATGACAGATGACAGATGACAGATGACAGATGACAGATGACAGATGACAGATGACAGATGACAGATGATAGATGACAGATGACAGATGACAGATGACAGATGACAGATGACATATGACAGATGACAGATGTCTGATGACAGACGACAGATGGCAGATGTGAGATGACAGATGACAGATGACAGATGACAGCTGACAGATGACAGATGACAGATGACAGATGACAGATGACAGATGACATATGACAGATGACAGATGTCTGATGACAGACGACAGATGGCAGATGTGAGATGACAGATGACAGATGACAGATGACAGCTGACAGATGACAGATGACATATGACAGATGACAGATGACAGATGACAGATGACAGATGACAGATGACAGATGACAGATGACAGGTGACAAATGACAGATGACAGATGACAGATGACATATGACAGATGAGGAGACGAAAGACGACAGATGACAGATGACAGATAACAGATGACAGATGATAGAGGACAGGTGACAGGTGACATATGACAGGTCACAGATGACAGATGACAGATGATAGATGACAGATGACAGATGACAGATGACAGGTGACAGATAACAGATGACAGATAACAGATGACAGATGACAGATGACAGATGACAGATGACAGATGACAGATGACAGATGACAGATGACAGATGACAGATGACAGATGACAGATGACAGATGACAGATGACAGATGACAGATGACATATGACAGATGACAGATGACAGATGTCTGATGACAGATGACAGATGGCAGATGAGAGATGACAGATGACAGATGACAAATGACAGATGACAGATGACAGATGACAGATGACAGCTGACAGGTGACAGATGACAGATGACAGATGACAGATGACAGATGACAGATGACAGATGACAGATGACAGATGACAGATGACAGATGACAGATGACAGATGACAGATGACAGATGACAAATGACAAATGACAGATGACAGATAACAGATGACAGATGATAGATGACAGATGACAGATGACAGATGACAGATGACAGATGACAAATGACAGATGACAGATGACAGGTGACAGATAACAGATGACAGGTGACAGATAACAGATGACAGATGACAGATGACAGATGACAGATGACAGATGACAGATGACAGATGACAGATGACAGATGACAGATGACAGATGACAGATGACATATGACAGATGACAGATGACAGATGACAGACGACAGATGGCAGATGTGAGATGACAGATGACAGATGACAGATGACAGCTGACAGATGACAGATGACAGATGACAGATGACAGATGACAGATGACAGATGACAGATGACAGATGACAGATGACAGATGACAGATGACAGATGACAGATGACAAATGACAGATGACAGATGACAGATGACAGATGACAGATGACAAATGAAAAATGACAAACGACAGATGACAAATGACAGATGACAGATGACAAATGACAGATGACAGATGACAGATGACAGGTGACAGATGACAGATGACAGATGACAGATGACAGATGACAGATGACAGATGACAGATGACAGATGACAGATGACAGATGACAGATGACAGATGACAGATGACAGATGACAGATGACAGATGACAGATGACAGATGACAGATGACAGATGACAGATGACAGATGACAGATGACAGATGACAGATGACAGATGACCGATGACAAATGACAAATGACAGACGACAGATGACAGATGACCGATGATAGACGACAGGTGACATACGACAGATGACAGATGACAGATGACAGATAACAGATGACAAATGACAGATGACAGATGACAGATGACAGATGACAGATGACAGATGACAGATGACAGATGACAGATGACAGATGACAGATGACAGATAACAGATGACAGATGACAAATGACAAATGACAGATGACAGATGACAGATGACAGATGACAGATGACAGATGACAGATGACAGATGACAGATGACAGATGACAGATGACAGATGACAGATGACAGATGACAGATGACAGATGACAGATGACAGATGACAGATGACAGATGATAGATGAGAGATGACAGATGACAGATGACAGATGACAGATGACAGATGACAGATGACAGATGACAGATGACAGATGACAGATGACAGATGACAGATGAGAGATGACAGATGACAGATGACAGATGACAGATAACAGATGACAGATGATAGATGACAGATGACAGATGACAGATGACAGAAGACGGATGACAAATGACAGATGACAGACGACAGATGACAGACGACAAATGACAGAGGATAGTTGACAGATGACAGATGACAGATGACACATGACACATAGCAGATGACTGATGACTGATGACAGATGACAGATGACAGACGACAGATGACAGATGACAGATGACAGATGACAGATGACAGATGACAGATGACAGATGACAGATGACAGATGACAGGTGACAGATGACAGATGACAGATGACAGATGACAGATGACAGATGACAGATGACAGATGACAGATGATAGATGACAGATGACAGAAGACGGATGACAAATGACAGATGACAGACGACAG
Source organism: Condylostylus longicornis (assembly GCF_029603195.1). NCBI lineage: Eukaryota > Metazoa > Arthropoda > Insecta > Diptera > Dolichopodidae > Condylostylus > Condylostylus longicornis. The sequence goes on from NW_026578010.1 coordinate 263,325, forward strand.
ATGACAGATGACAAATGACAGAGGATAGTTGACAGATGACAGATGACAGATGACACATGACACATAGCAGATGACTGATGACTGATGACAGATGACAGATGACAGATGACAGATGACAGACGACAGATGACAGATGACAGATAACAGATGACAGATGATAGATGACAGATGACAGATGACAGATGACAGAAGACGGATGACAAATGACAGATGACAGACGACAGATGACAGATGACAAATGACAGAGGATAGTTGACAGATGACAGATGACAGATGACACATGACACATAGCAGATGACTGATGACTGATGACAGATGACAGATGACAGATGACAGACGACAGATGACAGATGACAGATAACAGATGACAGATGATAGATGACAGGTGACAGATGACAGATGACAGAAGACGGATGACAAATGACAGATGACAGACGACAGATGACAGATGACAAATGACAGAGGATAGTTGACAGATGACAGATGACAGATGACACATGACACATAGCAGATGACTGATGACTGATGACAGATTACAGATGACAGATGACAGACGACAGATGACAGATGACAGATGACAGATGACAGATGACAGATGACAGATGACAGATGACAGATGACAGATGACAGGTGACAGATGACAGATGACAGATGACAGATGACAGATGACAGATGACAGATGACAGATGGCAGATGACAGATGACAGATGACAGATGACAGATGACAAATGACAGATGACAGATGACAGATGACAGATGACAGATGACAGATGACAGATGACAGATGACAGATGACAGATGACAGATGACAGATGAGAGATGAGAGATGACAGATGACAGATGACAGATGACAGATGACAGATGACAGATGACAGATGACAGATGACGGATGACAGATGACAGATGACAGATGACAGATGACAGATGACAGATGACAGATGACAGATGACAGATGACAGATGACAGAAGACAGATGACAGTTGACAGATGTCAGATGACAGATGACAGATGACAGATGACAGATGATAGATGACAGATGACAGATGACAGATGACAGATGACAGATGACAGATGACAGATGACATATGACAGGTGGCAGATGACAGATGACAGATGACAGATGGCAGATTAAACATTACACATGGCAGATGACATATGACAGATGACAGATGACAGATGACAGATGACAGATGACAGATGACAGATGACAGATGACAGATGACAGATGACAGATGACAGATGACAGATGACAGACGACAGATGACAGATGACAGATGACAGATGACAGATGACAGACGACAGATGACAATTGACAGATGACAGATGACAGATGACAGATGACAGATGACAGATGACAGATGACACATGACACATGGCAGATGACAGATGACTGATGACAGATGACGGATGACAGATGACAGATGACAGATGACAGATGACAGATGACAGATGACAGATGACAGATGACAGATGACAGATGACAGATGACAGATGACAGATGACAGATTACAGATGACAGATGACAGATGACATATAACAGAAGACAGATGACAGATGACAGATGACTGGTGACAGAGGACAGATGAAACATGGCAGATGACAGATGACAACATGACAATTGACAGACGACAGATGCCAATTGACAGATGACAGATGACAAATGACAGATGACAGATGACAGATGACAGCTGACAGATGACAGATGACAGATGACAGATGACAGATGACAGATGATAGATGACAGATGACAGATGACAGATGGCAGATGACAGATGACAGATGACAGATGACAGATAAGAGATGACAGATGACAGATGACAGATGACAGATGACAGATGACAGACTACAGATAACAGGTGGCAGATGACAGATGACAGATGACAGATGGCAGATTAAACATGACACATGGCAGATGACATATGACAGATGACAAATGACAGATGACTGATGACAGATGACAGATGACAGATGACAGATGACAGATGACAGATGACAGATGACAGATGACAGATGACAGATGACAGACGACAGATGACAATTGACAGATGACAGATGACAGATGACACATGACAGATGACAGATGACAGATGACACAGGACACATGGCATATGACAGATGACTGATGACAGATGACGGATGACAGATGACAGATGACAAATGACGATTGACAGACGACAGATGACAATTGACAGATGACAGATGACAGATGACAGATGACAGATGACAGATGACAGATGACAGATGACAGATGACAGATGACAGATGACAGATGACAGATGAGAGATGACAGATGACAGATGACAGGTGACAGATGACAGATGACAGATGACATATGACATATGACAGAAGGCATATGACAGATGACAGATGACAGATGTCTGATGACAGATGACACATGGCAGATGACAGATGACAACATGACAGTTGACAGACGACAGATGCCAATTGACAGATGACAGATGACAAATGACAGATGACAGATGACAGATGACACTTGACACATGGCAGATGAATGATGACTGATGACAGATGACAGATGACAAGTGACAGTTGACAGACGACAGATGACAGATGACAGATGACAGATGACAGATGACAGAATACAGATGACAGATGACAGATGACAGATGACAGATGACAGATGACAGATGGCAGATGACAGATGACATATGACATATGACAGATGACATATGACAGAAAACAGATGACATATGACAGAAAACAGATGTCTGATGACAGCTGACAGATGACAGATGGCAGATGACAGAAGACAAATGACAGTTGACAGATGACAGATGACAGATAACAGATGACAGATGATAGATGACACATGACAGATGACACATGACACATGGCAGATGTTAGATGACAGATGACAGATGACAAATGACGGTTGATAGACGACAGATGACAATTGACAGATGACAGATGACAAATGACAAATGGCAGATTACAGATGACTGATGACTGAAGACAGATGACAGATGACAAATGACTGTTGACAGACGACAGATGACAATTGACAGATGACAGATGACAGATGATAGATGACAGATGACAGATGACAGATGACAGATGACAGATGACAGATGACAGATGACAGATGACAGATGACAGATGACAGATGACAGATGACGGATGACAGATGACAGATGACAGATCACAGATGACAGATGAAAAATGACAAATGACAGGTGACACATGACACATGACAGTTGACAGACGACAGATGACAATTGACAGATGACAGATGATAGATGACACATGACACATGGCAGATGACAGATGACAGATGACAGATGACGGATGACAAATGACAAATGACAGTTGACAGACGACAGATGGCAATTGACATATGACAGATGACATATGACAGAAGATAGATGACAGATGACAGATTTCTGTTGACAGATGACAGATGACAGATGGCAGATGAGAGATGACAGATGACAGATGACAGATGACAGATGACAGATGACAGATGACAGATGACAAATGAAAAATGACAAACGACAGATGACAAATGACAAATGACAGATGGCAGATGACAGATGACAGATGACAGATGATAGATGACAGATGACAGATGACAGATGACAGATGACAGATGACAGATGACAGATGACAGATGACAGATGACAGATGACAGATGACAGATGACAGATGACAGATGACAGATGACAGATGACAGGTGACAGGTGACAGATAACAGATGACAGATAACAGATGACAGATGACAGATGAGATGACATATGACAGATGACAGATGACAGATGACATATGACAGATGACAGATGACAGATGTCTGATGACAGATGGCAGGTGAGAGATGACAGATGACAGATGACAAATGACAGATGACAGATGACAGATGACAGATGACAGATGACAGGTGACAGATGACAGATGACAGATGACAGATGACAGATGACAGATGACAGATGACAGATGACAGATGACAGATGACAGATGACAAATGACAAATGACAGATGAAGAATAACAGATGACAGATGATAGATGACAGATGACAGATGACAGATGATAGATGACAGATGAGAAACGAAAGACGACAGATGACAGATGACAGATAACAGATGACAGATGACAGATGATAGAGGACAGGTGACAGGTGACATATGACAGGTCACAGATGACAGATGACAGATGGCAGATGAGAGATGACAGATGACAGATGACAGATGACAGATGACAGATGACAGATGACAGATGACAGATGACAGATGACAGATGACAGATGACAGATGACAGATGACAGATGACAGATGACAGATGACAGATGACAGATGACATATGACAGATGACAGATGACAGATGAGAGATGACAGATGACAGATGACAGATGACAGATGACAGATGACAGATGACAGATGACAGATGACAGATGAAAGATGACAGATGACAGATGACAGATGACAGATGACAGATGACATATGACAGATGACAGATGACAGATGACAGATGACAGATGACAGATGACAGATGACAGATGACAGATGACAGATGACAGATGATAGATGACAGATGACAGATTATAGATAACAGATGACAGATGATAGATGACAGATGACAGATGACAGATGATAGATGACAGATGAGAGACGAAAGACGACAGATGACAGATGACAGATAACAGATGACAGATGACAGATGATAGAGGACAGGTGACAGGTGACATATGACAGGTCACAGATGACAGATGACAGATGGCAGATGAGAGATGACAGATGACAGATGACAGATGACAGATGACAGATGACAGATGACAGATGACAGATGACAGATGACAGATGACAGATGACAAATGACAGATGACAGATGACAGATGACAGATGACAAATGAAAAATGACAAACGACAGATGACAAATGACAAATGACAGATGACAGATGACAAATAACAGATGACAGATGACAGATGACAGATGACAGGTGACAGATGACAGATGACAGATGACAGATGACAGATGACAGATGACAGATGACAGATGACAGATGACAGATGACAGATGACAGATGACAGATGACAGATGACAGATGACAGATGACAGATGACAGATGACAGATGACAAATGACAGATGACAGATGACAGATGACAGATGACAAATGAAAAATGACAAACGACAGATGACAAATGACAAATGACAGATGACAGATGACAAATAACAGATGACAGATGACAGATGACAGATGACAGGTGACAGATGACAGATGACAGATGACAGATGACAGATGACAGATGACAGATGACAGATGACAGATGACAGATGACAGATGACAGATGACAGATGACAGATGACAGATGACAGATGACAGATGACAGATGACAGATGACAGATGACAGATGACAGATGACCGATGACAAATGACAGACGACAGATGACAGATGACCGATGATAGACGACAGGTGACATACGACAGATGACAGATAACAGATGACAGATGACAGATGACAGATGACAGATGACAGATGACAGATGACAGATGAAAGATGATAGATGACAAATGACAAATGACAGATGACAGATGACAGATGACAGATGACAGATGACAGATGACAGATGACAGATGACAGATGACAGATGACAGATGACAGATGACAGATGACAGATGACAGATGACAGATGACAGATGACAGATGACAGATGATAGATGACAGATGACAGATGATAGATGACAGATGAGAGACGAAAGACGACAGATGACAGATGACAGATAACAGATGACAGATGACATATTACAGATGACAGATGACAGATGACAGATGACAGATGACAGATGACAGATGACAGATGACAGATGACAGATGATAGATGACAGATGACAGATGATAGATGACAGATGAGAGACGAAAGAAGACAGATGACAGATGACAGATAACAGATGACAGATGACAGATGATAGAGGACAGGTGACAGGTGACAGATGACAGATGACAGATGACAGATGACAGATGACAGATGACAGATGACAGATGACAGATGACAGATGACAGATGACAGATGACAGATGACAGATAACAGATGACAGATGACAAATGACAGATGACAGATGACAGATGACAGATGACAGATGACAGATGACAGATGACAGATGACAGATGACAGATGACAGATGACAGATGACAGATGACAGATGACAGATGACAGATGACAGATGACAGATGACATATGACAGATGACAGATGACAGATGACAGATGACAGATGACAGATGACAGATGACAGATGACAGATGACAGATGACAGATGACAGATGACAGATGACAGATGACAGATGACAGATGACAGATGATAGATGACTGATGACAGATGACAGATGACATATGACAGATGACAGATGACAGATGACAGATGACAGATGACAGATGACAGATGACAGATGACAGATGACAGATGACAGATGACAGATGACAGATGACAGATGACAGATGACAGATGACAGATGACAAATGACAAATGACAGATGAGAGATGACAGATGACAGATGACAGATGACAGATGACAGATGACAGATGACAGATGACAGATGACAGATGACAGATGACAGATCACAGATCACAGATGACAGATGACAGATGACAGATGACAGATGACAGATGACAGATGACAGATGACAGATGACAGATGACAGATGACAGATGACAGATGACAGATGACAAATGACAAATGACAGATGACAGATGACAGATGACAGATGACAGATGACAGATGACAGATGACAGATGACAGATGACAGATGACAGATGACAGATGACAGATGACAGATGACAAATGACAGATGACAGATGACAGATGACAGATGACAGATGACAGAAGACAGATGCCAGATGACAGATGATAAATGACAAATGACAGATGACAGATGACAGATGACAGATGAGAGACGAAAGACGACAGATGACAGATAACAGATGACAGATGACAGATGATAGAGGACAGGTGACAGGTGACAGATGACAGATGACAGATGACAGATGACAGATGACAGATGACAGATGACAGATGACAGATAACAGATGACAGATGACAAATGACAAATGACAGATGACAAATGACAAATGACAGATGACAGATGACAGATGACAGATGACAGATGACAGATGACAGATGACAGATGACAGATGACAGATGACAGATGACAGATGACAGATGACAGATGACAGATGACAGATGACAGATGACAGATGACAGATGACAGATGACAGATGACAGATGACAGATGACAAATGACAGATGACAGATGACAGATGACAGATGACAGATGACAGATGACAGATGACAGATGACAGACGACAGATGACAGATGACAGATGACAGATGACAGGTGACAGATGACAGATGACAGATGACAGATGACAGATGACAGATGACAGATGACAGATGACCGATGACAAATGACAGACGACAGATGACAGATGACCGATGATAGACGACAGGTGACATACGACAGATGACAGATAACAGATGACAGATAACAGATGACAAATGACAGATGACAGATGACAGATGACAAATGACAGATGACAGATGACAGATGACAGATGACAGATGACAGATGACAGATAACAGATGACAGATGACAAATGACAAATGACAGATGACAGATGACAGATGACAGATGACAGATGACAAATGACAGATGACAGATGACAGATGACAGATGACAGATGACAGATGACAGATGACAGATGACAGATGACAGATGACAGATGACAGATGACAGATGACAGATGACCGATGACAGATGACAGATGACAGATGACAGATGACAAATGACAAATGACAGATGACAGATGACAGCTGACAGATGACAGATGACAGATGACAGATGACAGATGACAGATGACAGATGACAGATGACAGATGACAGATGACAGATGACAGATGACAGATGACAGATGACAGATGACAGATGACAGATGACAGATGATAGATGACAGATGACAGATGATAGATGACAGATGAGAGACGAAGGACGACAGATGACAGATGACAGATAACAGATGACAGATGACAGATGACAGATGACAGATGATAGATGACAGATGACAGATAACAGATGACAGATGACAGATGACAGATGACAGATGACAGATGATAGATGACAGATGACAGATGATAGATGACAGATGAGAGACGAAAGACGACAGATGACAGATGACAGATAACAGATGACAGATGACAGATGATAGAGGACAGGTGACAGGTGACAGATGACAGATGACAGATGCCAGATGACAGATGACACATGGCAGATGACAGATGACAGATGACAGATAACAGATGACAGATGACAAATGACAGATGACAGATGACAGATGACAGATGACAGATGACAGATGACAGATGACAGATGACAGATGACAGATGACAGATGACAGATGACAGATGACAGATGACAGATGACAGATGACAGATGACAGATGACAGATGACAGATGACAGATGACAGATGACAGATGACAGATGACAGATGACAGATGACAGGTGACAGATGACAGATGACAGATGACAGATGACAGATGACAGATGACAGATGACAGATGACAGATGACAGATGACAGATGATAGATGACAGATGACAGATGACAGATGACAGATGACAGATGACAGATGACAGATGACAGATGACAGATGACAGATGACAGATGACAGATGACAGATAACAGATGACAAATGACAAATGACAAATTACAGATGACAGATGACAGATGACAGATGACAGATGACAGATGACAGATGACAGATGACAGATGACAGATGACAGATGACAGATGACAGATGACAGATGACAGATGATAGATGATAGATGACAGATGACAGATGACAGATGACAGATGACAGATGACAGATGACAGATGACAGATGACAGATGACAGATGACAGATGACAGATGACAGATGACAGATGACAGATGACAGATGACAGATGACAGATGACAGATGACAGATGACAGATGACAGATGACAGATGACAGATGACAGATGACAGATGACAGATGACAGATGACAAATGACAAATGACAGATGACAGATGACAGATGACAGATGACAAATGACAGATGACAGATGACAGATGACAGATGACAGATGACAGATGACAGATGACAGATAACAGATGACAGATGACAGATGACAGATGACAGATGACAGATGACAGATGACAGATGACAGATGACAGATGACAGATGACAGATGACAGATGACAGATGACAGATGACAGATGACAGATGACAGATGACAGATGACAGATGACAGATGACAGATGACAGATGACAAATGACAAATGACAGATGACAGATGACAGATGACAGATGACAGATGACAGATGACAGATGACAGATGACAGATGACAGATGACAGATGACAGATGACAGATGACAGATGACAGATGACAGATGACAGATGACAGATGACAGATGACAGATGACAGATGACAGATGACAGATGACAGATGACAGAAGACAGATGACAGATGACAGATGACAAATGACAAATGACAAATGACAGATGACAGATCACAGATGACAGATGACAGATGACAGATGACAGATGACAGATGACAGATGACAGATGACAGATGACAGATGACAGATGACAGATGATAGATGACAGATGACAGATGATAGATGACAGATGACAGATGACAGATGACAGATGACAGATGACAGATGACAGATGACAGATGACAGATGACAGATGACAGATGACAGATGACAGATGACAGATGACAGATGACAGATGGCAGATGACAGATGACAGATGACAGATGACAGATGACAGATGACAGATGACAGATGACAGATGACAGATGACAGATGACAGATGACAGATGACAGATGACAGATGACAGATGACAGATAACAGATGACAGATGACAAATGACAAATGACAGATGACAGATGACAGATGATAGATGACAGATGAGAGACGAAAGACGACAGATGACAGATAACAGATAACAGATGACAGATGATAGAGGACAGGTGACAGGTGACAGATGACAGATGACAGATGACAGATGACAGATGACAGATGACACATGGCAGATGACAGATGACAGATGACAGATGACAGATAACAGATGACAGATGACAAATGACAAATGACAGATGACAGATGACAGATGACAGATGACAGATGACAGATGACAGATGACAGATGACAGATGACAGATGACAGATGACAGATGACAGATGACAGATGACAGATGACAGATGACAGATGACAGATGACAGATGACAGATGACTGATGACAGATGACAGATGACAGATGACAGATGACAGATGACAGATGACAGATGACAGATGACAGATGACAGATGACAGATGGCAGATGACAGATGACAGATAACAGATGACAGATGACAAATGACAAATGACAAATGACAAATGACAGATGACAGATGACAGATGATAGATGACAGATGAGACACGAAAGACGACAGATGACATATAACAGATAACAGATGACAGATGATAGAGGACAGGTGACAGGTGACAGATGACAGATGACAGATGACAGATGACAGATGACAGATGACAGATGACAGATGACAGATGACACATGGCAGATGACAGATGACAGATGACAGATGACAGATGACAGATGACAGATGACAGATGACAGATGACAGATGACAGATGACAGATGACAGACGACAGATGATAGATGACAGATGACAGATGACGGATGACAGATGACAGATGACAGATGACAGATGACAGATGACAGATGACAAATGACAAATGACAGATGACAGATAACAGATGACAGATGATAGATGACAGATGACAGATGATAGATGACAGATGAGAGACGAAAGACGACAGATGACAGATGACAGATAACAGATGACAGATGACAGCTGATAGAGGACAGGTGACAGGTGACATATGACAGGTCACAGATGACAGATGACAGATGACAGATGACAGGTGACAGACAACAGATGACAGGTGACAGATAACAGATGACAGATGATAGATGACAGATGACAGATGACAGATGACAGATGACAGATGACAGATGACAGATGACAGATGACAGATGACAGATGACAGATGACATGTGACAGATGACAGATGACAGATGACAGATGACAGATGACAGATGATAGATGACAGATGACAGATGACAGATGACAAATGACAGATGAATAATGACAGATGACAGATGACAGATGACAGATGACAGATGACAGATGACAGATGACAGATGACAGATGACAGATGACAGATGACAGATGACAGATGACAGATGACAGATGACAGATGACAGATGACAGATGACAGATGACAGATGACAGATGACAGATGACAGATGACAGATGACAGATGACAGATGACAGATGACAGATGACAGATGACAGATGACAGATGACAGATGACAGATGACAGATGACAGATGACAGATGACAGATGACAGATGACAGATGACAGATGACAGATGACAGATGACAAATGACAAATGACAGATGACAGATAACAGATGACAGATGATAGATCACAGATGACAGATGACAGAAGTCGGATGACAAATGACAGATGACAGACGACAGATGACAGATGACAAATGACAGAGGATAGATGACAGATGAGAGACGAAAGACGACAGATGACAGATGACAGATAACAGATGACAAATGACAGATGATAGAGGACATGTGACAGGTGACATATGACAGGTCACAGATGACAGATGACAGATGACAGATGACAGGTGACAGATAACAGATGACAGATGACAGATGACAGATGACAGATGACAGATGACAGATGACAGATGACAGATGACAGATGACAGATGACAGATGACAGATGACAGATGACAGATGACAGATGACAGATGACAGACGACAGATGACAGATGACAGATGACAGATGACAGATGACAGATGACAGATGACAGGTGACAGATGACAGATGACAGATGACAGATGACAGATGACAAATGACAAATGACAGATGACAGATGACAGATGACAGATGATAGATGACAGATGACAGATGACAGAAGACGGATGACAAATGACAGATGACAGACGACAGATGACAGATGACAAATGACAGAGGATAGTTGACAGATGACAGATGACAGATGACACATGACACATAGCAGATGACTGATGACTGATGACAGATGACAGATGACAGATGACAGACGACAGATGACAGATGACAGATAACAGATGACAGATGATAGATGACAGATGACAGATGACGGATGACAGAAGACGGATGACAAATGACAGATGACAGACGACAGATGACAGATGACAGATGACAAATGACAGAGGATAGTTGACAGATGACAGATGACAGATGACACATGACACATAGCAGATGACTGATGACTGATGACAGATGACAGATGACAGATGACAGACGACAGATGACAGATGACAGATGACAGATGACAGATGACAGATGACAGATGACAGATGATAGATGACAGATGACAGGTGACAGATGACAGATGACGGATGACAGATGACAGATGACAGATGACAGATGACAGATGACAAATGACAGATGACAGATGACAGATGACAGATGACAGATGACAGATGACAGATGACAGATGACAGATGACAGATGACAGATGACAGATGACAGATGACAGATGACAGATGACAGATGACAGATGACAGATGACAGATGACAGATGACGGATGACAGATGACGGATGACAGATGACAGATGACAGATGACAGATGACAGATAACAGATGACAGATGACAGATGACAGATGACAGATGACAGATGACAGATGACAGATGACAGATGACAGATGACAGAAGACAGGTGACAGTTGACAGATGACAGATGACAGATGACAGATGACAGATGACAGATGATAGATGACAGATGACAGATGACAGATGACAGATGACAGATGACAGATGACAGGTGGCAGATGACAGATGACAGATGACAGATGGCAGATTAAACATTACACATGGCAGATGACATATGACAGATGACAGATGACAGATGACAGATGACAGATGACAGATGACAGATGACAGATGACAGATGACAGATGACAGATGACAGATGACAGATGACAGATGACAGATGACAGATGACAGATGACAGATGACAGATGACAGATGACAGATGACAGACGACAGATGACAATTGCCAGGTGACAGATGACAGATGACAGATGACAGATGACAGATGACACATGACACATGACACATGGCAGATGACAGATGACTGATGACAGATGACGGATGACGGATGACAGATGACAGATGACAGATGACAGATGACAGATGACAGATGACAGATGACCGATGACAGATGACAGATGACAGATGACAGATGACAGATGACAGATGACAGATGACAGATGACAGATGACAGATGACATATGACATATGACAGAAGACAGATGACAGATGACACATGTCTGGTGACAGAGGACAGATGAAACATGGCAGATGACAGATGACAACATGACAGTTGACAGACGACAGATGCCAATTGACAGATGACAGATGACAAATGACAGATGACAGATGACAGATGACAGCTGACAGATGACAGATGACAGATGACAGATGACAGATGACAGATGATAGATGACAGATGACAGATGACAGATGACAGATGACAGATGACAGATGACAGATAAGAGATGACAGATGACAGATGACAGATGATAGATGACAGATGACAGACTACAGATAACAGGTGGCAGATGACAGATGACAGATGGCAGATTAAACATGACACATGGCAGATGACATATGACAGATGACAAATGACAGATGACTGATGACAGATGACAGATGACATATGACAGATGACAGATGACAGATGACAGATGACAGATGACAGATGACAGATGACAGATGACAGATGACAGACGACAGATGACAATTGACAGATGACAGATGACAGATGACAGATGACACATGACAGATGACAGATGACAGATGACACAGGACACATGGCATATGACAGATGACTGATGACAGATGAAGGATGACAGATGACAGATGACAAATGACGATTGACAGACGACAGATGACAATTGACAGATGACAGCTGACAGATGACAGATGACAGATGACAGATGACAGATGACAGATGACAGATGACAGATGACAGATGACAGATGACAGATGACAGATGACAGATGAGAGATGACAGATGACAGATGACAGATGACAGATGACAGATGACAGATGACATATGACATATGACAGAAGACATATGACAGATGACAGATGACAGATGTCTGATGACAGATGACACATGGCAGATGACAGATGACAACATGACAGTTGACAGACGACAGATGCCAATTGACAGATGACAGATGACAAATGACAGATGACAGATGACAGATGACAGATGACAGATGACACTTGACACATGGCAGATGAATGATGACTGATGACAGATGACAAATGACAAGTGACAGTTGACAGACGACAGATGGCAATTGACATATGACAGATGACATATGACAGAAGATAGATGACAGATGACAGATGTCTGATGACAGATGACAGATGACAGATGACAGATGGCAGATGAGAGATGACAGATGACAGATGACAGATGACAGATGACAGATGGCAGATGACAGATGACATATGACATATGACAGATGACATATGACAGAAAACAGATGACATATGACAGAAAACAGATGTCTGATGACAGCTGACAGATGACAGATGGCAGATGACAGAAGACAAATGACAGTTGAGAGACGACAGATGCCAATTGATAGATGACAGATGACAGATGACAGATGACAGATGACACATGACACATGGCAGATGTTACATGACAGATGACAGATGACAAATGACGGTTGATAGACGACAGATGACAATTGACAGATGACAGATGACAAATGACAAATGGCAGATTACAGATGACTGATGACTGAAGACAGATGACAGATGACAAATGACTGTTGACAGACGACAGATGACAATTGACAGATGACAGATGACAGATGACAGATGACAGATGACAGATGATAGATGACAGATGACAGATGACAGATGACAGATGACAGATGACGGATGACAGATGACAGATGACAGATGATAGATGACAGGTGACACATGACACATGACAGTTGACAGACGACAGATGACAATTGACAGATGACAGATGACAGATGACACATGACACATGGCAGATGACAGATGACAGATGACAGATGACGGATGACAGATGACAAATGACAGTTGACAGACGACAGATGGCAATTGACATATGACAGATGACATATGACAGAAGATAGATGACAGATGACAGATGTCTGATGACAGATGACAGATGACAGATGACAGATGGCAGATGAGAGATGACAGATGACAGATGACAGATGACAGATGACAAATGAAAAATGACAAACGACAGATGACAAATGACAAATGACAGATGGCAGATGACAGATGACAGATGACAGATGACAGATGACAGATGACAGATGACAGATGACAGATGACAGATGACAGATGACAGATGACAGATGACATATGACAGAAGATAGATGACAGATGACAGATGTCTGATGACAGATGACAGATGACAGATGACAGATGACACATGACAGATGACAGATGACCGGTGACAAATGACAGACGACAGATGACAGATGACAGATGACAGATGACAGATGATAGACGACAGGTGACATACGACAGATGACAGATAACAGATGACAGATGACAGATGACAAATGACAGATGACAGATGACAGATAACAGATGACAGATGACAGATGACAGATGACAGATGACAGATGACAGATGACAATTGACAGATGACAGATGACAGATGACAGATGACACATGACACATGGCAGATGACAGATGACAGATGACAGATGACGGATGATAGATGACAAATGACAGTTGACAGACGACAGATGGCAATTGACATATGACAGATGACATATGACAGAAGATAGATGACAGATGACAGATGTCTGATGACAGATGACAGATGACAGATGACAGATGACACATGACAGATGACAGATGACCGGTGACAAATGACAGACGACAGATGACAGATGACAGATGACAGATGATAGACGACAGGTGACATACGACAGATGACAGATAACAGATGACAGATGACAGATGACAAATGACAGATGACAGATAACAGATAACAGATGACAGAAGACAGATGACAGATGACAGATGACAGATGACATATGACACATGACATATTACAGATGACAGATGAGAGATGACAGATGACAGATGACAAATGACAGATGACAAATGACTGTTGACAGACGACAGATGACAATTGACATATGACAGATGACATATGACAGAAGACAGATGACAGATGACAGATGTCTGATGACAGATGCCAGATGGCAGATGAGAGATGACAGATGACAGATGACAGATGACAGATGACAGATGACAGATGACAGATGACAGATGACAGATGACAGATGACATATGACAGATGACAGATGACATATGACAGATGACAGATGGCAGATGACAAATGACACATGGCAGATTACAGATGACTGATGACTGATGACAGATGACAGATGACAAATGACAGATGACAAATGACTGTTGACAGACGACAGATGACAATTGACATATGACAGATGACATATGACAGAAGACAGATGACAGATGACAGATGACAGATGTCTGACGACAGATGACAGATGACAGATGACAGATGACAGATGACAGATGACAGATGACAGATGACAGATGACAGATGACAGATGACAGATGACAGATGACAGATGACAGATGACAGATGACAGATGACAGATGACAGATGACAGATGACAGATGACAGATGACAGATGACAGATGACAGATGACAGATGACAGATGACAGATGACAGATGACAGATGACAGATGACATATGACAGGTGACAGATGACATATGACAGATGACAGATGACAGATGACAAATGACACATGGCAGATTACAGATGACTGATGACTGATGACAGATGACAGATGACAAATGACAGATGACAAATGGCTGTTGACAGACGACAGATGACAATTGACATATGACAGATGACATATGACAGAAGACAGATGACAGATGACAGATGACAGATGTCTGACGACAGATGACAGATGACAGATGACAGATGACAGATGACAGATGACAGATGACAGATGACAGATGACAGATGACAGATGACAGATGACAGATGTCTGACGACAGATGACAGATGACAGATGACAGATGACAGATGACAGATGACAGATGACAGATGACAGATGACAGATGACAGATGACAGATGACAGATGACAGATGACAGATGACAGATGACAGATGACAGATGACAGATGACAGATGACAGATGACAGATGACAGATGTCTGACGACAGATGACAGATGACAGATGACAGATGACAGATGACAGATGACAGATGACAGATGACAGATGACAGATGACAGATGACAGATGACAGATGACAGATGACAGATGACAGATGACAGATGACAGATGACATATGACAGAAGATAGATGACAGATGACAGATGTCTGATGACAGATGACAGATGACAGATGACAGATGACACATGACAGATGACAGATGACCGGTGACAAATGACAGACGACAGATGACAGATGACAGATGACAGATGACAGATGATAGACGACAGGTGACATACGACAGATGACAGATAACAGATGACAGATGACAGATGACAAATGACAGATGACAGATGACAGATAACAGATGACAGATGACAGATGACAGATGACAGATGACAGATGACAGATGACAATTGACAGATGACAGATGACAGATGACAGATGACACATGACACATGGCAGATGACAGATGACAGATGACAGATGACGGATGATAGATGACAAATGACAGTTGACAGACGACAGATGGCAATTGACATATGACAGATGACATATGACAGAAGATAGATGACAGATGACAGATGTCTGATGACAGATGACAGATGACAGATGACAGATGACACATGACAGATGACAGATGACCGGTGACAAATGACAGACGACAGATGACAGATGACAGATGACAGATGATAGACGACAGGTGACATACGACAGATGACAGATAACAGATGACAGATGACAGATGACAAATGACAGATGACAGATAACAGATAACAGATGACAGAAGACAGATGACAGATGACAGATGACAGATGACATATGACACATGACATATTACAGATGACAGATGAGAGATGACAGATGACAGATGACAAATGACAGATGACAAATGACTGTTGACAGACGACAGATGACAATTGACATATGACAGATGACATATGACAGAAGACAGATGACAGATGACAGATGTCTGATGACAGATGCCAGATGGCAGATGAGAGATGACAGATGACAGATGACAGATGACAGATGACAGATGACAGATGACAGATGACAGATGACAGATGACAGATGACATATGACAGATGACAGATGACATATGACAGATGACAGATGGCAGATGACAAATGACACATGGCAGATTACAGATGACTGATGACTGATGACAGATGACAGATGACAAATGACAGATGACAAATGACTGTTGACAGACGACAGATGACAATTGACATATGACAGATGACATATGACAGAAGACAGATGACAGATGACAGATGACAGATGTCTGACGACAGATGACAGATGACAGATGACAGATGACAGATGACAGATGACAGATGACAGATGACAGATGACAGATGACAGATGACAGATGACAGATGACAGATGACAGATGACAGATGACAGATGACAGATGACAGATGACAGATGACAGATGACAGATGACAGATGACAGATGACAGATGACAGATGACAGATGACAGATGACAGATGACAGATGACATATGACAGGTGACAGATGACATATGACAGATGACAGATGACAGATGACAAATGACACATGGCAGATTACAGATGACTGATGACTGATGACAGATGACAGATGACAAATGACAGATGACAAATGGCTGTTGACAGACGACAGATGACAATTGACATATGACAGATGACATATGACAGAAGACAGATGACAGATGACAGATGACAGATGTCTGACGACAGATGACAGATGACAGATGACAGATGACAGATGACAGATGACAGATGACAGATGACAGATGACAGATGACAGATGACAGATGACAGATGTCTGACGACAGATGACAGATGACAGATGACAGATGACAGATGACAGATGACAGATGACAGATGACAGATGACAGATGACAGATGACAGATGACAGATGACAGATGACAGATGACAGATGACAGATGACAGATGACAGATGACAGATGACAGATGACAGATGTCTGACGACAGATGACAGATGACAGATGACAGATGACAGATGACAGATGACAGATGACAGATGACAGATGACAGATGACAGATGACAGATGACAGATGACAGATGACAGATGACAAATGACAGATGACAAATGACAGATGACAGATGACAGATGACAGATGACAGATGACAGATGACAGATGACAGATGACAGATGACAGATGACAGATGACAAATGACAGATGACAGATGACAGATGACAGATGACAGATGACAGATGACAGATGACAGATGACAGATGACAGATGACAGATGACAGATGACAGATGACAGATGACAGATGACAGATGACAGATGACAGATGTCTGACGACAGATGACAGATGACAGATGACAGATGACAGATGACAGATGACAGATGACAGATGACAGATGACAGATGACAGATGTCTGACGACAGATGACAGATGACAGATGACAGATGACAGATGACAGATGACAGATGACAGATGACAGATGACAGATGACAGATGACAGATGACAGATGACAGATGTCTGACGACAGATGACAGATGACAGATGACAGATGACAAATGACTGTTGACAGACGACAGATGACAATTGACATATGACAGATGACATATGACAGAAGACAGATGACATATGACAGATGACAGATGACAGATGACAGATGACAGATGACAGATGTCTGACGACAGATGACAGATGACAGATGACAGATGACAGATGACAGATGACAGATGACAGATGACAGATGACAGATGACAGATGACAGATGACAGATGACAGATGACAGATGTCTGACGACAGATGACAGATGACAGATGACAGATGACAGATGACAGATGACAGATGACAGATGACAGATGACAGATGACAGATGACAGATGACAGATGACAGATGACAGATGACAGATGACAGATGACAGATGACAGATGACAGATGTCTGACGACAGATGACAGATGACAGATGACAGATGACAGATGACAGATGACAGATGACAGATGACAGATGACAGATGACAGATGACAGATGACAGATGACAGATGTCTGACGACAGATGACAGATGACAGATGACAGATGACAGATGACAGATGACAGATGACAGATGACAGATGACAGATGACAGATGACAGATGACAGATGACAGATGACAGATGACAGATGACAGATGACAGATGACAGATGACAGATGACAGATGTCTGACGACAGATGACAGATGACAGATGACAGATGACAGATGACAGATGACAGATGACAGATGACAGATGACAGATGTCTGACGACAGATGACAGATGACAGATGACAGATGACAGATGACAGATGACAGATGACAGATGACAGATGACAGATGACAGATGACAGATGACAGATGACAGATGACAAATGACAGATGCCAAATGACTGTTGACAGACGACAGATGACAATTGACATATGACAGATGACATATGACAGAAGACAGATGACATATGACAGATGACAGATGACATATGACAGATGACAGATGACAGATGACAAATGACACATGGCAGATTACAGATGACTGATGACTGATGACAGATGACAGATGACAAATGACAGATGACAAATGACTGTTGACAGACGACAGATGACAATTGA
This sequence comes from Condylostylus longicornis, assembly GCF_029603195.1. Classification (NCBI taxonomy): domain Eukaryota; kingdom Metazoa; phylum Arthropoda; class Insecta; order Diptera; family Dolichopodidae; genus Condylostylus; species Condylostylus longicornis. The sequence continues at coordinate 284,310 of NW_026578010.1, forward strand.
CATATGACAGATGACATATGACAGAAGACAGATGACAGATGACAGATGACAGATGTCTGATGACAGATGACAGATGACAGATGACAGATGACAGATGACAGATGACAGATGACATATGACAGATGACAGATGACATATGACAGATGACAGATAACAGATGACAGATGACAAATGACACATGGCAGATTACAGATGACTGATGACTGATGACAGATGACGGATGACAAATTACAGATGACAAATGCCTGTTGACAGACGACAGATGACAATTGACATATGACAGATGACATATGACAGAAGACAGATGACAGATGACAGATGACAGATGACAGATGACAGATGTCTGATGACAGATGACAGATGACAGATGACAGATGACAGATGACAGATGACAGATGACAGATGACAGATGACAGATGACAGATGACAGATGACAGATGACAGATGACAGATGACAGATGACAGATGACAGATGACAGATGACAGATGACAGATGACAGATGACAGATGACATATGACAGATGACATATTACAGATGACAAATGAGAGACGACAGATGACAGATGACAAATGACAGATGACAAATGACTGTTGACAGACGACAGATGACAATTGACATATGACAGATGACAGATGACAGATGGCAGATGACAGATGACAGATGACAGATGACATATGACAGATGACATATTACAGATGACAGATGAGAGATGACAGATGACAGATGACAAATGACAGATGACAAATGACTGTTGACAGACGACAGATGACAATTGACATATGACAGATAACATATGACAGAAGACAGATGACAGATGACAGATGTCTGATGACAGATGACAGATGGCAGATGACAGATGACAGATGACAGATGACAGATGACAGATGACAGATGACAGATGACAGATGACAGATGACAGATGACAGATGACAGATGACAGATGACAGATGACAGATGACAGATGACATATGACAGATGACATATTACAGATGACAGATGAGAGATGACAGATGACAGATGACAAATGACAGATGACAAATGACTGTTGACAGACGACAGATGACAATTGACAGATGACAGATGACATATGACATATGACAGATGACAGATGACAGATGACATATGACAGATGACAGATGACAGATGACAAATGACACATGGCAGATTACAGATGACTGATGACTGATGACAGATTACAGATGACAAATGACAGATGACAAATGACTGTTGACAGACGACAGATGACAATTGACATATGACAGATGACATATGACAGAAGACAGATGACAGATGACAGATGGCAGATGAGAGATGAGAGATGACAGATGACAGATGACAAATGAAAAATGACAAACGACAGATGACAAATGACAAATGGCAGATGACAGATGTCAAATGACAGATGACAGATGACAGATGACAGATGACAGGTGACAGATGACAGATGACAGATGACAGATGACAGATGACAGATGAAAGATGGCAGATGACAGATGACAGATGACAGATGACAGATGATAGACGACAGGTGTCATATGACAGATGACGGATAACAGATGAGTGATGACAGATGACAGATGACAGATGACAGATGACAGATGACAGATGACAGATGACAGATGACAGATGACATATGACAGATGACATATTACAGATGACAGATGAGAGATGACAGATGACAGATGACAAATGACAGATGACAAATGACAGATGACAAATGACTGTTGACAGACGACAGATGACAATTGACATATGACAGATGACATATGACAGAAGACAGATGACAGATGACAGATGACAGATGTCTAATGACAGATGACAGATGACAGATGACAGATGATAGACGACAGGTGTCATATGACAGATGACGGATAACAGATGAGGGATGACAGATGACAGATGACAAATGACAGATGACAGATGACAGATGACAGATGACAGATGACAGATGACAGATGACAGATGACAGATGACAGATGACAGATGACAGATGACAGATGACAGATCACAGGTGACAGATGAAAAATGACATATGACAGATGACATATTACAGATGACAGATGAGAGATGACAGATGACAGATGACAAATGACAGATGACAAATGACTGTTGACAGAAGACAGATGGAAATTGACATATGACAGATGACAGATGACAGATGACAGATGACAGATGACAGATGGCAGATGACAGATGACAGATGACAGATGACATATGACAGATGACATATTACAGATGACAGATGAGAGATGACAGATGACAGATGACAAATGACAGAGGACAAATGACTGTTGACAGACGACAGATGACAATTGACATATGACAGATGACATATGACAAAAGACAGATGACAGATGACAGATGTCTGATGACAGATGACAGATTGCAGATGAGAGATGACAGATGACAGATGACAGATGACAGATGACAGATGACAGATGACAGATGACAGATGACAGATGACAGATGACAGATGACAGATGACAGATGACAGATGACAGATGACAGATGACAGATGACAGATGACAGATGACATATGACATATGACAAATGACACATGGCAGATTACAGATGACTGATGACTGATGACAGATGACAGATGACAAATGACAGATGACAAATGACTGTTGACAGACGACAGATGACAATTGACATATGACAGATGACATATGACAGAAGACAGATGACAGATGACAGATGACAGATGTCTAATAACAGATGACAGATGGCAGATGAGAGATGAGAGATGACAGATGACAGATGACAAATGAAAAATGACAAACGACAGATGACAAATGACAAATGACAGATGACAGATGACAGATGTCAGATGACAGATGACAGATGACAGATGACAGATGACAGATGACAGATGACAGATGACAGATGACAGATGACAGATGACAGATGACAGATGACAGATGACAGTTGACAGATGACAGATGACAGATGACAGATGACAGATGAAAGATGACAGATGACAGATGACAGATGACAGATGACAGATGATAGACGACAGGTGTCATATGACAGATGACGGATAACAGATGAGTGATGACAGATGACAGATGACAGATGACAGATGACAGATGACAGATGACAGATGACAGATGACAGATGACAGATGACAGATGACAGATGACAAATGACAGATGACAGATGACAGATGACAGATGACAGATGACAGATGACAGATGACAGATGACAGATGACAGATGACAGATGACAGATGACAGATGACATATGACAGATGACATATTACAGATGACAGATGAGAGATGACAGATGACAAATGACAAATGACAGATGACAAATGACTGTTGACAGACGACAGATGACAATTGACATATGACAGATGACATATGACAGAAGACAGATGACAGATGACAGATGTCTGATGACAGATGACAGATGGCCGATGAGAGATGACAGATGACAGATGACAGATGACAGATGACAGATGACAGATGACAGATGACAGATGACAGATGACAGATGACAGATGACAGATGACAGATGACAGATGACATATGACAGATGACAGATGACATATGACAGATGACAGATGACAAATGACAGATGACAAATGACTCTTGACAGACGACAGATGACAATTGACATATGACAGATGACATATGACAGAAGACAGATGACAGATGACAGATGACAGATGTCTAATGACAGATGACAGATGGCAGATGAGAGATGAGAGATGACAGATGACAGATGACAAATGAAAAATGACAAACGACATATGACAAATGACAAATGACAGATGACAGATGACAGATGTCAAATGACAGATGACAGATGACAGATGACAGATGACAGTTGACAGATGACAGATGACATATGACAGATGACATATTACAGATGACAGATGAGAGATGACAGATGACAGATGACAAATGACAGATGACAAATCACTGTTGACAGACGACAGATGACAATTGACATATGACAGATAACATATGACAGAAGACAGATGACAGATGACAGATGTCTGATGACAGATGACAGATGGCAGATGAGAGATGACAGATGACAGATGACAGATGACAGATGACAGATGACAGATGACAGATGACAGATGACAGATGACAGATGACATATGACATATGACAGATGACAGATGACAGATGACATATGACAGATGACAGATGACAGATGACAAATGATACATGGCAGATTACAGATGACTGATGACTGATGACAGATTACAGATGACAAATGACAGATGACAAATGACTGTTGACAGACGACAGATGACAATTGACATATGACAGATGACATATGACAGAAGACAGATGACAGATGACAGATGACAGATGTCTAATGACAGATGACAGATGGCAGATGAGAGATGAGAGATGACAGATGACAGATGACAGATGACAAATGAAAAATGACAAACGACAGATGACAAATGACAAATGACAGATGACAGATGACAGATGTCAAATGACAGATGACAGATGACAGATGACAGATGACAGATGACAGATGACAGATGACAGATGACAGATGACAGATGACAGATGACAGATGAAAGATGGCAGATGACAGATGACAGATGACAGATGACAGATGATAGACGACAGGTGTCATATGACAGATGACGGATAACAGATGAGTGATGACAGATGACAGATGACAGAAGACAAATGACAGATGACAAATGACTGTTGACAGACGACAGATGACAATTGACATATGACAGATGACATATGACAGAAGACAGATGACAGATGACAGATGACAGATGTCTAATGACAGATGACAGATGACAGATGATAGACGACAGGTGTCATATGACAGATGACGGATAACAGATGAGTGATGACAGATGACAGATGACAAATGACAGATGACAGATGACAGATGACAGATGACAGATGACAGATAACAGATGACAGATGACAGATGACAGATGACAGATGACAGATGACAGATGACAGATGACAGATGACAGATGACAGATGACAGATGACAGATGACAGATCACAGGTGATAGATGAAAAATGAAATATGACAGATGACATATTACAGATGACAGATGAGAGATGACAGATGACAGATGACAAATGACAGATGACAAATGACTGTTGACAGACGACAGATGACAATTGACATATGACAGATGACAGATGACAGATGACAGATGACAGATGACAGATGACAGATGACAGATGGCAGATGACAGATGACAGATGACAGATGACATATGACAGATGACATATTACAGATGACAGATGAGAGATGACAGATGACAGATGACAAATGACAGAGGACAAATGACTGTTGACAGACGACAGATGACAATTGACATATGACAGATGACATATGACAAAAGACAGATGACAGATGACAGATGTCTGATGACAGATGACAGATGGCAGATGAGAGATGACAGATGACAGATGACAGATGACAGATGACAAATGACAGAGGACAAATGACTGTTGACAGACGACAGATGACAATTGACATATGACAGATGACATATGACAAAAGACAGATGACAGATGACAGATGTCTGATGACAGATGACAGATGGCAGATGAGAGATGACATATGACAAAAGACAGATGACAGATGACAGATGTCTGATGACAGATGACACATGGCAGATTACAGATGACTGATGACTGATGACAGATGACAGATGACAAATGACAGATGACAAATGACTGTTGACAGACGACAGATGACAATTGACATATGACAGATGGCATATGACAGAAGACAGATGACAGATGACAGGTGACAGATGTCTAATGACAGATGACAGATGGCAGATGAGAGATGACAGATGACAGATGACAAATGAAAAATGACAAACGACAGATGACAAATGACAAATGACAGATGACAGGTGACAGATGTCAGATGACAGATGACAGATGACAGATGACAGATGACAGATGACAGATGACAGATGACAGATGACAGATGACAGATGACAGATGACAGATGACAGATGAAAGATGGCAGATGACAGATGACAGATGACAGATGACAGATGACAGATGACAGATGACAGATGACAGATGACAGATGACAGATGACATATGACATATGACAGATGACAGATGACAGATGACATATGACAGATGACAGATGACAGATGACAAATGACACATGGCAGATTACAGATGACTGATGACTGATGACAGATTACAGATGACAAATGACAGATGACAAATGACTGTTGACAGACGACAGATGACAATTGACATATGACAGATGACATATGACAGAAGACAGATGACAGATGACAGATGTCTAATGACAGATGACAGATGGCAGATGAGAGATGAGAGATGACAGATGACAGATGACAAATGAAAAATGACAAACGACAGATGACAAATGACAAATGACAGATGACAGATGACAGATGTCAAATGACAGATGACAGATGACAGATGACAGATGACAGATGACAGACGACAGATGACAGATGACAGATGACAGATGACAGATGACAGATGACAGATGACAGATGAAAGATGGCAGATGACAGATGACAGATGACAGATGACAGATGATAGACGACAGGTGTCATATGACAGATGACGGATAACAGATGACATATGACAGATGACATATTACAGATGACAGATGAGAGGTGACAGATGACAGATGACAAATGACAGATGACAAATGACTGTTGACAGACGACAGATGACAATTGACATATGGCAGATGACATATGACAGAAGACAGATGACAGATAGCTGATGTCTGACGACAGATGACAGATGGCAGATGAGAGATGACAGATGACAGATGACAGATGACAGATGACAGATGACATATTACAGATGACAGATGAGAGATGACAGATGACAGATGACAAATGACAGAGGACAAATGACTGTTGACAGACGACAGATGACAATTGACATATGACAGATGACATATGACAAAAGACAGATGACAGATGACAGATGTCTGATGACAGATGACAGATGGCAGATGAGAGATGACAGATGACAGATGACAGATGACAGATGACAAATGACAGAGGACAAATGACTGTTGACAGACGACAGATGACAATTGACATATGACAGATGACATATGACAAAAGACAGATGACAGATGACAGATGTCTGATGACAGATGACAGATGGCAGATGAGAGATGACATATGACAAAAGACAGATGACAGATGACAGATGTCTGATGACAGATGACACATGGCAGATTACAGATGACTGATGACTGATGACAGATGACAGATGACAAATGACAGATGACAAATGACTGTTGACAGACGACAGATGACAATTGACATATGACAGATGACATATGACAGAAGACAGATGACAGATGACAGGTGACAGATGTCTAATGACAGATGACAGATGGCAGATGAGAGATGACAGATGACAGATGACAAATGAAAAATGACAAACGACAGATGACAAATGACAAATGACAGATGACAGGTGACAGATGTCAGATGACAGATGACAGATGACAGATGACAGATGACAGATGACAGATGACAGATGACAGATGACAGATGACAGATGACAGATGACAGATGACAGATGAAAGATGGCAGATGACAGATGACAGATGACAGATGACAGATGACAGATGACAGATGACAGATGACAGATGACAGATGACAGATGACATATGACATATGACAGATGACAGATGACAGATGACATATGACAGATGACAGATGACAGATGACAAATGACACATGGCAGATTACAGATGACTGATGACTGATGACAGATTACAGATGACAAATGACAGATGACAAATGACTGTTGACAGACGACAGATGACAATTGACATATGACAGATGACATATGACAGAAGACAGATGACAGATGACAGATGTCTAATGACAGATGACAGATGGCAGATGAGAGATGAGAGATGACAGATGACAGATGACAAATGAAAAATGACAAACGACAGATGACAAATGACAAATGACAGATGACAGATGACAGATGTCAAATGACAGATGACAGATGACAGATGACAGATGACAGATGACAGATGACAGATGACAGATGACAGATGACAGATGACAGATGACAGATGACAGATGAAAGATGGCAGATGACAGATGACAGATGACAGATGACAGATGATAGACGACAGGTGTCATATGACAGATGACGGATAACAGATGACATATGACAGATGACATATTACAGATGACAGATGAGAGGTGACAGATGACAGATGACAAATGACAGATGACAAATGACTGTTGACAGACGACAGATGACAATTGACATATGACAGATGACATATGACAGAAGACAGATGACAGATAGCTGATGTCTGATGACAGATGACAGATGTCAGATGAGAGATGACAGATGACAGATGACAGATGACAGATGACAGATGACATATTACAGATGACAGATGAGAGATGACAGATGACAGATGACAAATGACAGAGGACAAATGACTGTTGACAGACGACAGATGACAATTGACATATGACAGATGACATATGACAAAACACAGATGACAGATGACAGATGTCTGATGACAGATGACAGATGGCAGATGAGAGATGACAGATGACAGATGACAGATGACAGATGACAGATGACAGATGACAGATGACAGATGACAGATGACAGATGACAGATGACAGATGACAGATGACAGATGACAGATGACAGATGACATATGACATATGACAAATGACACATGGCAGATTACAGATGACTGATGACTGATGACAGATGACAGATGACAAATGACAGATGACAAATGACTGTTGACAGACGACAGATGACAATTGACATATGACAGATGACATATGACAGAAGACAGATGACAGATGACAGATGACAGATGTCTAATGACAGATGACAGATGGCAGATGAGAGATGAGAGATGACAGATGACAGATGACAAATGAAAAATGACAAACGACAGATGACAAATGACAAATGACAGATGACAGGTGACAGATGTCAGATGACAGATGACAGATGACAGGTGACAGATGACAGATGACAGATGACAGATGACAGATGACAGATGACAGATGAAAGATGGCAGATGACAGATGACAGATGACAGATGATAGACGACAGGTGTCATATGACAGATGACGGATAACAGATGAGTGATGACAGATGACAGATGACAGATGACAGATGACAGATGAAAGATGACAGATGACAGATGACAGATGACAGATGACAGATGACAGATGACAGATGACAGATGACAGATGACAGATGACAGATGACAGATGACAGATGACAGATGACAGATGACATATGACAGATGACATATTACAGATGACAGATGAGACATGACAGATGACAGATGACAAATGACAGATGACAAATGACTGTTGACAGACGACAGATGACAATTGACATATGACAGATGACATATGACAGAAGACAGATGACAGATGACAGATGTCTGATGACAGATGACAGATGGCCGATGAGAGATGACAGATGACAGATGACAGATGACAGATGACAGATGACAGATGACAGATGACAGATGACAGATGACAGATGACAGATGACAGATGACAGATGACATATGACAGATGACAGATGACATATGACAGATGACAGATGACAGATGACAAATGACACATGGCAGATTACAGATGACTGATGACTGATGACAGATGACAGATGACAAATGACAGATGACAAATGACTGTTGACAGACGACAGATGACAATTGACATATGACAGATGACATATGACAGAAGACAGATGACAGATGACAGATGACAGATGTCTAATGACAGATGACAGATGGCAGATGACAGATGAGAGATGACAGATGACAGATGACAGATGACAGATGACAGATGACAGATGACAGATGATATATGACAGATGACAAATGACAGATGACAAATGAAAAATGACAAACGACAGATGACAAATGACAAATGACAGATGACAGATGACAGATGACAGATGACAGATGACAGATGACAGATGACAGATGACAGATGACAGATGACAGATGACAGATGACAGATGACAGATGACAGATGACAGATGACAGATGACAGATCACAGGTGACAGATGAAAAATGACAAACGACAGATGACAAATGACAGATGACAGATGACAGATGACAGATGACAGATGACAGATGACAGATGACAGATGACAGAAGACAGATGACAGATGACAGATGTCTAATTTCAGATGACAGATGGCAGATGAGAGATGAGAGATGACAGATGACAGATGACAGATGACAGATGACAGATGACAGATGACATATGACAGATGACAGATGACAGATGACAAATGAAAAATGACAAACGACAGATGACAAATGACAAATGACAGATGACAAATGACAAATGACAGATGACAGATGACAGATGACAGATGACAGATGACAGATGACAGATGACAGATGACAGATGACAGATGACAGATGACAGATGACAGATGACAGATGACAGATGAAAAATGACAAACGACAGATGACAAATGACAAATGACAGATGACAGATGACAGATGACAGATGACAGATGACAGATGACAGATGACAGATGACAGATGACAGATCACAGGTGACAGATGAAAAATGACAAACGACAGATGACAAATGACAAATGACAGATGACAGATAACAGATGACAGATGACAGATGACAGATGACAGATGACAGAAGACAGATGACAGATGACAGATGACAGATGTCTAATGACAAATGACAGATGGCAGATGAGAGATGAGAGATGACAGATGACATATGACAGATGACAGATGACAGATGACAGATGACAGATGACAGATGACAGATGACAGATGACAGATGACATATGACATATGACAGATGACAGATGACAAATGAAAAATGACAAACGACAGATGACAAATGACAAATGACAGATGACAGATGACAGATGACAGATGACAGATGACAGATGACAGATGACAGAAGACAGATGACAGATGACAGATGACAGATGTCTAATGACAGATGACAGATGGCAGATGAGAGATGAGAGATGACAGATGACAGATGACAGATGACAGATGACAGATGACAGATGACAGATGACAGATCACAGGTGACAGATGACAGATGACAGATGACCGGTGACAAATGACAGACGACAGATGACAGATAACAGATGACAGATGATAGACGACAGATGTCATATGACAGATGACAGATAACAGATGAGCGATGACAGATGACAGATGACAGATGACAGATGACAGATGACAGATGACAGATCACAGGTGACAGATGACAGATGACACATGACCGGTGACAAATGACAGATGACAGATGACAGATGACAGATGACAGATGACAGATGACAGATGACAGATGACAAATGACAGATGACAGATGACAGATGACAGATGACAGATGACAGATGACAGATGACAGAAGACAGATGACAGATGACAGATGACAGATGTCTAATGACAGATGACAGATGGCAGATGAGAGATGAGAGATGACAGATGACAGATGACAGATGACAGATGACAGATGACAGATGACAGATGACAGATGACAGATGACATATGACAGATGACAGATGACAAATGAAAAATGACAAACGACAGATGACAAATGACAAATGACAGATGACAGATGACAGATGACAGATGACAGATGACAGATGACAGATCACAGGTGACAGATGACAGATGATAGATGACCGGTGACAAATGACAGACGACAGATGACAGATAACAGATGACAGATGATAGACGACAGATGTCATATGACAGATGACAGATAACAGATGAGTGATGACAGATGACAGATGACAGATGTCAGATGACAGATGACAGATGACAGATGACACATTGCACATGGCAGATGACCGATGACAAATGACAGACGACAGATGACAGATGACAGATGATAGACGACAGGTGACAGGTGACATACGACAGATGACAGATAACAGATGGCAGATGGCAGATGACAGATGACAAATGACAGATGACAGATAACAGATAACAGATGACAGATGATAGATGACAGGTGTCATATGACAGATGACAGATAACAGATGAATGATGACAGATGACAGATGGCAGATGAGAGACGACAGATGACAGATGACAGAAGACAGATGACAGATGACAGATGACAGATGACAGATGACAGATGACAGATGACAGATGACAGGTGACATATGACAGATGACAGATGACAGACGACATATGACAGATGACAGATGGCAGATGACAAATGACAGATGACAGATGACAAATGACAAATGGCAGATTACAGTTGACTGATGACTGATGACAGATGACAAATGACTGTTGACAGACGACAGATGACAATTGACAGATGACAGATGACAGAAGACAGATGACAGATGACAGATGTCTGATGACAGATGACAGATGGCAGATGAGAGACGACAGATGACAGATGACAGAAGACAGATGACAGATGACAGATGACAGATGACAGATGACAGATGACAGATGACAGATGACAGATGACAGATGACAGATGACAGATGACATATGACAGATGACAGATGACAGATGACATATGACAGATGACAGATGGCAGATGACAGATGACTGTTGACAGACGACAGATGACAATTGACATATGACAGATGACATATGACAGAAGACAGATGACAGATGACAGATGACAGATGTCTGACGACAGATGACAGATGACAGATGACAGATGACAGATGACAGATGACAGATGACAGATGACAGATGACAGATGACAGATGACAGATGACAGATGACAGATGACAGATGACAGATGACAGATGACAGATGACAGATGACATATGACAGATGACAGATGACAGATGACATATGACAGATGACAGATGACAGATGACAAATGACACATGGCAGATTACAGATGACTGATGACTGATGACAGATGACAGATGACAAATGACAGATGACAAATGACTGTTGACAGACGACAGATGACAATTGACATATGACAGATGACATATGACAGAAGACAGATGACAGATGACAGATGACAGATGTCTGACGACAGATGACAGATGACAGATGACAGATGACAGATGACAGATGACAGATGACAGATGACAGATGACAGATGACAGATGACAGATGACAGATGACAGATGACAGATGACAGATGACAGATGACAGATGACAGATGACAGATGACATATGACAGATGACAGATGACAGATGACATATGACAGATGACAGATGACAGATGACAAATGACACATGGCAGATTACAGATGACTGATGACTGATGACATATGACAGATGACAAATGACAGATGACAAATGACTGTTGACAGACGACAGATGACAATTGACATATGACAGATGACATATGACAGAAGACAGATGACATATGACAGATGACAGATGACATATGACAGATGACAGATGACAGATGACAAATGACACATGGCAGATTACAGATGACAAATGACTGTTGACAGACGACAGATGATAATTGACATATGACAGATGACATACGACAGAAGACAGATGACAGATGACAGATGACAGATGTCTGATGACAGATGACAGATGACAGATGACAGATGACAGATGACAGATGACAGATGACATATGACAGATGACAGATGACATATGACAGATGACAGATGACAGATGACAGATGACAAATGACACATGGCAGATTACAGATGACTGATGACTGATGACAGATGACAGATGACAAATTACAGATGACAAATGACTGTTGACAGACGACAGATGACAATTGACATATGACAGATGACATATGACAGAAGACAGATGACAGATGGCAGATGACAGATGTCTGATGACAGATGACAGATGACAGATGACAGATGACAGATGACAGATGACAGATGACAGATGACAGATGACAGATGACAGATGACATATGACAGATGACATATTACAGATGACAGATGAGAGATGACAGATGACAGATGACAAATAACAGATGACAAATGACTGTTGACAGACGACAGATGACAATTGATATATGACAGATGACAGATGACAGATGACAGATGACAGATGACAGATGGCAGATGACAGATGACAGATGACAGATGACATATGACAGATGACATATTACAGATGACAGATGAGAGATGACAGATGACAGATGACAAATGACAGATGACAAATGACTGTTGACAGACGACAGATGACAATTGACATATGACAGATGACATATGACAGAAGACAGATGACAGATGACAGATGTCTGATGACAGATGACAGATGACAGATGGCAGATGAGAGATGACAGATGACAGATTACAGATGACAGATGACAGATGACAGATGTCTGATGACAGATGACAGATGACAGATGACAGATGACAGATGACAGATGACAGATGACAGATGACAGATGACAGATGACATATGACAGATGACATATTACAGATGACAGATGAGAGATGACAGATGACTGTTGACAGACGACAGATGACAATTGACATATGACAGATGACAGATGACAGATGACAGATGACAGATGACAGATGGCAGATGACAGATGACAGATGACATATGACAGATGACATATGACAGATGACATATTACAGATGACAGATGAGAGATGACAGATGACAGATGACAGATGACATATGACAGATGACATATTACAGATGACAGATGAGAGATGACAGATGACACATGACAAATGACAGATGACAAATGACTGTTGACAGACGACAGATGACAATTGACATATGACAGATGACAGATGACAGATGACAGATGACAGATGACAGATGACAGATGACAGATGACAGATGGCAGATGACAGATGACAGATGATAAATGACAGATTTCAAATGACTGTTGACAGACGACAGATGACAATTGACATATGACAGATGACAGATGACAGATGACAGATGACAGATGACATATGACAGATGACAGATGACAGATGGCAGATGACAGATGACAGATGACAGATGACAAATGACACATGGCAGATTACAGATGACTGATGACTGATGACAGATGACAGATGACAAATTACAGATGACAAATGACTGTTGACAGACGACAGATGACAATTGACATATGACAGATGACATATGACAGAAGACAGATGACAGATGATAGATGACAGATGTCTGATGACAGATGACAGATGACAGATGACAGATGACAGATGACAGATGACAGATGACAGATGACAGATGACAGATGACAGATGACAGATGACATATGACAGATGACATATTACAGATGACAGATGAGATATGACAGATGACAAATGACAGATGACAAATGACTGTTGACAGACGACAGATGACAGATGCCAGATGACAGAAGACAGATGACAGTTGACAGATGACAGATGACAGATGACAGATGACAGATGACAGATGACAGATGATAGATGACAGATGACAGATGACAGATGACAGATGACAGATGACAGATGACAGATGACAGGTGGCAGATGACAGATGACAGATGACAGATGGCAGATTAAACATTACACATGGCAGATGACATATGACAGATGACAGATGACAGATGACAGATGACAGATGACAGATGACAGATGAAAGATGACAGAAAACAGATGACAGATGACAGATGACAGATGACAGATGACAGATGACAGATGACAGATGACAGATGACAGACGACAGATGACAATTGACAGGTGACAGATGACAGTTGACAGATGACAGATGACAGATGACAGATGACAGATGACAGATGACACATGACACATGGCAGATGACAGATGACTGATGACAGATGACGGATGACGGATGACAGATGACAGATGACAGATGACAGGTGGCAGATGACAGATGACAGATGACAGATGGCAGATTAAACATTACACATGGCAGATGACATATGACAGATGACAGATGACAGATGACAGATGACAGATGACAGATGACAGGTGACAGATGACAGATGACAGATGACAGATGACAGATGACAGATGACAGATGACAGATGACAGATGACAGATGACAGATGACAGATGACAGATGACAGATGACAGATGACAGATGACAGATGACAGATGACAGATGACAGATGACAGATGACAGATGACAGATGACAGATGACAGATGACACATGGCAGATGACAGATGACTGATGACAGATGACGGATGACGGATGACAGATGACAGATGACAGATGACAGATGACAGATGACAGATGACAGATGACAGATGACAGATGACAGATGACAGATGACATATGAAAGATGACATATTACAGATGACAGATGAGAGATGACAGATGACAGATGACACATGACACATGGCAGATGACAGATGACTGATGACAGATGACGGATGACGGATGACAGATGACAGATGACAGATGACAGATGACAGATGACAGATGACAGATGACATATGACAGATGAAATATGACAGATGACATATTACAGATGACAGATGAGAGATGACAGATGACAGATGACAAATGACAGATGACAAATGACTGTTGACAGACGACAGATGACAATTGACATATGACAGATGACAGATGACAGATGACAGATGACAGATGACAGATGACAGATGGCAGATGACAAATTACAGATGACAGATGACAGATGACAGATGACAGATGACAGATGACAGATGACAGATGACAGATGACAGATGACAGAAGACAGGTGGCAGATGACAGATGACAGATGACAGATGGCAGATTAAACATTACACATGGCAGATGACATATGACAGATGACAGATGACAGATGACAGATGACAGATGACAGATGACAGATGACAGATGACAGATGACAGATGACAGATGACAGATGACAGATGACAGATGACAGACGACAGATGACAATTGACAGGTGACAGATGACAGATGACAGATGACAGATGACAGATGACAGATGACAGATGACAGATGACAGATGACAGATGACAGATGACAGATGACAGATGACAGATGACAGATGACAGATGACATATGACATATGACAGAAGACAGATGACAGATGACAGATGACAGATGTCTGGTGACAGAGGACAGATGAAACATGGCAGATGACAGATGACAACATGACAGTTGACAGACGACAGATGCCAATTGACAGATGACAGATGACAAATGACAGATGACAGATGACAGATGACAGCTGACAGATGACAGATGACAGATGACAGATGACAGATGACAGATGATAGATGACAGATGACAGATGACAGACGACAGATGACAGATGACAGATGACAGATGACAGATGACAGATGACAGATGACAGATGACAGATAAGAGATGACAGATTACAGATGACAGATGACAGATGATAGATGACAGATGACAGACTACAGATAACAGGTGGCAGATGCCAGATGACAGATGACAGATGGCAGATTAAACATGACACATGGCAGATGACATATGACAGATGACAAATGACAGATGACTGATGACAGATGACAGATGACAGATGACAGATGACAGATGACAGATGACAGATGACAGATGACAGATGACAGATGACAATTGACAGATGACAGATGACAGATGACAGATGACACATGACAGATGACAGATGACACAGGACACATGGCATATGACAGATGACTGATGACAGATGACGGATGACAGATGACAGATGACAAATGACGATTGACAGACGACAGATGACAATTGACAGATGACAGCTGACAGATGACTGATGACAGATGACAGATGACAGATGACAGATGACAGATGACAGATGACAGATGACGGATGACAGATGACAGATGAGAGATGACAGATGACAGATGACAGATGACAGATGACATATGACATATGACAGAAGACATATGACAGATGACAGATGACAGATGTCTGATGACAGATGACACATGGCAGATGACAGATGACAACATGACAGTTGACAGACGACAGATGCCAATTGACAGATGACAGATGACAAATGACAGATGACAGACGACAGATGACACTTGACACATGGCAGATGAATGATGAGTGATGACAGATGACAAATGACAAGTGACAGTTGACAGACGACAGATGACAGATGACAGATGACAGATGACAGATGACAGAATACAAATGACAGATGACAGATGACAGATGACAGATGACAGATGGCAGATGACAGATGACATATGACATATGACAGATGACATATGACAGAAAAGAGATGACATATGACAGAAAACAGATGTCTGATGACAGCTGACAGATGACAGATGGCAGATGACAGAAGACAAATGACAGTTGACAGACGACAGATGCCAATTGATAGATGACAGATGACAGATGACAGATGACAGATGACACATGACACATGGCAGATGTTAGATGACAGATGAGAGATGACAAATGACGGTTGATAGACGATAGATGACAATTGACAGATGACAGATGACAAATGGCAGATTACAGATGACTGATGACTGAAGACAGATGACAGATGACAAATGACTGTTGACAGACGACAGATGACAATTGACAGATGACAGATGACAGATGACAGATGACAGATGACAGATGATAGATGACAGATGACAGATGACAGATGACAGATGACAGATGACAGATGACAGATGACAGATGACAGCTGACAGATGACGGATGACAGATGACAGACGACAGATCACAGATGACAGATGAAAAATGACAGATGACAGGTGACACATGACACATGACAGTTGACAGACGACAGATGACAATTGACAGATGACAGATGACAGACGACACATGACACATGGCAGATGACAGATGACAGATGACAGATGACAGATGACGGATGACAGATGACAAATGACAGTTGACAGACGACAGATGGCAATTGACATATGACAGATGACATATGACAGAAGATAGATGACAGATGACAGATGTCTGATGACAGATGACAGATGACAGATGACAGATGGCAGATGACACATGACAGATGACAGATGACCGGTGACAAATGACAGACGACAGATGACAGATGACAGATGATAGACGACAGGTGACATACGACAGATGACAGATAACAGATGACAGATGACAGATGACAGATGACAGATGACAGATGACATATGACAGAAGATAGATGACAGATGACAGATGTCTGATGACAGATGACAGATGACAGATGACAGATGACAGATGACACATGACAGATGACAGATGACCGGTGACAAATGACAGACGACAGATGACAGATGACAGATGACAGATGACAGATGACAGATGATAGACGACAGGTGACATAGGACAGATGACAGATAACAGATGACAGATGACAGATGACAAATGACAGATGACAGATGACAGATAACAGATAACAGATGACAGATGACAGATGACAGATGACAGATGACAATTGACAGATGACAGATGACAGATGACACATGACACATGGCAGATGACAGATGACAGATGACAGATGACGGATGACAGATGACAAATGACAGTTGACAGACGACAGATGGCAATTGACATATGACAGATGACATATGACAGAAGATAGATGACAGATGATAGATGTCTGATGACAGATGACAGATGACAGATGACAGATGGCAGATGACACATGACAGATGACAGATGACCGGTGACAAATGACAGACGACAGATGACAGATGACAGATGATAGACGACAGGTGACATACGACAGATGACAGATAACAGATGACAGATGACAGATGACAGATGACAGATGACAGATGACAGATGACATATGACAGAAGATAGATGACAGATGACAGATGTCTGATGACAGATGACAGATGACAGATGACAGATGACAGATGACACATGACAGATGACAGATGACCGGTGACAAATGACAGACGACAGATGACAGATGACAGATGACAGATGACAGATGACAGATGATAGACGACAGGTGACATAGGACAGATGACAGATAACAGATGACAGATGACAGATGACAAATGACAGATGACAGATGACAGATAACAGATAACAGATGACAGATGACAGATGACAGATGACAGTTGACAATTGACAGATGACAGATGACAGATGACACATGACACATGGCAGATGACAGATGACAGATGACAGATGACGGATGACAGATGACAAATGACAGTTGACAGACGACAGATGGCAATTGACATATGACAGATGACATATGACAGAAGATAGATGACAGATGACAGATGTCTGATGACAGATGACAGATGACAGATGACAGATGACAGATGACACATGACAGATGACAGATGACCGGTGACAAATGACAGACGACAGATGACAGATGACAGATGATAGACGACAGGTGACATACGACAGATGACAGATAACAGATGACAGATGACAGATGACAGATGACAAATGACAGATGACAGATAACAGATAACGGATGACAGAAGACAGATGACAGATGACAGATGACAGATGACATATGACAGATGACATATTACAGATGACAGATGAGAGATGACAGATGACAGATGACAAATGACAGATGACAAATGACTGTTGACAGACGGCAGATGACAATTGACATATGACAGATGACATATGACAGAAGACAGATGACAGATGACAGATGACAGATGACAGATGACAGATGACAGATGACAGATGACAGATGACAGATGACAGATGACAGATGACAGATGACAGATGACAGATGACACACGACAGATGACAATTGACAGGTGACAGATGACAGATGACAGATGACAGATGACAGATGACAGATGACAGATGACAGATGAAACATGACACATGGCAGATGACAGATGACTGATGACAGATGACGGATGACGGATGACAGATGACAGATGACAGATGACAGATGACAGATGACAGATGACAGATGACAGATGACAGATGACAGATGACAGATGACAGATGACAGATCACAGATGACAGATGACAGATGACAGATGACACATGACACATGGCAGATGTTAGATGACAGATGAGAGATGACAAATGACGGTTGATAGACGACAGATGACAATTGACAGATGACAGATGACAAATGACAAATGGCAGATTACAGATGACTGATGACTGAAGACAGATGACAGATGACAAATGACTGTTGACAGACGACAGATGACAATTGACAGATGACAGATGACAGATGACAGATGACAGATGACAGATGACAGATGATAGATGACAGATGACAGATGACAGATGACAGATGACAGATGACAGATGACAGATGACAGATGACAGATGACAGATGACAGATGACAGATGACGGATGACAGATGATAGATGACCGGTGACAAATGACAGACGACAGATGACAGATAACAGATGACAGATGATAGACGACAGATGTCATATGACAGATGACAGATAACAGATGAGTGATGACAGATGACAGATGACAGATGTCAGATGACAGATGACAGATGACAGATGACACATTGCACATGGCAGATGACCGATGACAAATGACAGACGACAGATGACAGATGACAGATGATAGACGACAGGTGACAGGTGACATACGACAGATGACAGATAACAGATGGCAGATGGCAGATGACAGATGACAAATGACAGATGACAGATAACAGATAACAGATGACAGATGATAGATGACAGGTGTCATATGACAGATGACAGATAACAGATGAATGATGACAGATGACAGATGGCAGATGAGAGACGACAGATGACAGATGACAGAAGACAGATGACAGATGACAGATGACAGATGACAGATGACAGATGACAGATGACAGGTGACATATGACAGATGACAGATGACAGATGACATATGACAGATGACAGATGGCAGATGACAAATGACAGATGACAGATGACAAATGACAAATGGCAGATTACAGTTGACTGATGACTGATGACAGATGACAAATGACTGTTGACAGACGACAGATGACAATTGACAGATGACAGATGACAGAAGACAGATGACAGATGACAGATGTCTGATGACAGATGACAGATGGCAGATGAGAGACGACAGATGACAGATGACAGAAGACAGATGACAGATGACAGATGACAGATGACAGATGACAGATGACAGATGACAGATGACAGATGACAGATGACAGATGACAGATGACATATGACAGATGACAGATGACAGATGACATATGACAGATGACAGATGGCAGATGACAAATGACGCATGGCAGATTACAGATGACTGATGACTGATGACAGATGACAGATGACAAATGACAGATGACAAATGACTGTTGACAGACGACAGATGACAATTGACATATGACAGATGACATATGACAGAAGACAGATGACAGATGACAGATGACAGATGTCTGACGACAGATGACAGATGACAGATGACAGATGACAGATGACAGATGACAGATGACAGATGACAGATGACAGATGACAGATGACAGATGACAGATGACAGATGACAGATGACAGATGACAGATGACAGATGACAGATGACAGATGACATATGACAGATGACAGATGACAGATGACATATGACAGATGACAGATGACAGATGACAAATGACACATGGCAGATTACAGATGACTGATGACTGATGACATATGACAGATGACAAATGACAGATGACAAATGACTGTTGACAGACGACAGATGACAATTGACATATGACAGATGACATATGACAGAAGACAGATGACATATGACAGATGACAGATGACATATGACAGATGACAGATGACAGATGACAAATGACACATGGCAGATTACAGATGACAAATGACTGTTGACAGACGACAGATGATAATTGACATATGACAGATGACATACGACAGAAGACAGATGACAGATGACAGATGACAGATGTCTGATGACAGATGACAGATGACAGATGACAGATGACAGATGACAGATGACAGATGACATATGACAGATGACAGATGACATATGACAGATGACAGATGACAGATGACAGATGACAAATGACACATGGCAGATTACAGATGACTGATGACTGATGACAGATGACAGATGACAAATTACAGATGACAAATGACTGTTGACAGACGACAGATGACAATTGACATATGACAGATGACATATGACAGAAGACAGATGACAGATGGCAGATGACAGATGTCTGATGACAGATGACAGATGACAGATGACAGATGACGGATGACAGATGACAGATGACAGATGACAGATGACAGATGACATATGACAGATGACATATTACAGATGACAGATGAGAGATGACAGATGACAGATGACAAATAACAGATGACAAATGACTGTTGACAGACGACAGATGACAATTGATATATGACAGATGACAGATGACAGATGACAGATGACAGATGACAGATGACAGATGGCAGATGACAGATGACAGATGACAGATGACATATGACAGATGACATATTACAGATGACAGATGAGAGATGACAGATGACAGATGACAAATGACAGATGACAAATGACTGTTGACAGACGACAGATGACAATTGACATATGACAGATGACATATGACAGAAGACAGATGACAGATGACAGATGTCTGATGACAGATGACAGATGACAGATGGCAGATGAGAGATGACAGATGACAGATTACAGATGACAGATGACAGATGACAGATGTCTGATGACAGATGACAGATGACAGATGACAGATGACAGATGACAGATGACAGATGACAGATGACAGATGACAGATGACAGATGACAGATGACAGATGACATATGACAGATGACATATTACAGATGACAGATGAGAGATGACAGATGACTGTTGACAGACGACAGATGACAATTGACATATGACAGATGACAGATGACAGATGACAGATGACAGATGACAGATGGCAGATGACAGATGACAGATGACATATGACAGATGACATATGACAGATGACATATTACAGATGACAGATGAGAGATGACAGATGACAGATGACAGATGACATATGACAGATGACATATTACAGATGACAGATGAGAGATGACAGATGACAGATGACAGATGATAAATGACAGATTTCAAATGACTGTTGACAGACGACAGATGACAATTGACATATGACAGATGACAGATGACAGATGACAGATGACATATGACAGATGACAGATGACAGATGGCAGATGACAGATGACAGATGACAAATGACACATGGCAGATTACAGATGACTGATGACTGATGACAGATGACAGATGACAAATTACAGATGACAAATGACTGTTGACAGACGACAGATGACAATTGACATATGACAGATGACATATGACAGAAGACAGATGACAGATGATAGATGACAGATGTCTGATGACAGATGACAGATGACAGATGACAGATGACAGATGACAGATGACAGATGACAGATGACAGATGACAGATGACAGATGACATATGACAGATGACATATTACAGATGACAGATGAGATATGACAGATGACAAATGACAGATGACAAATGACTGTTGACAGACGACAGATGACAGATGCCAGATGACAGAAGACAGATGACAGTTGACAGATGACAGATGACAGATGACAGATGACAGATGACAGATGACAGATGATAGATGACAGATGATAAATGACAGATTTCAAATGACTGTTGACAGACGACAGATGACAATTGACATATGACAGATGACAGATGACAGATGACAGATGACATATGACAGATGACAGATGACAGATGGCAGATGACAGATGACAGATGACAGATGACAAATGACACATGGCAGATTACAGATGACTGATGACTGATGACAGATGACAGATGACAAATTACAGATGACAAATGACTGTTGACAGACGACAGATGACAATTGACATATGACAGATGACATATGACAGAAGACAGATGACAGATGATAGATGACAGATGTCTGATGACAGATGACAGATGACAGATGACAGATGACAGATGACAGATGACAGATGACAGATGACAGATGACAGATGACAGATGACAGATGACAGATGACAGATGACAGATGACATATGACAGATGACATATTACAGATGACAGATGAGATATGACAGATGACAAATGACAGATGACAAATGACTGTTGACAGACGACAGATGACAGATGCCAGATGACAGAAGACAGATGACAGTTGACAGATGACAGATGACAGATGACAGATGACAGATGACAGATGACAGATGATAGATGACAGATGACAGATGACAGATGACAGATGACAGATGACAGATGACAGATGACAGGTGGCAGATGACAGATGACAGATGACAGATGGCAGATTAAACATTACACATGGCAGATGACATATGACAGATGACAGATGACAGATGACAGATGACAGATGACAGATGACAGATGAAAGATGACAGAAAACAGATGACAGATGACAGATGACAGATGACAGATGACAGATGACAGATGACAGATGACAGATGACAGACGACAGATGACAATTGACAGGTGACAGATGACAGTTGACAGATGACAGATGACAGATGACAGATGACAGATGACAGATGACACATGACACATGGCAGATGACAGATGACTGATGACAGATGACGGATGACGGATGACAGATGACAGATGACAGATGACAGGTGGCAGATGACAGATGACAGATGACAGATGGCAGATTAAACATTACACATGGCAGATGACATATGACAGATGACAGATGACAGATGACAGATGACAGATAACAGATGACAGGTGACAGATGACAGATGACAGATGACAGATGACAGATGACAGATGACAGATGACAGATGACAGATGACAGATGACAGATGACAGATGACAGATGACAGATGACAGATGACAGATGACAGATGACAGATGACAGATGACAGATGACAGATGACAGATGACACATGGCAGATGACAGATGACTGATGACAGATGACGGATGACGGATGACAGATGACAGATGACAGATGACAGATGACAGATGACAGATGACAGATGACAGATGACAGATGACAGATGACATATGAAAGATGACATATTACAGATGACAGATGAGAGATGACAGATGACAGATGACACATGACACATGGCAGATGACAGATGACTGATGACAGATGACGGATGACGGATGACAGATGACAGATGACAGATGACAGATGACAGATGACAGATGACAGATGACAGATGACATATGACAGATGACATATGACAGATGACATATTACAGATGACAGATGAGAGATGACAGATGACAGATGACAGATGACATATGACAGATGACATATTACAGATGACAGATGAGAGATGACAGATGACAGATGACAAATGACAGATGACAAATGACTGTTGACAGACGACAGATGACAATTGACATATGACAGATGACAGATGACAGATGACAGATGACAGATGACAGATGACAGATGGCAGATGACAAATTACAGATGACAGATGACAGATGACAGATGACAGATGACAGATGACAGATGACAGATGACAGATGACAGAAGACAGGTGGCAGATGACAGATGACAGATGACAGATGGCAGATTAAACATTACACATGGCAGATGACATATGACAGATGACAGATGACAGATGACAGATGACAGATGACAGATGACAGATGACAGATGACAGATGACAGATGACAGATGACAGATGACAGATGACAGATGACAGATGACAGACGACAGATTACAATTGACAGGTGACAGATGACAGATGACAGATGACAGATGACAGATGACAGATGACAGATGACAGATGACAGATGACAGATGACAGATGACAGATGACAGATGACAGATGACATATGACATATGACAGAAGACAGATGACAGATGACAGATGACAGATGTCTGGTGACAGATGTCTGGTGACAGAGGACAGATGAAACATGGCAGATGACAGATGACAACATGACAGTTGACAGACGACAGATGCCAATTGACAGATGACAGATGACAAATGACAGATGACAGATGACAGATGACAGCTGACAGATGACAGATGACAGATGACAGATGACAGATGACAGATGACAGATGATAGATGACAGATGACAGATGACAGACGACAGATGACAGATGACAGATGACAGATGACAGATGACAGATGACAGATGACAGATGACAGATAAGAGATGACAGATTACAGATGACAGATGACAGATGATAGATGACAGATGACAGACTACAGATAACAGGTGGCAGATGCCAGATGACAGATGACAGATGGCAGATTAAACATGACACATGGCAGATGACATATGACAGATGACAAATGACAGATGACTGATGACAGATGACAGATGACAGATGACAGATGACAGATGACAGATGACAGATGACAGATGACAGATGACAGATGACAATTGACAGATGACAGATGACAGATGACACATGACAGATGACAGATGACACAGGACACATGGCATATGACAGATGACTGATGACAGATGACGGATGACAGATGACAGATGACAAATGACGATTGACAGACGACAGATGACAATTGACAGATGACAGCTGACAGATGACTGATGACAGATGACAGATGACAGATGACAGATGACAGATGACAGATGACAGATGACGGATGACAGATGACAGATGAGAGATGACAGATGACAGATGACAGATGACAGATGACAGATGACATATGACATATGACAGAAGACATATGACAGATGACAGATGACAGATGTCTGATGACAGATGACACATGGCAGATGACAGATGACAACATGACAGTTGACAGACGACAGATGCCAATTGACAGATGACAGATGACAAATGACAGATGACAGACGACAGATGACACTTGACACATGGCAGATGAATGATGAGTGATGACAGATGACAAATGACAAGTGACAGTTGACAGACGACAGATGACAGATGACAGATGACAGATGACAGATGACAGAATACAAATGACAGATGACAGATGACAGATGACAGATGACAGATGGCAGATGACAGATGACATATGACATATGACAGATGACATATGACAGAAAACAGATGACATATGACAGAAAACAGATGTCTGATGACAGCTGACAGATGACAGATGGCAGATGACAGAAGACAAATGACAGTTGACAGACGACAGATGCCAATTGATAGATGACAGATGACAGATGACAGATGACAGATGACACATGACACATGGCAGATGTTAGATGACAGATGAGAGATGACAAATGACGGTTGATAGACGATAGATGACAATTGACAGATGACAGATGACAAATGGCAGATTACAGATGACTGATGACTGAAGACAGATGACAGATGACAAATGACTGTTGACAGACGACAGATGACAATTGACAGATGACAGATGACAGATGACAGATGACAGATGACAGATGACAGATGATAGATGACAGATGACAGATGACAGATGACAGATGACAGATGACAGATGACAGATGACAGATGACAGCTGACAGATGACGGATGACAGATGACAGACGACAGATCACAGATGACAGATGAAAAATGACAGATGACAGGTGACACATGACACATGACAGTTGACAGACGACAGATGACAATTGACAGATGACAGATGACAGACGACACATGACACATGGCAGATGACAGATGACAGATGACAGATGACAGATGACGGATGACAGATGACAAATGACAGTTGACAGACGACAGATGGCAATTGACATATGACAGATGACATATGACAGAAGATAGATGACAGATGACAGATGTCTGATGACAGATGACAGATGACAGATGACAGATGGCAGATGACACATGACAGATGACAGATGACCGGTGACAAATGACAGACGACAGATGACAGATGACAGATGATAGACGACAGGTGACATACGACAGATGACAGATAACAGATGACAGATGACAGATGACAGATGACAGATGACAGATGACATATGACAGAAGATAGATGACAGATGACAGATGTCTGATGACAGATGACAGATGACAGATGACAGATGACAGATGACACATGACAGATGACAGATGACCGGTGACAAATGACAGACGACAGATGACAGATGACAGATGACAGATGACAGATGACAGATGATAGACGACAGGTGACATAGGACAGATGACAGATAACAGATGACAGATGACATATGACAAATGACAGATGACAGATGACAGATAACAGATAACAGATGACAGATGACAGATGACAGATGACAGATGACAATTGACAGATGACAGATGACAGATGACACATGACACATGGCAGATGACAGATGACAGATGACAGATGACGGATGACAGATGACAAATGACAGTTGACAGACGACAGATGGCAATTGACATATGACAGATGACATATGACAGAAGATAGATGACAGATGACAGATGTCTGATGACAGATGACAGATGACAGATGACAGATGGCAGATGACACATGACAGATGACAGATGACCGGTGACAAATGACAGACGACAGATGACAGATGACAGATGATAGACGACAGGTGACATACGACAGATGACAGATAACAGATGACAGATGACAGATGACAGATGACAGATGACAGATGACAGATGACATATGACAGAAGATAGATGACAGATGACAGATGTCTGATGACAGATGACAGATGACAGATGACAGATGACAGATGACACATGACAGATGACAGATGACCGGTGACAAATGACAGACGACAGATGACAGATGACAGATGACAGATGACAGATGACAGATGATAGACGACAGGTGACATAGGACAGATGACAGATAACAGATGACAGATGACAGATGACAAATGACAGATGACAGATGACAGATAACAGATAACAGATGACAGATGACAGATGACAGATGACAGATGACAATTGACAGATGACAGATGACAGATGACACATGACACATGGCAGATGACAGATGACAGATGACAGATGACGGATGACAGATGACAAATGACAGTTGACAGACGACAGATGGCAATTGACATATGACAGATGACATATGACAGAAGATAGATGACAGATGACAGATGTCTGATGACAGATGACAGATGACAGATGACAGATGACAGATGACACATGACAGATGACGGATGACCGGTGACAAATGACAGACGACAGATGACAGATGACAGATGATAGACGACAGGTGACATACGACAGATGACAGATAACAGATGACAGATGACAGATGACAAATGACAGATGACAGATAACAGATAACGGATGACAGAAGACAGATGACAGATGACAGATGACAGATGACATATGACAGATGACATATTACAGATGACAGATGAGAGATGACAGATGACAGATGACAAATGACAGATGACAAATGACTGTTGACAGACGGCAGATGACAATTGACATATGACAGATGACATATGACAGAAGACAGATGACAGATGACAGATGACAGATGACAGATGACAGATGACAGATGACAGATGACAGATGACAGATGACAGATGACAGATGACAGATGACAGATGACAGATGACACACGACAGATGACAATTGACAGGTGACAGATGACAGATGACAGATGACAGATGACAGATGACAGATGAAACATGACACATGGCAGATGATAGATGACTGATGACAGATGACGGATGACGGATGACAGATGACAGATGGCAGATGACACATGACAGATGACAGCTGACCGGTGACAAATGACAGACGACAGATGACAGATGACAGATGATAGACGACAGGTGACATACGACAGATGACAGATAACAGATGACAGATGACAGATGACAGATGACAGATGACAGATGACATATGACAGAAGATAGATGACAGATGACAGATGTCTGATGACAGATGACAGATGACAGATGACAGATGACAGATGACACATGACAGATGACAGATGACCGGTGACAAATGACAGACGACAGATGACAGATGACAGATGACAGATGACAGATGACAGATGATAGACGACAGGTGACATAGGACAGATGACAGATAACAGATGACAGATGACAGATGACAAATGACAGATGACAGATGACAGATAACAGATAACAGATGACAGATGACAGATGACAGATGACAGATGACAATTGACAGATGACAGATGACAGATGACACATGACACATGGCAGATGACAGATGACAGATGACAGATGACGGATGACAGATGACAAATGACAGTTGACAGACGACAGATGGCAATTGACATATGACAGATGACATATGACAGAAGATAGATGACAGATGACAGATGTCTGATGACAGATGACAGATGACAGATGACAGATGGCAGATGACACATGACAGATGACAGATGACCGGTGACAAATGACAGACGACAGATGACAGATGACAGATGATAGACGACAGGTGACATACGACAGATGACAGATAACAGATGACAGATGACAGATGACAGATGACAGATGACAGATGACAGATGACATATGACAGAAGATAGATGACAGATGACAGATGTCTGATGACAGATGACAGATGACAGATGACAGATGACACATGACAGATGACAGATGACCGGTGACAAATGACAGACGACAGATGACAGATGACAGATGACAGATGACAGATGACAGATGATAGACGACAGGTGACATAGGACAGATGACAGATAACAGATGACAGATGACAGATGACAAATGACAGATGACAGATGACAGATAACAGATAACAGATGACAGATGACAGATGACAGATGACAGATGACAATTGACAGATGACAGATGACAGATGACACATGACACATGGCAGATGACAGATGACAGATGACAGATGACGGATGACAGATGACAAATGACAGTTGACAGACGACAGATGGCAATTGACATATGACAGATGACATATGACAGAAGATAGATGACAGATGACAGATGTCTGATGACAGATGACAGATGACAGATGACAGATGACAGATGACACATGACAGATGACGGATGACCGGTGACAAATGACAGACGACAGATGACAGATGACAGATGATAGACGACAGGTGACATACGACAGATGACAGATAACAGATGACAGATGACAGATGACAAATGACAGATGACAGATAACAGATAACGGATGACAGAAGACAGATGACAGATGACAGATGACAGATGACATATGACAGATGACATATTACAGATGACAGATGAGAGATGACAGATGACAGATGACAAATGACAGATGACAAATGACTGTTGACAGACGGCAGATGACAATTGACATATGACAGATGACATATGACAGAAGACAGATGACAGATGACAGATGACAGATGACAGATGACAGATGACAGATGACAGATGACAGATGACAGATGACAGATGACAGATGACAGATGACACACGACAGATGACAATTGACAGGTGACAGATGACAGATGACAGATGACAGATGACAGAGGACAGATGAAACATGACACATGGCAGATGACAGATGACTGATGACAGATGACGGATGACGGATGACAGATGACAGATGACAGATGACAGATGACAGATGACAGATGACAGATGACAGATGACAGATGACAGATGACAGATGACAGATGACAGATGACAGATGACAGATGACACATGACACATGGCAGATGTTAGATGACAGATGAGAGATGACAAATGACGGTTGATAGACGACAGATGACAATTGACAGATGACAGATGACAAATGACAAATGGCAGATTACAGATGACTGATGACTGAAGACAGATGACAGATGACAAATGACTGTTGACAGACGACAGATGACAATTGACAGATGACAGATGACAGATGACAGATGACAGATGACAGATGATAGATGACAGATGACAGATGACAGATGACAGATGACAGATGACAGATGACAGATGACAGATGACAGATGACAGATGACAGATGACAGATGACGGATGACAGATGACAGACGACAGATCACAGATGACAGATGAAAAATGACAGATGACAGGTGACACATGACACATGACAGTTGACAGACGACAGATGACAATTGACAGATGACAGATGACAGATGACAGATGACAGATGACAGATGACAGATGACAGATGACTGTTGACAGACGACAGATGACAATTGACAGATGACAGATGACAGATGACAGATGACAGATGATAGATGGCAGATGACAGATGACAGATGACAGATGACAGATGACAGATGACAGATGACAGATGACAGATGACAGATGACAGATGACGGATGACAGATGACAGACGACAGATCACAGATGACAGATGAAAAATGACAGATGACAGGTGACACATGACACATGACAGTTGACAGACGACAGATGACAATTGACAGATGACAGATGACAGACGACACATGACACATGGCAGATGACAGATGACAGATGACAGATGACAGATGACAGATGACGGATGAGCACATGACAAATGACAGTTGACAGACGACAGATGGCAATTGACATATGACAGATGACATATGACAGAAGATAGATGACAGATGACAGATGTCTGATGACAGATGACAGATGACAGATGACAGATGACAGATGACACATGACAGATGACAGATGACCGGTGACAAATGACAGACGACAGATGACAGATGACAGATGACAGATGACAGATGACAGATGATAGACGACAGGTGACATACGACAGATGACAGATAACAGATGACAGATGACAGATGACAAATGACAGATGACAGATGACAGATAACAGATAACAGATGACAGATGACAGATGACAGATGACAGATGACAATTGACAGATGACAGATGACAGATGACACATGACACATGGCAGATGACAGATGACAGATGACAGATGACGGATGACAGATGACAAATGACAGTTGACAGACGACAGATGGCAATTGACATATGACAGATGACATATGACAGAAGATAGATGACAGATGACAGATGTCTGATGACAGATGACAGATGACAGATGACAGATGACACATGACAGATGACAGATGACCGGTGACAAATGACAGACGACAGATGACAGATGACAGATGATAGACGACAGGTGACATACGACAGATGACAGATAACAGATGACAGATGACAGATGACAAATGACAGATGACAGATAACAGATAACAGATGACAGAAGACAGATGACAGATGACAGATGACAGATGACATATGACAGATGACATAATACAGATGACAGATGAGAGATGACAGATGACAGATGACAAATGACAGATGACAAATGACTGTTGACAGACGACAGATGACAATTGACATATGACAGATGACATATGACAGAAGACAGATGACAGATGACAGATGTCTGATGACAGATGACAGATGGCAGATGAGAGATGACAGATGACAGATGACAGATGACAGATGACAGATGACAGATGACAGATGACAGATGACAGATGACAGATGACAGATGACAGATGACAGATGACAGATGACAGATGACAGATGACATATGACAGATGACAGATGACATATGACAGATGACAGATGGCAGATGACAAATGACACATGGCAGATTACAGATGACTGATGACTGATGACAGATGACAGATGACACATGACAGATGACAAATGACTGTTGACAGACGACAGATGACAATTGACATATGACAGATGACATATGACAGAAGACAGATGACAGATGACAGATGACAGATGTCTGACGACAGATGACAGATGACAGATGACAGATGACAGATGACAGATGACAGATGACAGATGACAGATGACAGATGACAGATGACAGATGACAGATGACAGATGACAGATGACAGATGACAGATGACAGATGACAGATGACAGATGACAGATGACAGATGACAGATGACAGATGACATATGACAGGTGACAGATGACATATGACAGATGACAGATGACAAATGACACATGGCAGATTACAGATGACTGATGACTGATGACAGATGACAGATGACAAATGACAGATGACAAATGACTGTTGACAGACGACAGATGACAATTGACATATGACAGATGACATATGACAGAAGACAGATGACATATGACAGATGACAGATGACATATGACAGATGACAGATGACAGATGACAAATGACACATGGCAGATTACAGATGACTGATGACTGATGACAGATGACAGATGACAAATGACAGATGACAAATGACTGTTGACAGACGACAGATGACAATTGACATATGATAGATGACATATGACAGAAAACAGATGACAGATGACAGATGACAGATGTCTGATGACAGATGACAGATGACAGATGACAGATGACAGATGACAGATGACAGATGACATATGACAGATGACAGATGACATATGACAGGTGACAGATGACAGATGACAGATGACAAATGACACATGGCAGATTACAGATGACTGATGACTGATGACAGATGACGGATGACAAATTACAGATGACAAATGACTGTTGACAGACGACAGATGACAATTGACATATGACAGATGACATATGACAGAAGACAGATGACAGATGACAGATGACAGATGTCTGATGACAGATGACAGATGACAGATGACAGATGACAGATGACAGATGACAGATGACAGATGACAGATGACAGATGACAGATGACAGATGACAGATGACAGATGACAGATGACAGATGACAGATGACAGATGACAGATGACATATGACAGATGACATATTACAGATGACAGATGAGAGATGACAGATGACAGATGACAAATGACAGATGACAAATGACTGTTGACAGACGGCAGATGACAATTGACATATGACAGATGACAGATGACAGATGACAGATGACAGATGACAGATGACAGATGACAGATGACAGATGACATATGACAGATGACATATTACAGATGACAGATGAGAGATGACAGATGACAGATGACAAAAGACAGATGACAAATGACTGTTGACAGACGACAGATGACAATTGACATATGACAGATAACATATGACAGAAGACAGATGACAGATGACAGATGTCTGATGACAGATGACAGATGGCAGATGAGAGATGACAGATGACAGATGACAGATGACAGATGACAGATGACAGATGACAGATGACAGATGACAGATGACATATGACATATGACAGATGACAGATGACATATGACAGATGACAGATGACAGATGACAAATGACACATGGCAGATTACAGATGACTGATGACTGATGACAGATTACAGATGACAAATGACAGATGACAAATGACTGTTGACAGACGACAGATGACAATTGACATATGACAGATGACATATGACAGAAGACAGATGACAGATGACAGATGTCTAATGACAGATGACAGATAGCAGATGAGAGATGAGAGATGACAGGTGACAGATGACAAATGAAAAATGACAAACGACAGATGACAAATGACAAATGACAGATGACAGATGACAGATGTCAAATGACAGATGACAGATGACAGATGACAGATGACAGATGACAGATGACAGATGACAGATGACAGATGACAAATGACAGATGAAAGATGGCAGATGACAGATGACAGATGACAGATGACAGATGACAGATGATAGACGACAGGTGTCATATGACAAATGACGGATAACAGATGAGTGATGACAGATGACAGATGACAGATGACAGATGACAGATGACAGATGACAGATGACAGATGACAGATGACAGATGACAGATGACAGATGACAGATGACAGATGACAGATGACAGATGACAGATGACAGATGACATATGACAGATGACATATTACAGATGACAGATGAGAGATGACAGATGACAGATGACAAATGACAGATGACAAATGACTGTTGACAGACGACAGATGACAACTGACATATGACAGATGACATATGACAGAAGACAGATGACAGATAGCTGATGTCTGATGACAGATGACAGATGGCAGATGAGAGATGACAGATGACAGATGACAGATGACAGATGACAGATGACAGATGACACATGACAGATGACAGATGACAGATGACAGATGACAGATGACAGATGACAGATGACAGATGACAGATGACATATGACAAATGACAGATGACATATGACAGATTACAGATGACTGATGACTGATGACAGATGACAGATGACAAATGACAGATGACAAATGACTGTTGACAGACGACAGATGACAAATGAAAAATGACAAACGACAGATGACAAATGACAAATGACAGATGACAGATGACAGCTGTCAGATGACAGATGACAGATGACAGATGACAGATGACAGATGACAGATGACAGATGACAGATGACAGATGACAGATGAAAGATGGCAGATGACAGATGACAGATGACAGATGACAGATGATAGACGACAGGTGTCATATGACAGATGACGGATAACAGATGAGTGATGACAGATGACAGATGACAGATGACAGATGACAGATGACAGATGACAGATGACAGATGACAGATGACAGATGACAGATGACAGATGACAGATGACAGATGACAGATTACAGATGACAGATGACAGATGACAGATGACAGATGACAGATGACAGATGACAGATGACAGTTGACATATGACAGATGACATATTACAGATGACAGATGAGAGATGACAGATGACAGATGACAAATGACAGATGACAAATGACTGGTGACAGACGACAGATGACAATTGACAAATGACAGATGACAGATGACAGATGACAGATGACAGATGACAGATGACAGAAGACAGATGACAGATGACAGATGACAGATGTCTAATGACAGATGACAGATGGCAGATGAGAGATGAGAGATGACAGATGACAGATGACAGATGACAGATGACAGATGTCTAATGACAGATGACAGATGGCAGATGAGAGATGAGAGATGACAGATGACAGATGACAGATGACAGATGACAGATGACAGATGACAGATGACAGATGACAGATGACAGATGACAGATGACAGATGACATATGACATATGACAGATGACAGATGACAAATGAAAAATGACAAACGACAGATGACAAATGACAAATGACAGATGACAGATGACAGATGACAGATGACAGATGACAGATGACAGATGACAGATGACAGATGACAGAAGACAGATGACAGATGACAGATGACAGATGACAGATGACAGATGACAGATGACAGATGACAGATGACAGATGACAGATGACATATGACAGATGACAGATGACAAATGAAAAATGACAAACGACAGATGACAAATGACAAATGACAGATGACAGATGACAGATGACAGATGACAGATGACTGATGACAGATGACAGATGACAGATGACAGATGACAGATGACAGATGACAGATGACAGATGACAGATGACAGATGACATATGACAGATGACAGATGACAGATGACAGATGACAAATGAAAAATGACAAACGACAGATGACAAATGACAAATGACAGATGACAGATGACAGATGACAGATGACAGATGACAGATGACAGATGACAGATGACAGATGACAGATGACAGATGACAGATGACAGATGACAGATGACAGATGACAGATGACAGATGACAGATGACATATGACAGATGACAGATGACAGATGACAAATGAAAAATGACAAACGACAGATGACAAATGACAAATGACAGATGACAAATGACAAATGACAGATGACAGATGACAGATGACAGATGACAGATGACAGATGACAGATGACAGATGACAGATGACAGAAGACAGATGACAGATGACAGATGTCTAATTTCAGATGACAGATGGCAGATGAGAGATGAGAGATGACAGATGACAGATGACAGATGACAGATGACAGATGACATATGACAGATGACAGATGACAGATGACAGATGACAGATGACAGATGACAGATGACAGATGACAGATGACAGATGACAGATGACAGATGACAGATGACAGAAGACAGATGACAGATGACAGATGTCTAATTTCAGATGACAGATGGCAGATGAGAGATGAGAGATGACAGATGACAGATGACAGATGACAGATGACAGATGACAGATGACAGATGACAGATGACAGATGACAGATGACAGATGACAGATGACAGATGACAGATGACAAATGAAAAATGACAAACGACAGATGACAAATGACAAATGACAGATGACAGATGACAGATGACAGATGACAGATGACAGATGACAGATGACAGATGACAGATGACAGATGACAGATGACAGATGACAGATGACAGATGACAGAAGACAGATGACAGATGACAGATGTCTAATTTCAGATGACAGATGGCAGATGAGAGATGAGAGATGACAGAAGACAGATGACAGATGACAGATGACAGATGACATATGACAGATGACAGATTACAGATGACAAATGAAAAATGACAAACGACAGATGACAAATGACAAATGACAGATGTCTAATTTCAGATGACAGATGGCAGATGAGAGATGACAGATGACAGATGACAGATGACAGATGACAGATGACAGATGACAGATGACAGATGACAGATGACAGATGACAGATGACAGAAGACAGATGACAGATGACAGATGTCTAATTTCAGATGACAGATGGCAGATGAGAGATGACAGATGACAGAAGACAGATGACAGATGACAGATGTCTAATTTCAGATGACAGATGGCAGATGAGAGATGAGAGATGACAGATGACAGATGACAGATGACAGATGACAGATGACAGATGACAGAAGACAGATGACAGATGACAGATGACAGATGTCTAATGACAGATGTCTAATTTCAGATGACAGATGGCAGATGAGAGATGAGAGATGACAGATGACAGATGACAGATGACAGATGACAGATGACATATGACAGATGACATATGACAGATGACAGATGACATATGACAGATGACAGATGGCAGATGACAAATGACACATGGCAGATTACAGATGACTGATGACTGATGACATATGACAGATGACACATGACAGATGACAAATGACTGTTGACAGACGACAGATGACAATTGACATATGACAGATGACATATGACAGAAGACAGATGACAGATGACAGATGACAGATGTCTGACGACAGATGACAGATGACAGATGACAGATGACAGATGACAGATGACAGATGACAGATGACAGATGACAGATGACAGATGACAGATGACAGATGACAGATGACAGATGACAGATGACAGATGACAGATGACAGATGACAGATGACAGATGACAGATGACAGATGACAGATGACAGATGACAGATGACATATGACAGGTGACAGATGACATATGACAGATGACAGATGACAGATGACAAATGACACATGGCAGATTACAGATGACTGATGACTGATGACAGATGACAGATGACAAATGACAGATGACAAATGACTGTTGACAGACGACAGATGACAATTGACATATGACAGATGACATATGACAGAAGACAGATGACATATGACAGATGACAGATGACATATGACAGATGACAGATGACAGAAGACAGATGACAGATGACAGATGTCTAATTTCAGATGACAGATGGCAGATGAGAGATGACAGATGACAGATGACAGAAGACAGATGACAGATGACAGATGTCTAATTTCAGATGACAGATGGCAGATGAGAGATGAGAGATGACAGATGACAGATGACAGATGACAGATGACAGATGACAGATGACAGATGACAGATGACATATGACAGATGACAGAAGACAGATGACAGATGACAGATGTCTAATTTCAGATGACAGATGGCAGATGAGAGATGAGAGATGACAGATGACAGATGACAGATGACAGATGACAGATGACAGATGACAGATGACAGATGACAGATGACAGATGACAGAAGACAGATGACAGATGACAGATGTCTAATTTCAGATGACAGATGGCAGATGAGAGATGACAGATGACAGATGACAGAAGACAGATGACAGATGACAGATGTCTAATTTCAGATGACAGATGGCAGATGAGAGATGAGAGATGACAGATGACAGATGACAGATGACAGATGACAGATGACAGATGACAGATGACATATGACAGATGACAGAAGACAGATGACAGATGACAGATGTCTAATTTCAGATGACAGATGGCAGATGAGAGATGAGAGATGACAGATGACAGATGACAGATGACAGATGACAGATGACATATGACAGATGACATATGACAGATGACAGATGACATATGACAGATGACAGATGGCAGATGACAAATGACACATGGCAGATTACAGATGACTGATGACTGATGACAGATGACAGATGACACATGACAGATGACAAATGACTGTTGACAGACGACAGATGACAATTGACATATGACAGATGACATATGACAGAAGACAGATGACAGATGACAGATGACAGATGTCTGACGACAGATGACAGATGACAGATGACAGATGACAGATGACAGATGACAGATGACAGATGACAGATGACAGATGACAGATGACAGATGACAGATGACAGATGACAGATGACAGATGACAGATGACAGATGACAGATGACAGATGACAGATGACAGATGACAGATGACAGATGACAGATGACAGATGACAGATGACATATGACAGGTGACAGGTGACAGATGACAGATGACAGATGACAAATGACACATGGCAGATTACAGATGACTGATGACTGATGACAGATGACAGATGACAAATGACAGATGACAAATGACTGTTGACAGACGACAGATGACAATTGACATATGACAGATGACATATGACAGAAGACAGATGACATATGACAGATGACAGATGACATATGACAGATGACAGATGACAGATGACAAATGACACATGGCAGATTACAGATGACTGATGACTGATGACAGATGACAGATGACAAATGACAGATGACAAATGACTGTTGACAGACGACAGATGACAATTGACATATGATAGATGACATATGACAGAAGACAGATGACAGATGACAGATGACAGATGTCTGATGACAGATGACAGATGACAGATGACAGATGACAGATGACAGATGACAGATGACATATGACAGATGACAGATGACATATGACAGGTGACAGATGACAGATGACAGATGACAAATGACACATGGCAGATTACAGATGACTGATGACTGATGACAGATGACGGATGACAAATTACAGATGACATATGACAGAAGACAGATGACAGATGACATATGACAGATGACATATTACAGATGACAGATGAGAGATGACAGATGACAGATGACAAATGACAGATGACAAATGACTGTTGACAGACGGCAGATGACAATTGACATATGACAGATGACAGATGACAGATGACAGATGACAGATGACAGATGACAGATGACAGATGACAGATGACAGATGACATATGACAGATGACATATTACAGATGACAGATGAGAGATGACAGATGACAGATGACAAATGACAGATGACAAATGACTGTTGACAGACGACAGATGACAATTGACATATGACAGATAACATATGACAGAAGACAGATGACAGATGACAGATGTCTGATGACAGATGACAGATGGCAGATGAGAGATGACAGATGACAGATGACAGATGACAGATGACAGATGACAGATGACAGATGACAGATGACAGATGACAGATGACATATGACATATGACAGATGACAGATGACATATGACAGATGACAGATGACAAATGACACATGGCAGATTACAGATGACTGATGACTGATGACAGATTACAGATGACAAATGACAGATGACAAATGACTGTTGACAGACGACAGATGACAATTGACATATGACAGATGACATATGACAGAAGACAGATGACAGATGACAGATGTCTAATGACAGATGACAGATAGCAGATGAGAGATGAGAGATGACAGGTGACAGATGACAAATGAAAAATGACAAACGACAGATGACAAATGACAAATGACAGATGACAGATGACAGATGTCAAATGACAGATGACAGATGACAGATGACAGATGACAGATGACAGATGACAGATGACAGATGACAGATGACAGATGACAGATGACAGATGACAGATGAAAGATGGCAGATGACAGATGACAGATGACAGATGACAGATGATAGACGACAGGTGTCATATGACAAATGACGGATAACAGATGAGTGATGACAGATGACAGATGACAGATGACAGATGACAGATGACAGATGACAGATGACAGATGACAGATGACAGATGACAGATGACAGATGACAGATGACAGATGACAGATGACATATGACAGATGACATATTACAGATGACAGATGAGAGATGACAGATGACAGATGACAAATGACAGATGACAAATGACTGTTGACAGACGACAGATGACAACTGACATATGACAGATGACATATGACAGAAGACAGATGACAGATAGCTGATGTCTGATGACAGATGACAGATGGCAGATGAGAGATGACAGATGACAGATGACAGATGACAGATGACAGATGACAGATGACACATGACAGATGACAGATGACAGATGACAGATGACAGATGACAGATGACAGATGACAGATGACAGATGACAGATGACATATGACAAATGACAGATGACATATGACAGATTACAGATGACTGATGACTGATGACAGATGACAGATGACAAATGACAGATGACAAATGACTGTTGACAGACGACAGATGACAAATGAAAAATGACAAACGACAGATGACAAATGACAAATGACAGATGACAGATGACAGCTGTCAGATGACAGATGACAGATGACAGATGACAGATGACAGATGACAGATGACAGATGACAGCTGACAGATGACAGATGACAGATGAAAGATGGCA
Organism: Condylostylus longicornis; assembly: GCF_029603195.1. Classification (NCBI taxonomy): domain Eukaryota; kingdom Metazoa; phylum Arthropoda; class Insecta; order Diptera; family Dolichopodidae; genus Condylostylus; species Condylostylus longicornis. The sequence goes on from NW_026578010.1 coordinate 327,850, forward strand.
GATGACAGATGACAGATGACAGATGACAGATGATAGACGACAGGTGTCATATGACAGATGACGGATAACAGATGAGTGATGACAGATGACAGATGACAGATGACAGATGACAGATGACAGATGACAGATGACAGATGACAGATGACAGATGACAGATGACAGATGACAGATGACAGATTACAGATGACAGATGACAGATGACAGATGACAGATGACAGATGACAGATGACAGATGACAGATGACAGATGACAGATGACAGATGACAGATGACAGATGACAGATGACATATTACAGATGACAGATGAGAGATGACAGATGACAGATGACAAATGACAGATGACAAATGACTGTTGACAGACGACAGATGACAATTGACAAATGACAGATGACAGATGACAGATGACAGATGACAGATGACAGATGACAGAAGACAGATGACAGATGACAGATGACAGATGTCTAATGACAGATGACAGATGGCAGATGAGAGATGAGAGATGACAGATGACAGATGACAGATGACAGATGACAGATGTCTAATGACAGATGACAGATGGCAGATGAGAGATGAGAGATGACAGATGACAGATGACAGATGACAGATGACAGATGACAGATGACAGATGACAGATGACAGATGACAGATGACAGATGACAGATGACATATGACATATGACAGATGACAGATGACAAATGAAAAATGACAAACGACAGATGACAAATGACAAATGACAGATGACAGATGACAGATGACAGATGACAGATGACAGATGACAGATGACAGATGACAGATGACAGAAGACAGATGACAGATGACAGATGACAGATGACAGATGACAGATGACAGATGACAGATGACAGATGACAGATGACAGATGACAGATGACAGATGACATATGACAGATGACAGATGACAGATGACAAATGAAAAATGACAAACGACAGATGACAAATGACAAATGACAGATGACAGATGACAGATGACAGATGACAGATGACTGATGACAGATGACAGATGACAGATGACAGATGACAGATGACAGATGACAGATGACAGATGACAGATGACAGATGACATATGACAGATGACAGATGACAGATGACAGATGACAAATGAAAAATGACAAACGACAGATGACAAATGACAAATGACAGATGACAGATGACAGATGACAGATGACAGATGACAGATGACAGATGACAGATGACAGATGACAGATGACAGATGACAGATGACAGATGACAGATGACAGATGACATATGACAGATGACAGATGACAGATGACAAATGAAAAATGACAAACGACAGATGACAAATGACAAATGACAGATGACAAATGACAAATGACAGATGACAGATGACAGATGACAGATGACAGATGACAGATGACAGATGACAGATGACAGATGACAGAAGACAGATGACAGATGACAGATGTCTAATTTCAGATGACAGATGGCAGATGAGAGATGAGAGATGACAGATGACAGATGACAGATGACAGATGACAGATGACATATGACAGATGACAGATGACAGATGACAGATGACAGATGACAGATGACAGATGACAGATGACAGATGACAGATGACAGAAGACAGATGACAGATGACAGATGTCTAATTTCAGATGACAGATGGCAGATGAGAGATGAGAGATGACAGATGACAGATGACAGATGACAGATGACAGATGACAGATGACAGATGACAGATGACAGATGACAGATGACAGATGACAAATGAAAAATGACAAACGACAGATGACAAATGACAAATGACAGATGACAGATGACAGATGACAGATGACAGATGACAGATGACAGATGACAGATGACAGATGACAGATGACAGATGACAGATGACAGATGACAGAAGACAGATGACAGATGACAGATGTCTAATTTCAGATGACAGATGGCAGATGAGAGATGAGAGATGACAGATGACAGATGACAGATGACAGATGACAGATGACATATGACAGATGTCAGATGACAGATGACAAATGAAAAATGACAAACGACAGATGACAAATGACAAATGACAGATGTCTAATTTCAGATGACAGATGGCAGATGAGGGATGACGGATGACAGATGACAGATGACAGATGACAGATGACAGATGACAGATGACAGATGACAGATGACAGAAGACAGATGACAGATGACAGATGTCTAATTTCAGATGACAGATGGCAGATGAGAGATGACAGATGACAGATGACAGAAGACAGATGACAGATGACAGATGTCTAATTTCAGATGACAGATGGCAGATGAGAGATGAGAGATGACAGATGACAGATGACAGATGACAGATGACAGATGACAGATGACAGAAGACAGATGACAGATGACAGATGACAGATGTCTAATGACAGATGTCTAATTTCAGATGACAGATGGCAGATGAGAGATGAGAGATGACAGATGACAGATGACAGATGACAGATGACAGATGACATATGACAGATGACATATGACAGATGACAGATGACATATGACAGATGACAGATGGCAGATGACAAATGACACATGGCAGATTACAGATGACTGATGACTGATGACAGATGACAGATGACACATGACAGATGACAAATGACTGTTGACAGACGACAGATGACAATTGACATATGACAGATGACATATGACAGAAGACAGATGACAGATGACAGATGACAGATGTCTGACGACAGATGACAGATGACAGATGACAGATGACAGATGACAGATGACAGATGACAGATGACAGATGACAGATGACAGATGACAGATGACAGATGACAGATGACAGATGACAGATGACAGATGACAGATGACAGATGACAGATGACAGATGACAGATGACAGATGACATATGACAGGTGACAGATGACATATGACAGATGACAGATGACAGATGACAAATGACACATGGCAGATTACAGATGACTGATGACTGATGACAGATGACAGATGACAAATGACAGATGACAAATGACTGTTGACAGACGACAGATGACAATTGACATATGACAGATGACATATGACAGAAGACAGATGACATATGACAGATGACAGATGACATATGACAGATGACAGATGACAGAAGACAGATGACAGATGACAGATGTCTAATTTCAGATGACAGATGGCAGATGAGAGATGACAGATGACAGATGACAGAAGACAGATGACAGATGACAGATGTCTAATTTCAGATGACAGATGGCAGATGAGAGATGAGAGATGACAGATGACAGATGACAGATGACAGATGACAGATGACAGATGACAGATGACATATGACAGATGACAGAAGACAGATGACAGATGACAGATGTCTAATTTCAGATGACAGATGGCAGATGAGAGATGAGAGATGACAGATGACAGATGACAGATGACAGATGACAGATGACAGATGACAGATGACAGATGACAGATGACAGATGACAGATGACAGAAGACAGATGACAGATGACAGATGTCTAATTTCAGATGACAGATGGCAGATGAGAGATGACAGATGACAGATGACAGAAGACAGATGACAGATGACAGATGTCTAATTTCAGATGACAGATGGCAGATGAGAGATGAGAGATGACAGATGACAGATGACAGATGACAGATGACAAATGACATATGACAGATGACAGAAGACAGATGACAGATGACAGATGTCTAATTTCAGATGACAGATGGCAGATGAGAGATGAGAGATGACAGATGACAGATGACAGATGACAGATGACAGATGACATATGACAGATGACATATGACAGATGACAGATGACATATGACAGATGACAGATGGCAGATGACAAATGACACATGGCAGATTACAGATGACTGATGACTGATGACAGATGACAGATGACACATGACAGATGACAAATGACTGTTGACAGACGACAGATGACAATTGACATATGACAGATGACATATGACAGAAGACAGATGACAGATGACAGATGACAGATGTCTGACGACAGATGACAGATGACAGATGACAGATGACAGATGACAGATGACAGATGACAGATGACAGATGACAGATGACAGATGACAGATGACAGATGACAGATGACAGATGACAGATGACAGATGACAGATGACAGATGACAGATGACAGATGACAGATGACAGATGACAGATGACAGATGACAGATGACATATGACAGGTGACAGATGACATATGACAGATGACAGATGACAGATGACAAATGACACATGGCAGATTACAGATGACTGATGACTGATGACAGATGACAGATGACAAATGACAGATGACAAATGACTGTTGACAGACGACAGATGACAATTGACATATGACAGATGACATATGACAGAAGACAGATGACATATGACAGATGACAGATGACATATGACAGATGACAGATGACAGATGACAAATGACACATGGCAGATTACAGATGACTGATGACTGATGACAGATGACAGATGACAAATGACAGATGACAAATGACTGTTGACAGACGACAGATGACAATTGACATATGATAGATGACATATGACAGAAGACAGATGACAGATGACAGATGACAGATGTCTGATGACAGATGACAGATGACAGATGACAGATGACAGATGACAGATGACAGATGACATATGACAGATGACAGATGACATATGACAGGTGACAGATGACAGATGACAGATGACAAATGACACATGGCAGATTACAGATGACTGATGACTGATGACAGATGACGGATGACAAATTACAGATGACAAATGACTGTTGACAGACGACAGATGACAATTGACATATGACAGATGACATATGACAGAAGACAGATGACAGATGACAGATGACAGATGTCTGATGACAGATGACAGATGACAGATGACAGATGACAGATGACAGATGACAGATGACAGATGACAGATGACAGATGACAGATGACAGATGACAGATGACAGATGACAGATGACAGATGACAGATGACAGATGACAGATGACAGATGACAGATGACAGATGACAGATGACAGATGACAGATGACAGATGACAGATGACAGATGACATATGACAGATGACATATTACAGATGACAGATGAGAGATGACAGATGACAGATGACAAATGACAGATGACAAATGACTGTTGACAGACGGCAGATGACAATTGACATATGACAGATGACAGATGACAGATGACAGATGACAGATGACAGATGACAGATGACAGATGACAGATGACAGATGACATATGACAGATGACATATTACAGATGACAGATGAGAGATGACAGATGACAGATGACAAATGACAGATGACAAATGACTGTTGACAGACGACAGATGACAATTGACATATGACAGATAACATATGACAGAAGACAGATGACAGATGACAGATGTCTGATGACAGATGACAGATGGCAGATGAGAGATGACAGATGACAGATGACAGATGACAGATGACAGATGACAGATGACAGATGACAGATGACAGATGACATATGACATATGACAGATGACAGATGACATATGACAGATGACAGATGACAGATGACAAATGACACATGGCAGATTACAGATGACTGATGACTGATGACAGATTACAGATGACAAATGACAGATGACAAATGACTGTTGACAGACGACAGATGACAATTGACATATGACAGATGACATATGACAGAAGACAGATGACAGATGACAGATGTCTAATGACAGATGACAGATAGCAGATGAGAGATGAGAGATGACAGGTGACAGATGACAAATGAAAAATGACAAACGACAGATGACAAATGACAAATGACAGATGACAGATGACAGATGTCAAATGACAGATGACAGATGACAGATGACAGATGACAGATGACAGATGACAGATGACAGATGACAGATGACAGATGACAGATGAAAGATGGCAGATGACAGATGACAGATGACAGATGACAGATGACAGATGATAGACGACAGGTGTCATATGACAAATGACGGATAACAGATGAGTGATGACAGATGACAGATGACAGATGACAGATGACAGATGACAGATGACAGATGACAGATGACAGATGACAGATGACAGATGACATATGACAGATGACATATTACAGATGACAGATGAGAGATGACAGATGACAGATGACAAATGACAGATTACAAATGACTGTTGACAGACTACAGATGACAACTGACATATGACAGATGACATATGACAGATGACAGATGACAGATGGCAGATGAGAGATGACAGATGACAGATGACAGATGACAGATGACAGATGACAGATGACACATGACAGATGACAGATGACAGATGACAGATGACAGATGACAGATGACAGATGACAGATGACATATGACAAATGACAGATGACATATGACAGATTACAGATGACTGATGACTGATGACAGATGACAGATGACAAATGACAGATGACAAATGACTGTTGACAGACGACAGATGACAAATGAAAAATGACAAACGACAGATGACAAATGACAAATGACAGATGACAGATGACAGCTGTCAGATGACAGATGACAGATGACAGATGACAGATGACAGATGACAGATGACAGATGACAGATGACAGATGACAGATGACAGATGAAAGATGGCAGATGACAGATGACAGATGACAGATGACAGATGATAGACGACAGGTGTCATATGACAGATGACGGATAACAGATGAGTGATGACAGATGACAGATGACAGATGACAGATGACAGATGACAGATGACAGATGACAGATGACAGATGACAGATGACAGATGACAGATGACAGATGACAGATGACAGATGACAGATGAGAGATGACAGATGACAGATGACAGATGACAGATGACAGATGACAGATGACACATGACAGATGACAGATGACAGATGACAGATGACAGATGACAGATGACAGATGACAGATGACAGATGACAGATGACAAATGACAGATGACAAATGACTGTTGACAGACGACAGATGACAATTGACATATGACAGATGACATATGACAGAAGACAGATGACAGATGACAGATGTCTGATGACAGATGACAGATGGCAGATGAGAGATGACAGATGACAGATGACAGATGACAGATGACAGATGACAGATGACAGATGACAGATGACAGATGACAGATGACAGATGACAGATGACAGATGACATATGACAGATGACAGATGACATATGACAGATGACAGATGACATATGACAGATGACAGATGACAAATGACACATGGCAGATTACAGATGACTGATGACTGATGACAGATGACAGATGACAAATGACAGATGACAAATGACGGTTGACAGACGACAGATGACAATTGACATATGACAGATGACATATGACAGAAGACAGATGACAGATGACAGATGACAGATGTGTAATGACAGATGACAGATGGCAGATGAGAGATGAGAGATGACAGATGACAGATGACAGATGACAGATGACAGATGACAGATGACAGATGACAGATGACAGATGACAGATGACAGATGACATATGACAGATGACAAATGAAAAATGACAAACTACAGATGACAAATGACAGATGACAGATGACAGATGACAGATGACAGATGACAGATGACAGATGACAGATGACAGGTGACAGATGACAGATGACAGATGACAGATCACAGGTGACAGATGAAAAATGACAAACGACAGATGACAAATGACAGATGACAGATGACAGATGACAGATGACAGATGACAGATGACAGAAGACAGATGACATATGACAGATGTCTAATTTCAGATGACAGATGGCAGATGAGAGATGAGAGATGACAGATGACAGATGACAGATGACAGATGACAGATGACAGATGACATATGACAGATGACAGATGACAGATGACAAATGAAAAATGACAAACGACAGATGACAAATGACAGATGACAAATGACAAATGACAGATGACAGATGACAGATGACAGATGACAGATGACAGATGACAGATGACAGATGACAGATGACAGATGACAGATGACAGATGACAGATGACAGATGACAGATGACAGATGACAGATCACAGGTGACAGATGAAAAATGACAAACGACAGATGACAAATGACAAATGACAGATGCCAGATGACAGACGACAGATGACAGATGACAGATGACAGAAGACAGATGACAGATGACAGATGACAGATGTCTAATGACAGATGACAGATGGCAGATGAGAGATGAGAGATGACAGATGACAGATGACAGATGACAGATGACAGATGACAGATGACAGATGTCTAATGACAGATGACAGATGGCAGTTGAGAGATGAGAGATGACAGATGACAGATGACAGATGACAGATGACAGATGACAGATGACAGATGACAGATGACAGATGACAGATGACAGATGACAGATGACAGATGACATATGACATATGACAGATGACAGATGACAAATGAAAAATGACAAACGACAGATGACAAATGACAAATGACAGATGACAGATGACAGATGACAGATGACAGATGACAGATGACAGATGACAGATGACAGATGACAGAAGACAGATGACAGATGACAGATGACAGATGACAGATGACAGATGACAGATGACAGATGACAGATGACAGATGACAGATGACAGATGACAGATGACATATGACAGATGACAGATGACAAATGAAAAATGACAAACGACAGATGACAAATGACAAATGACAGATGACAGATGACAGATGACAGATGACAGATGACAGATGACAGATGACAGATGACAGATGACAGATGACAGATGACAGATGACAGATGACAGATGACAGATGACAGATGACATATGACAGATGACAGATGACAGATGACAGATGACAGATGACAAATGAAAAATGACAAACGACAGATGACAAATGACAAATGACAGATGACAGATGACAGATGACAGATGACAGATGACAGATGACAGATGACAGATGACAGATGACAGATGACAGATGACAGATGACAGATGACAGATGACAGATGACAGATGACATATGACAGATGACAGATGACAAATGAAAAATGACAAACGACAGATGACAAATGACAAATGACAGATGACAAATGACAAATGACAGATGACAGATGACAGATGACAGATGACAGATGACAGATGACAGATGACAGATGACAGATGACAGAAGACAGATGACAGATGACAGATGTCTAATTTCAGATGACAGATGGCAGATGAGAGATGAGAGATGACAGATGACAGATGACAGATGACAGATGACAGATGACATATGACAGATGACAGATGACAGATGACAGATGACAGATGACAGATGACAGATGACAGATGACAGAAGACAGATGACAGATGACAGATGTCTAATTTCAGATGACAGATGGCAGATGAGAGATGAGAGATGACAGATGACAGATGACAGATGACAGATGACAGATGACAGATGACAGATGACAGATGACAGATGACAGATGACAGATGACAGATGACAGATGACAAATGAAAAATGACAAACGACAGATGACAAATGACAAATGACAGATGACAGATGACAGATGACAGATGACAGATGACAGATGACAGATGACAGATGACAGATGACAGATGACAGATGACAGATGACAGATGACAGAAGACAGATGACAGATGACAGATGTCTAATTTCAGATGACAGATGGCAGATGAGAGATGAGAGATGACAGATGACAGATGACAGATGACAGATGACAGATGACATATGACAGATGACAGATGACAGATGACAAATGAAAAATGACAAACGACAGATGACAAATGACAAATGACAGATGTCTAATTTCAGATGACAGATGGCAGATGAGAGATGACAGATGACAGATGACAGATGACAGATGACAGATGACAGATGACAGATGACAGATGACAGATGACAGATGACAGAAGACAGATGACAGATGACAGATGTCTAATTTCAGATGACAGATGGCAGATGAGAGATGACAGATGACAGATGACAGAAGACAGATGACAGATGACAGATGTCTAATTTCAGATGACAGATGGCAGATGAGAGATGAGAGATGACAGATGACAGATGACAGATGACAGATGACAGATGACAGATGACAGAAGACAGATGACAGATGACAGATGACAGATGTCTAATGACAGATGACAGATGGCAGATGAGAGATGAGAGATGACAGATGACAGATGACAGATGACAGATGACAGATGACAGATGACAGATGACAGATGACATATGACAGATGACAGATGACAGATGACAAATGAAAAATGACAAACGACAGATGACAAATGACAAATGACAGATGACAGATGACAGATGACAGATGACAGATGACAGATGACAGATGACAGATGACAGATGACAGATGACAGATGACAGATGACAGATGACAGATGACAGAAGACAGATGACAGATGACAGATGTCTAATTTCAGATGACAGATGGCAGATGAGAGATGAGAGATGACAGATGACAGATGACAGATGACAGATGACAGATGACATATGACAGATGACAGATGACAGATGACAAATGAAAAATGACAAACGACAGATGACAAATGACAAATGACAGATGACAAATGACAAATGACAGATGACAGATGACAGATGACAGATGACAGATGACAGATGACAGATGACAGATGACAGATGACAGATGACAGATGACAGATGACAGATGACAGATGACAGATGACAGATCACAGGTGACAGATGAAAAATGACAAACGACAGATGACAAATGATAAATGACAGATGACAGATGACAGATGACAGATGACAGATGACAGAAGACAGATGACAGATGACAGATGACAGATGTCTAATGACAGATGACAGATGACAGATGGCAGATGAGAGATGAGAGATGACAGATGACAGATGACAGATGACAGATGACAGATGACAGATGACAGATGACAGATGGCAGATGAGAGATGAGAGATGACAGATGACAGATGACAGATGACAGATGACAGATGACAGATGAAAAATGACAAACGACAGATGACAAATGACAAATGACAGATGACAGATGACAGATGACAGATGACAGATGACAGATGACAGATGACAGATGACAGATGACAGATGACAGATGACAGATGACAGATGACAGAAGACAGATGACAGATGACAGATGACAGATGTCTAATGACAGATGACAGATGGCAGATGAGAGATGAGAGATGACAGATCACAGATGACAGATGACAGATGACAGATGACAGATGACATATGACAGATGACAGATGACAGATGACAAATGAAAAATGACAAACGACAGATGACAAATGACAAATGACAGATGACAGATGACAGATGACAGATGACAGATGACAGATGACAGATGACAGATGACAGATGACAGATGACAGATGACAGATGACAGATGACAGATCACAGGTGACAGATGACAGATGACAGATGACCGGTGACAAATGACAGACGACAGATGACAGATAACAGATGACAGATGATAGACGACAGGTGTCATATGACAGATGACAGATAACAGATGAGTGATGAAAGATGACAGATGGCAGATGTCAGATGACAGATGACAGATGACAGATGACAGATGACAGATGACACATTGCACATGGCAGATGACCGATGACAAATGACAGACGACAGATGCCAGATGACAGATGATAGACGACAGGTGACAGGTGACATACGACAGATGACAGATAAGAGATGGCAGATGGCAGATGACAGATGACAAATGACAGATGACAGATAACAGATAACAGATGACAGATGATAGATGACAGGTGTCATATGACAGATGACAGATAACAGATGAATGATGACAGATGACAGATGACAGATGACAGATGACAGATGACACATTGCACATGGTAGATGTTAGATGACAGATGGCAGATGACAATTGACAGATGACAGATGACAAATGACAGTTGACAGACGACAGATGACAATTGACAGATGACAGATGACAAATGACAAATGGCAGATTACAGTTGACTGATGACTGATGACAGATGACAAATGACTGTTGACAGACGACAGATGACAATTGACAGATGACAGATGACAGAAGACAGATGACAGATGACAGATGTCTGATGACAGATGACAGATGGCAGATGAGAGATGACAGATGACAGATGACAGATGACAGATGACAGATGACAGATGACAGATGACAGATGACAGATGACAGATGACAGATGACAGATGACAGATGACAGATGACATATGACAGATGACAGATGATATATGACAGATGACAGATGGCAGATGACAAATGACACATGGCAGATTACAGATGACTGATGACTGATGACAGATGACAGATGACAAATGACAGATGACAAATGACTGTTGACAGACGACAGATGACAATTGACATATGACAGATGACATATGACAGAAGACAGATGACAGATGACAGATGACAGATGTCTGATGACAGATGACAGATGACAGATGACAGATGACAGATGACAGATGACAGATGACAGATGACAGATGACAGATGACAGATGACAGATGGCAGATGACAGATGACAGATGACAGATGACAGATGACAGATGACATATGACAGATGACAGATGACATATGACAGATGACAGATGACAGATGACAAATGACACATGGCAGATTACAGATGACTGATGACTGATGACAGATGACAGATGACAAATGACAGATGACAAATGACTGTTGACAGACGACAGATGACAATTGACATATGACAGATGACATATGACAGAAGACAGATGACATATGACAGATGACAGATGACATATGACAGATGACAGATGACAGATGACAAATGACACATGGCAGATTACAGATGACTGATGACTGATGACAGATGACAAATGACAGATGACAAATGACTGTTGACAGACGACAGATGACAATTGACATATGACAGATGACATATGACAGAAGACAGATGACAGATGACAGATGACAGATGTCTGATGACAGATGACAGATGACAGATGACAGATGACAGATGACAGATGACATATGACAGATGACAGATGACATATGACAGATGACAGATGAAAGATGACAGATGACAAGTGACACATGGCAGATTACAGATGACTGATGACTGATGACAGATGACAGATGACAAATTACAGATGACAAATGACGGTTGACAGACGACAGATGACAATTGACATATGACAGATGACATATGACAGAAGACAGATGACAGATGACAGATGACAGATGTCTGATGACAGATGACAGATGACAGATGACAGATGACAGATGACAGATGACAGATGACAGATGACAGATGACAGATGACATATGACAGATGACATATTACAGATGACAGATGAGAGATGACAGATGACAGATGACAAATGACTGTTGACAGACGACAGATGACAATTGACATATGACAGATGACAGATGACAGATGACAGATGACAGATGACAGATGACAGATGACAGATGGCAGATGGCAGATGACAGATGACAGATGACAGATGACATATGACAGATGACATATTACAGATGACAGATTAGAGATGACAGATGACAGATGACAAATGACAGATGACAAATGACTGTTGACAGACGACAGATGACAATTGACACATGACAGATGACATATGACAGAAGACAGATGACAGATGACAGATGTCTGATGACAGATGACAGATGACAGATGGCAGATGAGAGATGACAGATGACAAATGAAAAATGACACATGGCAGATTACAGATGACTGATGACTGATGACAGATGACAGATGACAAATGACAGATGACAAATGACTGTTGACAGACGACAGATGACAATTGACATATGACAGATGACATATGACAGAAGACAGATGACAGATGTTTAATGACAGACGACAGATGGCAGATGAGAGATGAGAGATGACAGATGACAGATGACAAATGAAAAATGACAAACGACAGATGACAAATGACAAATGACAGATGACAGATGACAGATGTCAGATGACAGATGACAGATGACAGATGACAGATGACAGATGACAGATGACAGATGACAGATGACAGATGAAAGATGGCAGATGACAGATGACAGATGACAGATGACAGATGATAGACGACAGGTGTCATAAGACAGATGACGGATAACAGATGAGTGATGACAGATGACAGATGACAGATGACAGATGACAGATGACAGATGACAGATGACAGATGACAGATGACAGATGACAGATGACAGATGACAGATGACAGATGACAGATGACAGATGACAGATGACAGATGACAGATGACAGATGACAGATGACAGATGACAGATGACAGATGACAGATGACATATGACAGGTGACATATTACAGATGACAGATGAGAGATGACAGATGACAGATGACAAATGACAGATGACAAATGACTGTTGACAGACGACAGATGACAATTGACATATGACAGATGACATATGACAGAAGACAGATGACAGATGACAGATGTCTGATGACAGATGACAGATGGCAGATGAGAGATGACAGATGACAGATGACAGATGACAGATGACAGATGACAGATGACAGATGACAGATGACAGATGACAGATGACAGATGACAGATGACAGATGATAGATGACAGATGACATATGACAGATGACAGATGACATATGACAGATGACAGATGACAGATGACAAATGACACATGGCAGATTACAGATGACTGATGACAGATGACAGATGACAAATGACAGATGACAAATGACTGTTGACAGACGACAGATGACAATTGACATATGACAGATGACATATGACAGAAGACAGATGACAGATGACAGATGTCTAATGACAGATGACAGATGGCAGATGGCAGATGAGAGATGAGAGATGACAGATGACAGATGACAGATGACAGATGACAGATGACAGATGACAGATGACAGATGACATATGACAGATGACAAATGACAGATGACAAATGAAAAATGACAAACGACAGATGACAAATGACAAATGACAAATGACAGATGACAGATGACAGATGACAGATGACAGATGACAGATGACAGATGACAGATGACAGATGACAGATGACAGATGACAGATCACAGGTGACAGATGAAAAATGACAAACGACAGATGACAAATGACAGATGACAGATGACAGATGACAGATGACAGATGACAGATGACAGAAGACAGATGACAGATGACAGATGTCTAATTTCAAATGACAGATGGCAGATGAGAGATGAGAGATGACAGATGACAGATGACAGATGACAGATGACAGATGACAGATGACATATGACAGATGACAGATGACAGATGACAAATGAAAAATGACAAACGACAGATGACAAATGACAAATGACAGATGACAAATGACAAATGACAGATGACAGATGACAGATGACAGATGACAGATGACAGATGACAGATGACAGATGACAGATGACAGATGACAGATGACAGATGACAGATGACAGATGACAGATGACAGATGACAGATGACAGATGACAGATCACAGGTGACAGATGACAAATGACAAATGACAGATTACAGATGACAGATGACAGATGACAGATGACAGATGACAGATGACATATGACATATGACAGATGACACATGACAAATGAAAAATGACAAACGACAGATGACAAATGACAAATGACAGATGACAGATGACAGATGACAGATGACAGATGACAGATGACAGATGACAGAAGACAGATGACAGATGACAGATGTCTAATGACAGATGACAGATGGCAGATGAGAGATGAGAGATGACAGATGACAGATGACAGATGACAGATGACAGATGACAGATGACAGATGACAGATGACAGATGACAGATGACAGATGACAGATGACAGATGACATATGACAGATGACAGATGACAGATGACAAATGAAAAATGGCAAACGACAGATGACAAATGACAGATGACAGATGACAGATGACAGATGACAGATGACAGAAGACAGATGACAGATGACAGATGTCTAATTTCAAATGACAGATGGCAGATGAGAGATGAGAGATGACAGATGACAGATGACAGATGACAGATGACAGATGACAGATGACATATGACAGATGACAGATGACAGATGACAAATGAAAAATGACAAACGACAGATGACAAATGACAAATGACAGATGACAAATGACAAATGACAGATGACAGATGACAGATGACAGATGACAGATGACAGATGACAGATGACAGATGACAGATGACAGATGACAGATGACAGATGACAGATGACAGATGACAGATGACAGATGACAGATGACAGATGACAGATGACAGATGACAGATGTCTAATGACAGATGACAGATGGCAGATGAGAGATGAGAGATGACAGATGACAGATGACAGATGACAGATGACAGATGGCAGATGACAGATGACAGATGACAGATGACAGATGACATATGACATATGACAGATGACACATGACAAATGAAAAATGACAAACGACAGATGACAAATGACAAATGACAGATGACAGATGACAGATGACAGATGACAGATGACAGATGACAGATGACAGATGACAGAAGACAGATGACAGATGACAGATGTCTAATGACAGATGACAGATGGCAGATGAGAGATGAGAGATGACAGATGACAGATGACAGATGACAGATGACAGATGACAGATGACAGATGACAGATGACAGATGACAGATGACAGATGACAGATGACAGATGACAGATGACATATGACAGATGACAGATGACAGATGACAGATGACAAATGAAAAATGGCAAACGACAGATGACAAATGACAAATGACAGATGACAGATGACAGATGACAGATGACAGATGACAGATGACAGATGACAGATGACAGATGACAGATGACAGATGACAGATGACAGATGACAGATGACAGATGACAGATGACAGATGACAGATCACAGGTGACAGATGACAGATGACAGATGACCGGTGACAAATGACAAACGACAGATGACAGATAACAGATGACAGATGATAGACGACAGGTGTCATATGACAGATGACAGATAACAGATGAGTGATGACAGATGACAGATGACAGATGTCAGATGACAGATGACAGATGACAGATGACAGATGACACATTGCACATGGCAGATGACCGATGACAAATGACAGACGACAGATGACAGATGACAGATGATAGACGACAGGTGACAGGTGACATACGACAGATGACAGATAACAGATGGCAGATGACAGATGACAAATGACAGATGACAGATAACAGATAACAGATGACAGATGATAGATGACAGGTGTCATATGACAGATGACAGATAACAGATGAATGATGACAGATGACAGATGACAGATGACACATTGCACATGGTAGATGTTAGATGACAGATGGCAGATGACAATTGACAGATGACAGATGACAAATGACAGTTGACAGACGACAGATGACAATTGACAGATGACAGATGACAAATGACAAATGGCAGATTACAGTTGACTGATGACTGATGACAGATGACAAATGACTGTTGACAGACGACAGATGACAATTGACAGATGACAGATGACAGAAGACAGATGACAAATGACAGATGTCTGATGACAGATGACAGATGGCACATGAGAGATGACAGATGACAGATGACAGATGACAGATGACAGACGACAGATGACAGATGACAGATGACAGATGACTGATGACAGATGACAGATGACAAATGACAGATGACAAATGACTGTTGACAGACGACAGATGACAATTGACATATGACAGATGACATATGACAGAAGACAGATGACAGATGACAGATGACAGATGTCTGACGACAGATGACAGATGACAGATGACAGATGACAGATGACAGATGACAGATGGCAGATGACAGATGACAGATGACAGATGACAGATGACAGATGACAGATGACATATGACAGATGACAGATGACAGATGACATATGACAGATGACAGATGACAAATGACACATGGCAGATTACAGATGACTGATGACTGATGACAGATGACAGATGACAAATGACAGATGACAAATGACTGTTGACAGACGACAGATGACAATTGACATATGACAGATGACATATGACAGAAGACAGATGACATATGACAGATGACAGATGACATATGACAGATGACAGATGACAGATGACAAATGACACATGGCAGATGACAGATGTCTAATGACAGATGACAGATGGCAGATGAGAGATGAGAGATGACAGATGACAGATGACAGATGACAGATGACAGATGGCAGATGACAGATGACAGATGACAGATGACAGATGACATATGACATATGACAGATGACACATGACAAATGAAAAATGACAAACGACAGATGACAAATGACAAATGACAGATGACAGATGACAGATGACAGATGACAGATGACAGATGACAGATGACAGAAGACAGATGACAGATGACAGATGTCTAATGACAGATGACAGATGGCAGATGAGAGATGAGAGATGACAGATGACAGATGACAGATGACAGATGACAGATGACAGAAGACAGATGACACATGACAAATGAAAAATGACAAACGACAGATGACAAATGACAAATGACAGATGACAGATGACAGATGACAGATGACAGATGACAGATGACAGATGACAGAAGACAGATGACAGATGACAGATGTCTAATGACAGATGACAGATGGCAGATGAGAGATGAGAGATGACAGATGACAGATGACAGATGACAGATGACAGATGACAGATGACAGATGACAGATGACAGATGACAGATGACAGATGACAGATGACAGATGACATATGACAGATGACAGATGACAGATGACAGATGACAAATGAAAAATGGCAAACGACAGATGACAAATGACAAATGACAGATGACAGATGACAGATGACAGATGACAGATGACAGATGACAGATGACAGATGACAGATGACAGATGACAGATGACAGATGACAGATGACAGATGACAGATGACAGATGACAGATCACAGGTGACAGATGACAGATGACAGATGACCGGTGACAAATGACAAACGACAGATGACAGATAACAGATGACAGATGATAGACGACAGGTGTCATATGACAGATGACAGATAACAGATGAGTGATGACAGATGACAGATGACAGATGTCAGATGACAGATGACAGATGACAGATGACAGATGACACATTGCACATGGCAGATGACCGATGACAAATGACAGACGACAGATGACAGATGACAGATGATAGACGACAGGTGACAGGTGACATACGACAGATGACAGATAACAGATGGCAGATGACAGATGACAAATGACAGATGACAGATAACAGATAACAGATGACAGATGATAGATGACAGGTGTCATATGACAGATGACAGATAACAGATGAATGATGACAGATGACAGATGACAGATGACACATTGCACATGGTAGATGTTAGATGACAGATGGCAGATGACAATTGACAGATGACAGATGACAAATGACAGTTGACAGACGACAGATGACAATTGACAGATGACAGATGACAAATGACAAATGGCAGATTACAGTTGACTGATGACTGATGACAGATGACAAATGACTGTTGACAGACGACAGATGACAATTGACAGATGACAGATGACAGAAGACAGATGACAAATGACAGATGTCTGATGACAGATGACAGATGGCACATGAGAGATGACAGATGACAGATGACAGATGACAGATGACAGACGACAGATGACAGATGACAGATGACAGATGACTGATGACAGATGACAGATGACAAATGACAGATGACAAATGACTGTTGACAGACGACAGATGACAATTGACATATGACAGATGACATATGACAGAAGACAGATGACAGATGACAGATGACAGATGTCTGACGACAGATGACAGATGACAGATGACAGATGACAGATGACAGATGACAGATGGCAGATGACAGATGACAGATGACAGATGACAGATGACAGATGACAGATGACATATGACAGATGACAGATGACAGATGACATATGACAGATGACAGATGACAAATGACACATGGCAGATTACAGATGACTGATGACTGATGACAGATGACAGATGACAAATGACAGATGACAAATGACTGTTGACAGACGACAGATGACAATTGACATATGACAGATGACATATGACAGAAGACAGATGACATATGACAGATGACAGATGACATATGACAGATGACAGATGACAGATGACAAATGACACATGGCAGATTACAGATGACTGATGACTGATGACAGATGACAGATGACAAATGACAGATGACAAATGACTGTTGACAGACGACAGATGACAATTGACATATCACAGATGACATATGACAGAAGACAGATGACAGATGACAGATGACAGATGTCTGATGACAGATGACAGATGACAGATGACAGATGACAGATGACAGATGACAGATGACATATGACAGATGACATATGACAGATGACAGATGACATATGACAGATGACAGATGACAGATGACAGATGACAAATGACACATGGCAGATTACAGATGACTGATGACTGATGACAGATGACAGATGACAAATTACAGATGACAAATGACTGTTGACAGACGACAGATGACAATTGACATATGACAGATGACAAATGACAAATGACAGATGTCAGATGACAGATGACAGATGACAGATGTCTGATGACAGATGACAGATGACAGATGACAGATGGCAGATGAGGGATGACAGATGACAGATGAGAGATGACAGATGACAGACGACAGATGACAAATGACAGATGACAAATGACAGAAGACAGATGACAGATGACAGATGACAGATGACAGATGACAGATGACAGATGACAGATGACAGATGAGAGATGACAGATGACAGATGACAAATGACAGATGACAAATGACTGTTGACAGACGACAGATAACAATTGACATATGACAGATGACAGATGACAGATGACAGATGACAGATGACAGATGACATATTACAGATGACAGATGAGAGATGACAGATGACAGATGACAAATGACAGATGACAAATGACTGTTGACAGACGACAGATGACAATTGACATATGACAGATGACATATGACAGAAGACAGATGACAGATGACACATGTCTGATGACAGATGACAGATGACAGATGGCAGATGACAAATGACTGTTGACAGACGACAGATGACAATTGACATATGACAGATGACATATGACAGAAGACAGATGACAGATGACAGATGTCTGATGACAGATGGCAGATGACAGATGACAGATGACATATGACAGATGACATATTACAGATGACAGATGAGAGATGACAGATGACAGATGACAAATGACAGATGACAAATGACTGTTGACAGACGACAGATGACAATTGACATATGACAGATGACATATGACAGAAGACAGATGACAGATGACAGATGTCTGATGACAGATGACAGATGACAGATGGCAGATGAGAGATGACAGATGACAGATGACAGATGACAGATGACAGATGACAGATGTCTGATGACAGATGACAGATGACAGATGACAGATGACAGGTGACAGATGACAGATGACAGATGACAGATGACAGATGACAGATGACATATGACAGATGACATATTACAGATGACAGATGAGAGATGACAGATGACAGATGACAAATGACACATGACAAATGACTGTTGACAGACGACAGATGCCAATTGACATATTACAGATGACAGATGACAGATGACAGATGACAGATGACAGATGGCAGATGACAGATGACAGATGACAGATGACATATGACAGATGACATATGACAGATGACATATTACAGATGACAGATGAGAGATGACAGATGACAGATGACAGATGACAGATGACATATGACAGATGACATATTACAGATGACAGATGAGAGATGACAGATGACAAATGACAGATGACAAATGACTGTTGACAGACGACAGATGACAATCGACATATGACAGATGACAGATGACAGATGACAGATGACAGATGACAGATGACAGATGACAGATGACAGATGGCAGATGACAGATGACAGATGACAAATGACAGATGACAAATGACTGTTGACAGACGACAGATGACAATTGACATATGACAGATGACAGATGACAGATGACAGATGACAGATGACAGATGACAGATGACATATGACAGATGACAGATGACAGATGACAGATGACAGATGACAAATGACACATGGCAGATTACAGATGACTGATGACTGATGACAGATGACAGATGACAAATTACAGATGACAAATGACTGTTGACAGACGACAGATGACAATTGACATATGACAGATGACATATGACAGAAGACAGATGACAGATGACAGATGACAGATGACAGATGACAGATGTCTGATGACAGATGACAGATGACAGATGACAGATGACAGATGACAGATGACAGATGACAGATGACAGATGACATATGACAGATGACATATTACAGATGACAGATGAGAGATGACAGATGACAGATGACAAATGACAGATGACATATGACAGATGACATATTACAGATGACAGATGAGAGATGACAGATGACAGATGACATATGACAGATGACAGATGACAGATGACAGATGACAGATGACAGATGACAGATGACAGATGACAGATGACATATGACAGATGACATATTACAGATGACAGATGTCTGATGACAGATGACAGATGGCAGATGAGAGATGAGAGATGACAGATGACAGATGACAGATGACAGATGACAGATGACAGATGACAGATGACAGATGACAGATGACAGATGACAGATGACAGATGACAGATGACAGATGACAGATGACAGATGACATATGACAGATGACATATTACAGATGACAGATGAGAGATGACAGATGACAGATGACATATGACAGATGACATATTACAGATGACAGATGAGAGATGACAGATGACAGATGACAGATGTCTCATGACAGATGTCTGATGACAGATGACAGATGACAGATGACAGATGACAGATGACAGATGACAGATGACAGATGACAGATGACAGATGACAGATGACAGATGACATATGACAGATGACATATTACAGATGACCGATGAGAGATGACAGATGACAGATGACAGATGACAGATGACAGATGACAGATGACAGATGACAGATGACAGATGACAGATGACAGATGACAGATGACAGATGACAAATGACAAATGACAGATGACAAATGACAAATGACAGATGACAGATGACAGATGACAGATGACAGATGACAGATGACAGATGACAGATGACAGATGACAGATGACAGATGACAGATGACAGATGACAGATGACAGATGACAGATGACAGATGACAGATGACAGATGACAGATGTCTGATGACAGATGACAGATGACAGATGACAGATGACAGATGACAGATGAGAGATGACAGATGACAGATGACAGATGACAGATGACAGATGACAGATGACAGATGACAGATGACAGATGACAGATGACATATGACAGATGACATATTACAGATGACAGATGAGAGATGACAGATGACAGATGACAAATGACAGATGACAAATGACTGTTGAGAGACGACAGATGACAATTGACATATGACAGATGACAGATGACAGATGACAGATGACAGATGACAGATGACAGATGACAGATGACAGATGGCAGATGACAGATGACAGATGACATATGACAGATGACATATGACAGATGACATATTACAGATGACAGATGAGAGATGACAGATGACAGATGACAGATGACATATGACAGATGACATATTACAGATGACAGATGAGAGATGACAGATGACAGATGACAAATGACAGATGACAAATGACTGTTGACAGACGACAGATGACAATTGACATATGACAGATGACAGATGACAGATGACAGATGACAGATGACAGATGACAGATGACAGATGACAGATGGCAGATGACAGATGACAGATGACAAATGACAGATGACAAATGACTGTTGACAGACGACAGATGACAATTGACATATGACAGATGACAGATGACAGATGACAGATGACAGATGACAGATGACAGATGACAGATGACAGATGACAGATGACAGATGACAGATGACAGATGACAGATGACAGATGACATATGACAGATGACATATTACAGATGACAGATGAGAGATGACAGATGACAGATGACAGATGACAGATGACAGATGACAGATGACAGATGACATATGACAGATGACATATTACAGATGACAGATGAGAGATGACAGATGACAGATGATAGACGACAGGTGTCATATGACAGATGACAGATAACAGATGAGTGATGACAGATGACAGATGACAGATGTCAGATGACAGATGACAGATGACAGATGACAGATGACACATTGCACATGGCAGATGACCGATGACAAATGACAGACGACAGATGACAGATGACAGATGATAGACGACAGGTGACAGGTGACATACGACAGATGACAGATAACAGATGGCAGATGACAGATGACAAATGACAGATGACAGATGACAGATGACAGATGACAGATGACAGATGACATATGACAGATGACATATTACAGATGACATATTACAGATGACAGATGAGAGATGACAGATGACAGATGACAGATGACAGATGACAGATGACAGATGACAGATGACACATTGCACATGGCAGATGACCGATGACAAATGACAGACGACAGATGACAGATGACAGATGATAGACGACAGGTGACAGGTGACATACGACAGATGACAGATAACAGATGGCAGATGGCAGATGACCGATGACAAATGACAGACGACAGATGACAGATGACAGATGATAGACGACAGGTGACAGGTGACATACGACAGATGACAGATAACAGATGGCAGATGACAGATGACAAATGACAGATGACAGATGACAGATGACAGATGACAGATGACAGATGACAGATGACATATGACAGATGACATATTACAGATGACAGATGAGAGATGACAGATGACAGATGACAGATGACAGATGACAGATGACAGATGACAGATGACAGATGATAGACGACAGGTGACAGGTGACATACGACAGATGACAGATAACAGATGGCAGATGGCAGATGACCGATGACAAATGACAGACGACAGATGACAGATGACAGATGATAGACGACAGGTGACAGGTGACATACGACAGATGACAGATAACAGATGGCAGATGACAGATGACAAATGACAGATGACAGATGACAGATGACAGATGACAGATGACAGATGACAGATGACATATGACAGATGACATATTACAGATGACAGATGAGAGATGACAGATGACAGATGACAGATGACAGATGACAGATGACAGATGACAGATGACATATGACAGATGACATATTACAGATGACAGATGAGAGATAACAGATGACAGATGATAGACGACAGGTGTCATATGACAGATGACAGATAACAGATGAGTGATGACAGATGACAGATGACAGATGTCAGATGACAGATGACAGATGACAGATGACAGATGACACATTGCACATGGCAGATGACCGATGACAAATGACAGACGACAGATGACAGATGACAGATGATAGACGACAGGTGACAGGTGACATACGACAGATGACAGATAACAGATGGCAGATGACAGATGACAAATGACAGATGACAGATAACAGATAACAGATGACAGATGATAGATGACAGGTGTCATATGACAGATGACAGATAACAGATGAATGATGACAGATGACAGATGACAGATGACACATTGCACATGGTAGATGTTAGATGACAGATGGCAGATGACAATTGACAGATGACAGATGACAAATGACAGTTGACAGACGACAGATGACAATTGACAGATGACAGATGACAAATGACAAATGGCAGATTACAGTTGACTGATGACTGATGACAGATGACAAATGACTGTTGACAGACGACAGATGACAATTGACAGATGACAGATGACAGAAGACAGATGACAAATGACAGATGTCTGATGACAGATGACAGATGGCACATGAGAGATGACAGATGACAGATGACAGATGACAGATGACAGACGACAGATGACAGATGACAGATGACAGATGACTGATGACAGATGACAGATGACAAATGACAGATGACAAATGACTGTTGACAGACGACAGATGACAATTGACATATGACAGATGACATATGACAGAAGACAGATGACAGATGACAGATGACAGATGTCTGACGACAGATGACAGATGACAGATGACAGATGACAGATGACAGATGACAGATGACAGATGGCAGATGACAGATGACAGATGACAGATGACAGATGACAGATGACAGATGACATATGACAGATGACAGATGACAGATGACATATGACAGATGACAGATGACAAATGACACATGGCAGATTACAGATGACTGATGACTGATGACAGATGACAGATGACAAATGACAGATGACAAATGACTGTTGACAGACGACAGATGACAATTGACATATGACAGATGACATATGACAGAAGACAGATGACATATGACAGATGACAGATGACATATGACAGATGACAGATGACAGATGACAAATGACACATGGCAGATGACAGATGTCTAATGACAGATGACAGATGGCAGATGAGAGATGAGAGATGACAGATGACAGATGACAGATGACAGATGACAGATGGCAGATGACAGATGACAGATGACAGATGACAGATGACATATGACATATGACAGATGACACATGACAAATGAAAAATGACAAACGACAGATGACAAATGACAAATGACAGATGACAGATGACAGATGACAGATGACAGATGACAGATGACAGATGACAGAAGACAGATGACAGATGACAGATGTCTAATGACAGATGACAGATGGCAGATGAGAGATGAGAGATGACAGATGACAGATGACAGATGACAGATGACAGATGACAGAAGACAGATGACACATGACAAATGAAAAATGACAAACGACAGATGACAAATGACAAATGACAGATGACAGATGACAGATGACAGATGACAGATGACAGATGACAGATGACAGAAGACAGATGACAGATGACAGATGTCTAATGACAGATGACAGATGGCAGATGAGAGATGAGAGATGACAGATGACAGATGACAGATGACAGATGACAGATGACAGATGACAGATGACAGATGACAGATGACAGATGACAGATGACAGATGACAGATGACATATGACAGATGACAGATGACAGATGACAGATGACAAATGAAAAATGGCAAACGACAGATGACAAATGACAAATGACAGATGACAGATGACAGATGACAGATGACAGATGACAGATGACAGATGACAGATGACAGATGACAGATGACAGATGACAGATGACAGATGACAGATGACAGATGACAGATCACAGGTGACAGATGACAGATGACAGATGACCGGTGACAAATGACAAACGACAGATGACAGATAACAGATGACAGATGATAGACGACAGGTGTCATATGACAGATGACAGATAACAGATGAGTGATGACAGATGACAGATGACAGATGTCAGATGACAGATGACAGATGACAGATGACAGATGACACATTGCACATGGCAGATGACCGATGACAAATGACAGACGACAGATGACAGATGACAGATGATAGACGACAGGTGACAGGTGACATACGACAGATGACAGATAACAGATGGCAGATGACAGATGACAAATGACAGATGACAGATAACAGATAACAGATGACAGATGATAGATGACAGGTGTCATATGACAGATGACAGATAACAGATGAATGATGACAGATGACAGATGACAGATGACACATTGCACATGGTAGATGTTAGATGACAGATGGCAGATGACAATTGACAGATGACAGATGACAAATGACAGTTGACAGACGACAGATGACAATTGACAGATGACAGATGACAAATGACAAATGGCAGATTACAGTTGACTGATGACTGATGACAGATGACAAATGACTGTTGACAGACGACAGATGACAATTGACAGATGACAGATGACAGAAGACAGATGACAAATGACAGATGTCTGATGACAGATGACAGATGGCACATGAGAGATGACAGATGACAGATGACAGATGACAGATGACAGACGACAGATGACAGATGACAGATGACAGATGACTGATGACAGATGACAGATGACAAATGACAGATGACAAATGACTGTTGACAGACGACAGATGACAATTGACATATGACAGATGACATATGACAGAAGACAGATGACAGATGACAGATGACAGATGTCTGACGACAGATGACAGATGACAGATGACAGATGACAGATGACAGATGACAGATGGCAGATGACAGATGACAGATGACAGATGACAGATGACAGATGACAGATGACATATGACAGATGACAGATGACAGATGACATATGACAGATGACAGATGACAAATGACACATGGCAGATTACAGATGACTGATGACTGATGACAGATGACAGATGACAAATGACAGATGACAAATGACTGTTGACAGACGACAGATGACAATTGACATATGACAGATGACATATGACAGAAGACAGATGACATATGACAGATGACAGATGACATATGACAGATGACAGATGACAGATGACAAATGACACATGGCAGATTACAGATGACTGATGACTGATGACAGATGACAGATGACAAATGACAGATGACAAATGACTGTTGACAGACGACAGATGACAATTGACATATCACAGATGACATATGACAGAAGACAGATGACAGATGACAGATGACAGATGTCTGATGACAGATGACAGATGACAGATGACAGATGACAGATGACAGATGACAGATGACATATGACAGATGACATATGACAGATGACAGATGACATATGACAGATGACAGATGACAGATGACAGATGACAAATGACACATGGCAGATTACAGATGACTGATGACTGATGACAGATGACAGATGACAAATTACAGATGACAAATGACTGTTGACAGACGACAGATGACAATTGACATATGACAGATGACAAATGACAAATGACAGATGTCAGATGACAGATGACAGATGACAGATGTCTGATGACAGATGACAGATGACAGATGACAGATGGCAGATGAGGGATGACAGATGACAGATGAGAGATGACAGATGACAGACGACAGATGACAAATGACAGATGACAAATGACAGAAGACAGATGACAGATGACAGATGACAGATGACAGATGACAGATGACAGATGACAGATGACAGATGAGAGATGACAGATGACAGATGACAAATGACAGATGACAAATGACTGTTGACAGACGACAGATAACAATTGACATATGACAGATGACAGATGACAGATGACAGATGACAGATGACAGATGACATATTACAGATGACAGATGAGAGATGACAGATGACAGATGACAAATGACAGATGACAAATGACTGTTGACAGACGACAGATGACAATTGACATATGACAGATGACATATGACAGAAGACAGATGACAGATGACACATGTCTGATGACAGATGACAGATGACAGATGGCAGATGACAAATGACTGTTGACAGACGACAGATGACAATTGACATATGACAGATGACATATGACAGAAGACAGATGACAGATGACAGATGTCTGATGACAGATGGCAGATGACAGATGACAGATGACATATGACAGATGACATATTACAGATGACAGATGAGAGATGACAGATGACAGATGACAAATGACAGATGACAAATGACTGTTGACAGACGACAGATGACAATTGACATATGACAGATGACATATGACAGAAGACAGATGACAGATGACAGATGTCTGATGACAGATGACAGATGACAGATGGCAGATGAGAGATGACAGATGACAGATGACAGATGACAGATGACAGATGACAGATGTCTGATGACAGATGACAGATGACAGATGACAGATGACAGGTGACAGATGACAGATGACAGATGACAGATGACAGATGACAGATGACATATGACAGATGACATATTACAGATGACAGATGAGAGATGACAGATGACAGATGACAAATGACACATGACAAATGACTGTTGACAGACGACAGATGCCAATTGACATATTACAGATGACAGATGACAGATGACAGATGACAGATGACAGATGGCAGATGACAGATGACAGATGACAGATGACATATGACAGATGACATATGACAGATGACATATTACAGATGACAGATGAGAGATGACAGATGACAGATGACAGATGACAGATGACATATGACAGATGACATATTACAGATGACAGATGAGAGATGACAGATGACAAATGACAGATGACAAATGACTGTTGACAGACGACAGATGACAATCGACATATGACAGATGACAGATGACAGATGACAGATGACAGATGACAGATGACAGATGACAGATGACAGATGGCAGATGACAGATGACAGATGACAAATGACAGATGACAAATGACTGTTGACAGACGACAGATGACAATTGACATATGACAGATGACAGATGACAGATGACAGATGACAGATGACAGATGACAGATGACATATGACAGATGACAGATGACAGATGACAGATGACAGATGACAAATGACACATGGCAGATTACAGATGACTGATGACTGATGACAGATGACAGATGACAAATTACAGATGACAAATGACTGTTGACAGACGACAGATGACAATTGACATATGACAGATGACATATGACAGAAGACAGATGACAGATGACAGATGACAGATGACAGATGACAGATGTCTGATGACAGATGACAGATGACAGATGACAGATGACAGATGACAGATGACAGATGACAGATGACAGATGACATATGACAGATGACATATTACAGATGACAGATGAGAGATGACAGATGACAGATGACAAATGACAGATGACATATGACAGATGACATATTACAGATGACAGATGAGAGATGACAGATGACAGATGACATATGACAGATGACAGATGACAGATGACAGATGACAGATGACAGATGACAGATGACAGATGACAGATGACATATGACAGATGACATATTACAGATGACAGATGTCTGATGACAGATGACAGATGGCAGATGAGAGATGAGAGATGACAGATGACAGATGACAGATGACAGATGACAGATGACAGATGACAGATGACAGATGACAGATGACAGATGACAGATGACAGATGACAGATGACAGATGACAGATGACAGATGACATATGACAGATGACATATTACAGATGACAGATGAGAGATGACAGATGACAGATGACATATGACAGATGACATATTACAGATGACAGATGAGAGATGACAGATGACAGATGACAGATGTCTCATGACAGATGTCTGATGACAGATGACAGATGACAGATGACAGATGACAGATGACAGATGACAGATGACAGATGACAGATGACAGATGACAGATGACAGATGACATATGACAGATGACATATTACAGATGACCGATGAGAGATGACAGATGACAGATGACAGATGACAGATGACAGATGACAGATGACAGATGACAGATGACAGATGACAGATGACAGATGACAGATGACAGATGACAAATGACAAATGACAGATGACAAATGACAAATGACAGATGACAGATGACAGATGACAGATGACAGATGACAGATGACAGATGACAGATGACAGATGACAGATGACAGATGACAGATGACAGATGACAGATGACAGATGACAGATGACAGATGACAGATGACAGATGACAGATGTCTGATGACAGATGACAGATGACAGATGACAGATGACAGATGACAGATGAGAGATGACAGATGACAGATGACAGATGACAGATGACAGATGACAGATGACAGATGACAGATGACAGATGACAGATGACATATGACAGATGACATATTACAGATGACAGATGAGAGATGACAGATGACAGATGACAAATGACAGATGACAAATGACTGTTGAGAGACGACAGATGACAATTGACATATGACAGATGACAGATGACAGATGACAGATGACAGATGACAGATGACAGATGACAGATGACAGATGGCAGATGACAGATGACAGATGACATATGACAGATGACATATGACAGATGACATATTACAGATGACAGATGAGAGATGACAGATGACAGATGACAGATGACATATGACAGATGACATATTACAGATGACAGATGAGAGATGACAGATGACAGATGACAAATGACAGATGACAAATGACTGTTGACAGACGACAGATGACAATTGACATATGACAGATGACAGATGACAGATGACAGATGACAGATGACAGATGACAGATGACAGATGACAGATGGCAGATGACAGATGACAGATGACAAATGACAGATGACAAATGACTGTTGACAGACGACAGATGACAATTGACATATGACAGATGACAGATGACAGATGACAGATGACAGATGACAGATGACAGATGACAGATGACAGATGACAGATGACAGATGACAGATGACAGATGACAGATGACAGATGACATATGACAGATGACATATTACAGATGACAGATGAGAGATGACAGATGACAGATGACAGATGACAGATGACAGATGACAGATGACAGATGACATATGACAGATGACATATTACAGATGACAGATGAGAGATGACAGATGACAGATGACAAATGACAGATGACAAATGACTGTTGACAGACGACAGATGACAATTGACATATGACAGATGACAGATGACAGATGACAGATGACAGATGACAGATGACAGATGACAGATGACAGATGGCAGATGACAGATGACAAATGACAGATGACAAATGACTGTTGACAGACGACAGATGACAATTGACATATGACAGATGACAGATGACAGATGACAGATGACAGATGACAGATGACAGATGACAGATGACAGATGACAGATGACAGATGACAGATGACAGATGACATATGACAGATGACATATTACAGATGACAGATGAGAGATGACAGATGACAGATGACAGATGACAGATGACAGATGACAGATGACAGATGACAGATGACAGATGACAGATGACAGATGACAGATGACAGATGACATATGACAGATGACATATTACAGATGACAGATGAGAGATGACAGATGACAGATGACAAATGACAGATGACAAATGACTGTTGAGAGACGACAGATGACAATTGACATATGACAGATGACAGATGACAGATGACAGATGACAGATGACAGATGACAGATGACAGATGGCAGATGACAGATGACAGATGACATATGACAGATGACATATGACAGATGACATATTACAGATGACAGATGAGAGATGACAGATGACAGATGACAGATGACATATGACAGATGACATATTACAGATGACAGATGAGAGATGACAGATGACAGATGACAAATGACAGATGACAAATGACTGTTGACAGACGACAGATGACAATTGAAATATGACAGATGACAGATGACAGATGACAGATGACAGATGACAGATGACAGATGACAGATGACAGATGGCAGATGACAGATGACAGATGACAAATGACAGATGACAAATGACTGTTGACAGACGACAGATGACAATTGACATATGACAGATGACAGATGACAGATGACAGATGACAGATGACAGATGACAGATGACAGATGACAGATGACAGATGACAGATGACAGATGACAGATGACAGATGACAGATGACAGATGACAGATGACAGATGACAGATGACAGATGACAGATGACATATGACAGATGACATATTACAGATGACAGATGAGAGATGACAGATGACAGATGACAGATGACAGATGACAGATGACAGATGACAGATGACAGATGACAGATGACAGATGACAGATGACAGATGACAGATGACAGATGACAGATGACAGATGACAGATGACAGAAGACAGATGACACATGACAGATGACAGATGTCTGATGACAGATGACAGATGACAGATGACAGATGACAGATGACAGATGACAGATGACAGATGACAGATGACAGATGACAGATGACATATGACAGAAGACAGATGACAGATGACAGATGTCTGATGACAGATGACAGATGGCAGATGAGAGATGACAGATGACAGATGACAGATGACAGATGACAGATGACAGATGACAGATGACAGATGACAGATGACAGATGACAGATGACAGATGACAGATGACAGATGACAGATGACAGATGACAGATGACATATGACAGATGACAGATGACATATGACAGATGACAGATGACAAATGACACATGGCAGATTACAGATGACTGATGACTGATGACAGATGACAGATGACAAATGACAGATGACAAATGACTGCTGACAGACGACAGATGACAATTGACATATGACAGAAGACAGATGACAGATGACAGATGACAGATGTCTGATGACAGATGACAGATGACAGATGACAGATGACAGATGACAGATGACAGATGACAGATGACAGATGACATATGACAGATGACAGATGACAAATGAAAAATGACAAACGACAGATGACAAATGACAAATGACAGATGACAGATGACAGATGACAGATGACAGATGACAGATGACAGATGACAGATGACAGATGACAGATGACAGATGACAGATGACAGATCACAGGTGACAGATGAAAAATGACAAACGACAGATGACAAATGACAGATGACAGATGACAGATGACAGATGACAGATGACAGATGACAGAAGACAGATGACAGATGACAGATGTCTAATGACAGATGACAGATGGCAGATGAGAGATGAGAGATGACAGATGACAGATGACATATGACAGATGACATATGACAGATGACAGATGACAGATGACAAATGAAAAATGACAAACGACAGATGACAAATGACAAATGACAGATGACAGATGACAGATGACAGATGACAGATGACAGATGACCGATGACAGATGACAGATGACAGATGACAGATGACAGATCACAGGTGACAGATGAAAAATGACAAACGACAGATGACAAATGACAAATGACAGATGACAGATGACAGATGACAGATGACAGATGACAGATGACAGAAGACACATGACAGATGACAGATGTCTAATGACAGATGACAGATGGCAGATGAGAGATGAGAGATGACA
Organism: Condylostylus longicornis; assembly: GCF_029603195.1. NCBI lineage: Eukaryota > Metazoa > Arthropoda > Insecta > Diptera > Dolichopodidae > Condylostylus > Condylostylus longicornis. The sequence continues at coordinate 362,871 of NW_026578010.1, forward strand.
GATGACAGATGACATATGACAGATGACATATGACAGATGACAGATGACAAATGAAAAATGACAAACGACAGATGACAAATGACAAATGACAGATGACAAATGACAAATGACAGATGACAGATGACAGATGACAGATGACAGATGACAGATGACAGATGACAGATGACAGATGGCAGATGACAGATGACAGATGACAGATGACAGATGACAGATGACAGATCACAGGTGACAGATGACAAATGACAAACGACAGATGACAAATGACAAATGACAGATGACAGATGACAGATTACAGATGACAGATGACAGATGACAGATGACAGAAGACAGATGACAGATGACAGATGTCTAATGACAGATGACAGATGGCAGATGAGAGATGAGAGATGACAGATGACAGATGACAGATGACAGATGACAGATGACAGATGACAGATGACAGATGACAGATGACAGATGACAGATGACAGATGACAGATGACAGATTACAGATGACAGATGACAGATGACAGATGACAGATGACAGATGACAGATAACAGATGACAGATGACATATGACAGATGACATTTTACAGATGACAGATGAGAGATGACAGATGACAGATGACAGATGACAGATGACAGATGACAGATGACAGATGACAGATGACAGATGAGAGATGACATATGACAGATAACATATTACAGATGACAGATGAGAGATGACAGATGACAGATGACAGATGACAGATGACAGATGACAGATGACAGATGACAGATGACAGATGACAGATGTCTGATGACAGATGACAGATGACAGATGACATATGACAGATGTCTAATGACAGATGACAGATGGCAGATGAGAGATGAGAGATGACAGATGACAGATGACAGATGACAGATGACAGATGACAGATGACAGATGACAGATGACAGATGACAGATGACAGATGACATATGACAGATGACATATTACAGATGACAGATGAGAGATGACAGATGACAGATGACATATGACAGATGACATATTACAGATGACAGATGAGAGATGACAGATGACAGATGACAGATGACATATGACAGATGACATATTACAGATGACAGATGAGAGATGACAGATGACAGATGACAGATGTCTGATGACAGATGACAGATGACAGATGACAGATGACAGATGACAGATGACAGATGACAGATGACAGATGACAGATGACAGATGACAGATGACAGATGACAGATGACAGATGACAGATGACAGATGACAGATGACATATGACAGATGACATATTACAGATGACAGATGTCTGATGACAGATGACAGATGGCAGATGAGAGATGAGAGATGACAGATGACAGATGACAGATGACAGATGACAGATGACAGATGACAGATGACAGATGACAGATGACAGATGACAGATGACAGATGACAGATGACAGATGACAGATGACAGATGACAGATGACATATGACAGATGACATATTACAGATGACAGATGAGAGATGACAGATGACAGATGACATATGACAGATGACATATTACAGATGACAGATGAGAGATGACAGATGACAGATGACAGATGTCTCATGACAGATGTCTGATGACAGATGACAGATGACAGATGACAGATGACAGATGACAGATGACAGATGACAGATGACAGATGACAGATGACAGATGACAGATGACAGATGACATATTACAGATGACCGATGAGAGATGACAGATGACAGATGACAGATGACAGATGACAGATGACAGATGACAGATGACAGATGACAGATGACAGATGACAGATGACAGATGACAAATGACAAATGACAGATGACAAATGACAAATGACAGATGACAGATGACAGATGACAGATGACAGATGACAGATGACAGATGACAGATGACAGATGACAGATGACAGATGACAGATGACAGATGACAGATGACAGATGACAGATGACAGATGACAGATGACAGATGGCAGATGACAGATGACAGATGACAAATGACAGATGACAAATGACTGTTGACAGACGACAGATGACAATTGACATATGACAGATGACAGATGACAGATGACAGATGACAGATGACAGATGACAGATGACAGATGACAGATGACAGATGACAGATGACAGATGACAGATGACAGATGACATATGACAGATGACATATTACAGATGACAGATGAGAGATGACAGATGACAGATGACATATGACAGATGACATATTACAGATGACAGATGAGAGATGACAGATGACAGATGACAGATGACATATGACAGATGACATATTACAGATGACAGATGAGAGATGAGAGATGACAGATGACAGATGTCTGATGACAGATGACAGATGACAGATGACAGACGACAGATGACAGATGACAGATGACAGATGACAGATGACAGATGACAGATGACAGATGACAGATGACAGATGACAGATGACAGATGACAGATGACATATGACAGATGACATATTACAGATGACAGATGTCTGATGACAGATGACAGATGGCAGATGAGAGATGAGAGATGACAGATGACAGATGACAGATGACAGATGACAGATGACAGATGACAGATGACATATGACAGATGACATATTACAGATGACAGATGAGAGATGACAGATGACAGATGACATATGACAGATGACATATTACAGATGACAGATGAGAGATGACAGATGACAGATGACATATGACAGATGACATATTACAGATGACAGATGGCAGATGAGAGATGAGAGATGACAGATGACAGATGACAGATGACAGATGACAGATGACAGATGACAGATGACAGATGACAGATGACAGATGACAGATGACAGATGACAGATGACAGATGACATATGACAGATGACATATTACAGATGACAGATGAGAGATGACAGATGACAGATGACATATGACAGATGACATATTACAGATGACAGATGAGAGATGACAGATGACAGATGACAGATGACATATGACAGATGACATATTACAGATGACAGATGAGAGATGAGAGATGACAGATGACAGATGTCTGATGACAGATGACAGATGACAGATGACAGATGACAGATGACAGATGACAGATGACAGATGACAGATGACAGATGACAGATGACAGATGACAGATGACAGATAACAGATGACAGATGACATATGACAGATGACATATTACAGATGACAGATGTCTGATGACAGATGACAGATGGCAGATGAGAGATGAGAGATGACAGATGACAGATGACAGATGACAGATGACAGATGACAGATGACAGATGACAGATGACAGATGACAGATGACAGATGACAGATGACAGATGACAGATGACAGATGACAGATGACAGATGACAGATGACAGATGACAGATGACAGATGACAGATGACATATGACAGATGACATATTACAGATGACAGATGAGAGATGACAGATGACAGATGACATATGACAGATGACATATTACAGATGACAGATGAGAGATGACAGATGACAGATGACAGATGTCTGATGACAGATGTCTGATGACAGATGACAGATGACAGATGACAGATGACAGATGACAGATGACAGATGACAGATGACAGATGACAGATGACAGATGACAGATGACAGATGACAGATGACAGATGACATATGACAGATGACATATTACAGATGACAGATGAGAGATGACAGATGACAGATGACAGATGACAGATGACAGATGACAGATGACAGATGACAGATGACAGATGACAGATGACAGATGACAGATGACAGATGACAGATGACAGAAGACAGATGACACATGACAGATGACAGATGTCTGATGACAGATGACAGATGACAGATGACAGATGACAGATGACAGATGACAGATGACAGATGACAGATGACAGATGACAGATGACATATGACAGAAGACAGATGACAGATGACAGATGTCTGATGACAGATGACAGATGGCAGATGAGAGATGACAGATGACAGATGACAGATGACAGATGACAGATGACAGATGACAGATGACAGATGACAGATGACAGATGACAGATGACAGATGACAGATGACAGATGACAGATGACAGATGACATATGACAGATGACAGATGACATATGACAGATGACAGATGACAGATGACAAATGACACATGGCAGATTACAGATGACTGATGACTGATGACAGATGACAGATGACAAATGACAGATGACAAATGACTGCTGACAGACGACAGATGACAATTGACATATGACAGAAGACAGATGACAGATGACAAATGACAGATGTCTGATGACAGATGACAGATGACAGATGACAGATGACAGATGACAGATGACAGATGACAGATGACAGATGACAGATGACAGATGACAGATGACAGATGACAGATGACAGATGACATATGACAGATGACAGATGACAAATGAAAAATGACAAACGACAGATGACAAATGACAAATGACAGATGACAGATGACAGATGACAGATGACAGATGACAGATGACAGATGACAGATGACAGATGACAGATGACAGATGACAGATGACAGATCACAGGTGACAGATGAAAAATGACAAACGACAGATGACAAATGACAGATGACAGATGACAGATGACAGATGACAGATGACAGATGACAGAAGACAGATGACAGATGACAGATGTCTAATGACAGATGACAGATGGCAGATGAGAGATGAGAGATGACAGATGACAGATGACATATGACAGATGACATATGACAGATGACAGATGACAGATGACAAATGAAAAATGACAAACGACAGATGACAAACGACAAATGACAGATGACAGATGACAGATGACAGATGACAGATGACAGATGACAGATGACAGATGACAGATCACAGGTGACAGATGAAAAATGACAAACGACAGATGACAGATGAGAGATGACAGATAACAGATGACATATGACAGATGACATATTACAGATGACAGATGAGAGATGACACATGACAGATGACAGATGTCTAATGACAGATGACAGATGGCAGATGAGAGATGAGAGATGACAGATGACAGATGACATATGACAGATGACATATGACAGATGACAGATGACAGATGACAAATGAAAAATGACAAACGACAGATGACAAACGACAAATGACAGATGACAGATGACAAACGACAAATGACAGATGACAGATGACAGATGACAGATGACAGATGACAGATCACAGGTGACAGATGAAAAATGACAAACGACAGATGACAGATGAGAGATGACAGATAACAGATGACATATGACAGATGACATATTACAGATGACAGATGAGAGATGACACATGACAGATGACAGATGTCTAATGACAGATGACAGATGGCAGATGAGAGATGAGAGATGACAGATGACAGATGACATATGACAGATGACATATGACAGATGACAGATGACAGATGACAAATGAAAAATGACAAACGACAGATGACAAATGACAAATGACAGATGACAAATGACAAATGACAGATGACAGATGACAGATGACAGATGACAGATGACAGATGACAGATGACAGATGGCAGATGACAGATGACAGATGACAGATGACAGATGACAGATGACAGATCACAGGTGACAGATGACAAATGACAAACGACAGATGACAAATGACAAATGACAGATGACAGATGACAGATCACAGATGACAGATGACAGATGACAGATGACAGAAGACAGATGACAGATGACAGATGTCTAATGACAGATGACAGATGGCAGATGAGAGATGAGAGATGACAGATGACAGATGACAGATGACAGATGACAGATGACAGATGACAGATGACAGATGACAGATGACAGATGACAGATGACAGATGACAGATGACAGATGACAGATGACAGATGACAGATGACAGATGACAGATGACAGATGACAGATGACAGATGACAGATGACAGATGACAGATGACAGATGACATATGACAGATGACATTTTACAGATGACAGATGAGAGATGACAGATGACAGATGACAGATGACAGATGACAGATGACAGATGACAGATGACAGATGAGAGATGACATATGACAGATAACATATTACAGATGACAGATGAGAGATGACAGATGACAGATGACAGATGACAGATGACAGATGACAGATGACAGATGACAGATGACAGATGACAGATGTCTGATGACAGATGACAGATGACAGATGACAGATGACATATGACAGATGTCTAATGACAGATGACAGATGGCAGATGAGAGATGAGAGATGACAGATGACAGATGACAGATGACAGATGACAGATGACAGATGACAGATGACAGATGACAGATGACAGATGACAGATGACAGATGACAGATGACAGATGACATATGACAGATGACATATTACAGATGACAGATGAGAGATGACAGATAACAGATGACATATGACAGATGACATATTACAGATGACAGATGAGAGATGACAGATGACAGATGACAGATGACATATGACAGATGACATATTACAGATGACAGATGAGAGATGACAGATGACAGATGACAGATGTCTGATGACAGATGACAGATGACAGATGACAGATGACAGATGACAGATGACAGATGACAGATGACAGATGACAGATGACAGATGACAGATGACAGATGACAGATGACAGATGACAGATGACAGATGACAGATGACAGATGACATATGACAGATGACATATTACAGATGACAGATGTCTGATGACAGATGACAGATGGCAGATGAGAGATGAGAGATGACAGATGACAGATGACAGATGACAGATGACAGATGACAGATGACAGATGACAGATGACAGATGACAGATGACAGATGACAGATGACAGATGACAGATGACAGAAGACATATGACAGATGACATATTACAGATGACAGATGAGAGATGACAGATGACAGATGACATATGACAGATGACATATTACAGATGACAGATGAGAGATGACAGATGACAGATGACAGATGTCTCATGACAGATGTCTGATGACAGATGACAGATGACAGATGACAGATGACAGATGACAGATGACAGATGACAGATGACAGATGACAGATGACAGATGACATATTACAGATGACCGATGAGAGATGACAGATGACAGATGACAGATGACAGATGACAGATGACAGATGACAGATGACAGATGACAGATGACAGATGACAGATGACAGATGACAAATGACAAATGACAGATGACAGATGACAGATGACAGATGACAGATGACAGATGTCTGATGACAGATGACAGATGACAGATGACAGATGACAGATGACAGATGACAGATGACAGATGACAGATGACAGATGACAGATGACAGATGACAGATGACAGATGACAGATGACAGATGACATATGACAGATGACATATTACAGATGACAGATGAGAGATGACAGATGACAGATGACAAATGACAGATGACAAATGACTGTTGAGAGACGACAGATGACAATTGACATATGACAGATGACAGATGACAGATGACAGATGACAGATGACAGATGACAGATGGCAGATGACAGATGACAGATGACATATGACAGATGACATATGACAGATGACATATTACAGATGACAGATGAGAGATGACAGATGACAGATGACAGATGACATATGACAGATGACATATTACAGATGACAGATGAGAGATGACAGATGACAGATGACAAATGACAGATGACAAATGACTGTTGACAGACGACAGATGACAATTGACATATGACAGATGACAGATGACAGATGACAGATGACAGATGACAGATGACAGATGACAGATGACAGATGGCAGATGACAGATGACAGATGACAAATGACAGATGACAAATGACTGTTGACAGACGACAGATGACAATTGACATATGACAGATGACAGATGACAGATGACAGATGACAGATGACAGATGACAGATAACATATGACAGATGACAGATGATAGATGACAAATGACACATGGCAGATTACAGATGACTGATGACTGATGACAGATGACAGATGACAAATTACAGATGACAAATGACTGTTGACAGACGACAGATGACAATTGACATATGACAGATGACATATGACAGAAGACAGATGACAGATGACAGATGACAGATGTCTGATGACAGATGACAGATGACAAATGACACATGGCAGATTACAGATGACTGATGACTGATGACAGATGACAGATGACAAATGACAGATGACAAATGACTGTTGACAGACGACAGATGACAATTGACATATGACAGATGACATATGACAGAAGACAGATGACAGATGACAGATGACAGATGTCTAATGACAGATGACAGATGGCAGATGAGAGATGAGAGATGACAGATGACAGATGACAAATGAAAAATGACAAACGACAGATGACAAATGACTGTTGACAGACGACAGATGACAATTGACATATGACAGATGACATATGACAGAAGACAGATGACAGATGACAGATGACAGATGACAGATGACAGATGACAGATGACAGATGACAGATGACAGATGACAGATGACAGATGACAGATGACAGATGAAAGATGGCAGATGACAGATGCCAGATGACAGATGACAGATGACAGATGATAGACGACAGGTGTCATGTGACAGATGACGGATAACAGATGAGTGATGACAGATGACAGATGACAGATGACAGATGACAGATGACAGATGAGAGATGACAGATGACAGATGACAGATGACAGATGACAGATGACAGATGACAGATGACATATGACAGATGACATATTACAGATGACAGATGAGAGATGACAGATGACAGATGACAAATGACAGATGACAAATGACTGTTGACAGACGACAGATGACAATTGACATATGACAGATGACATATGACAGAAGACAGATGACGGATGACAGATGACAGATGTCTAATGACAGATGACAGATGGCAGATGAGAGATGAGAGATGACAGATGACAAATGACAGATGACAGATGACAGATGACAAATGAAAAATGACAAACGACAGATGACAAATGACAAATGACAGATGACAGATGACAGATGACAGATGACAGATGACAGATGACAGATGACAGATGACAGATGACAGATGACAGATGACAGATGACAGATGACATATGACAGATGACAGATGACATATGACAGATGACACATTACAGATGACAGATGACAGATGACAGATGACAGATGACAGATGACAGATGACAGATGACAGATGACAGATGACATATGACAGATGACATTTTACAGATGACAGATGAGAGATGACAGATGACAGATGACAGATGACAGATGACAGATGACAGATGACAGATGACAGATGAGAGATGACATATGACAGATAACATATTACAGATGACAGATGAGAGATGACAGATGACAGATGACAGATGACAGATGACAGATGACAGATGACAGATGACAGATGACAGATGACAGATGACAGATGTCTGATGACAGATGACAGATGACAAATGACATATGACAGATGTCTAATGACAGATGACAGATGGCAGATGAGAGATGAGAGATGACAGATGACAGATGACAGATGACAGATGACAGATGACAGATGACAGATGACAGATGACAGATGACAGATGACAGATGACAGATGACAGATGACATATGACAGATGACATATTACAGATGACAGATGAGAGATGACAGATGACAGATGACATATGACAGATGACATATTACAGATGACAGATGAGAGATGACAGATGACAGATGACAGATGACATATGACAGATGACATATTACAGATGACAGATGAGAGATGACAGATGACAGATGACAGATGTCTGATGACAGATGACAGATGACAGATGACAGATGACAGATGACAGATGACAGATGACAGATGACAGATGACAGATGACAGATGACAGATGACAGATGACAGATGACAGATGACAGATGACAGATGACATATGACAGATGACATATTACAGATGACAGATGTCTGATGACAGATGACAGATGGCAGATGAGAGATGAGAGATGACAGATGACAGATGACAGATGACAGATGACAGATGACAGATGACAGATGACAGATGACAGATGACAGATGACAGATGACAGATGACAGATGACAGATGACAGATGACAGATGACATATGACAGATGACATATTACAGATGACAGATGAGAGATGACAGATGACAGATGACATATGACAGATGACATATTACAGATGACAGATGAGAGATGACAGATGACAGATGACAGATGACATATTACAGATGACAGATGAGAGATGACAGATGACAGATGACAGATGACAGATGACAGATGACAGATGACAGATGACAGATGACAGATGACAGATGACAGATGACAGATGACAGATGACATATTACAGATGACCGATGAGAGATGACAGATGACAGATGACAGATGACAGATGACAGATGACAGATGACAGATGACAGATGACAGATGACAGATGACAGATGACAGATGACAGATGACAAATGACAAATGACAGATGACAAATGACAAATGACAGATGACAGATGACAGATGACAGATGACAGATGACAGATGACAGATGACAGATGACAGATGACAGATGACAGATGACAGATGACAGATGACAGATGACAGATGACAGATGACAGATGACAGATGACAGATGACAGATGACAGATGTCTGATGACAGATGACAGATGACAGATGACAGATGACAGATGACAGATGAGAGATGACAGATGACAGATGACAGATGACAGATGACAGATGACAGATGACAGATGACAGATGACAGATGACAGATGACATATGACAGATGACATATTACAGATGACAGATGAGAGATGACAGATGACAGATGACAAATGACAGATGACAAATGACTGTTGAGAGACGACAGATGACAATTGACATATGACAGATGACAGATGACAGATGACAGATGACAGATGACAGATGACAGATGACAGATGGCAGATGACAGATGACAGATGACATATGACAGATGACATATGACAGATGACATATTACAGATGACAGATGAGAGATGACAGATGACAGATGACAGATGACATATGACAGATGACATATTACAGATGACAGATGAGAGATGACAGATGACAGATGACAAATGACAGATGACAAATGACTGTTGACAGACGACAGATGACAATTGACATATGACAGATGACAGATGACAGATGACAGATGACAGATGACAGATGACAGATGACAGATGACAGATGGCAGATGACAGATGACAGATGACAAATGACAGATGACAAATGACTGTTGACAGACGACAGATGACAATTGACATATGACAGATGACAGATGACAGATGACAGATGACAGATGACAGATGACAGATGACAGATGACAGATGACAGATGACAGATGACAGATGACAGATGACAGATGACATATGACAGATGACATATTACAGATGACAGATGAGAGATGACAGATGACAGATGACAGATGACAGATGACATATTACAGATGACAGATGAGAGATGACAGATGACAGATGACAGATGACATATGACAGATGACATATTACAGATGACAGATGAGAGATGAGAGATGACAGATGACAGATGTCTGATGACAGATGACAGATGACAGATGACAGATGACAGATGACAGATGACAGATGACAGATGACAGATGACAGATGACAGATGACAGATGACAGATGACAGATGACAGATGACAGATGACAGATGACAGATGACATATGACAGATGACATATTACAGATGACAGATGTCTGATGACAGATGACAGATGGCAGATGAGAGATGAGAGATGACAGATGACAGATGACAGATGACAGATGACAGATGACAGATGACATATGACAGATGAGATATTACAGATGACAGATGAGAGATGACAGATGACAGATGACATATGACAGATGACATATTACAGATGACAGATGAGAGATGACAGATGACAGATGACATATGACAGATGACATATTACAGATGACAGATGGCAGATGAGAGATGAGAGATGACAGATGACAGATGACAGATGACAGATGACAGATGACAGATGACAGATGACAGATGACAGATGACAGATTACAGATGACAGATGACAGATGACATATGACAGATGACATATTACAGATGACAGATGAGAGATGACAGATGACAGATGACATATGACAGATGACATATTACAGATGACAGATGAGAGATGACAGATGACAGATGACAGATGACATATGACAGATGACATATTACAGATGACAGATGAGAGATGAGAGATGACAGATGACAGATGTCTGATGACAGATGACAGATGACAGATGACAGATGACAGATGACAGATGACAGATGACAGATGACAGATGACAGATGACAGATGACAGATGACAGATGACAGATGACAGATGACAGATGACAGATGACATATGACAGATGACATATTACAGATGACAGATGTCTGATGACAGATGACAGATGGCAGATGAGAGATGAGAGATGACAGATGACAGATGACAGATGACAGATGACAGATGACAGATGACAGATGACAGATGACAGATGACAGATGACAGATGACAGATGACAGATGACAGATGACAGATGACAGATGACAGATGACAGATGACAGATGACAGATGACAGATGACATATGACAGATGACATATTACAGATGACAGATGAGAGATGACAGATGACAGATGACATATGACAGATGACATATTACAGATGACAGATGAGAGATGACAGATGACAGATGACAGATGTCTGATGACAGATGTCTGATGACAGATGACAGATGACAGATGACAGATGACAGATGACAGATGACAGATGACAGATGACAGATGACAGATGACAGATGACAGATGACAGATGACAGATGACAGATGACATATGACAGATGACATATTACAGATGACAGATGAGAGATGACAGATGACAGATGACAGATGACAGATGACAGATGACAGATGACAGATGACAGATGACAGATGACAGATGACAGATGACAGATGACAGATGACAGATGACAGATGACAGAAGACAGATGACACATGACAGATGACAGATGTCTGATGACAGATGACAGATGACAGATGACAGATGACAGATGACAGATGACAGATGACAGATGACAGATGACATATGACAGAAGACAGATGACAGATGACAGATGTCTGATGACAGATGACAGATGGCAGATGAGAGATGACAGATGACAGATGACAGATGACAGATGACAGATGACAGATGACAGATGACAGATGACAGATGACAGATGACAGATGACAGATGACAGATGACAGATGACAGATGACAGATGACAGATGACATATGACAGATGACAGATGACATATGACAGATGACAGATGACAGATGACAAATGACACATGGCAGATTACAGATGACTGATGACTGATGACAGATGACAGATGACAAATGACAGATGACAAATGACTGCTGACAGACGACAGATGACAATTGACATATGACAGAAGACAGATGACAGATGACAGATGACAGATGTCTGATGACAGATGACAGATGACAGATGACAGATGACAGATGACAGATGACAGATGACAGATGACAGATGACATATGACAGCTGACAGATGACAAATGAAAAATGACAAACGACAGATGACAAATGACAAATGACAGATGACAGATGACAGATGACAGATGACAGATGACAGATGACAGATGACAGATGACAGATGACAGATGACAGATGACAGATGACAGATGACAGATGACAGATGACAGATCACAGGTGACAGATGAAAAATGACAAACGACAGATGACAAATGACAGATGACAGATGACAGATGACAGATGACAGATGACAGATGACAGAAGACAGATGACAGATGACAGATGTCTAATGACAGATGACAGATGGCAGATGAGAGATGAGAGATGACAGATGACAGATGACATATGACAGATGACATATGACAGATGACAGATGACAGATGACAAATGAAAAATGACAAACGACAGATGACAAACGACAAATGACAGATGACAGATGACAGATGACAGATGACAGATGACAGATGACAGATGACAGATCACAGGTGACAGATGAAAAATGACAAACGACAGATGACAGATGAGAGATGACAGATAACAGATGACATATGACAGATGACATATTACAGATGACAGATGAGAGATGACACATGACAGATGACAGATGTCTAATGACAGATGACAGATGGCAGATGAGAGATGAGAGATGACAGATGACAGATGACATATGACAGATGACATATGACAGATGACAGATGACAGATGACAAATGAAAAATGACAAACGACAGATGACAAACGACAAATGACAGATGACAGATGACAAACGACAAATGACAGATGACAGATGACAGATGACAGATGACAGATGACAGATCACAGGTGACAGATGAAAAATGACAAACGACAGATGACAGATGAGAGATGACAGATAACAGATGACATATGACAGATGACATATTACAGATGACAGATGAGAGATGACACATGACAGATGACAGATGTCTAATGACAGATGACAGATGGCAGATGAGAGATGAGAGATGACAGATGACAGATGACATATGACAGATGACATATGACAGATGACAGATGACAGATGACAAATGAAAAATGACAAACGACAGATGACAAATGACAAATGACAGATGACAAATGACAAATGACAGATGACAGATGACAGATGACAGATGACAGATGACAGATGACAGATGACAGATGACAGATGGCAGATGACAGATGACAGATGACAGATGACAGATGACAGATCACAGGTGACAGATGACAAATGACAAACGACAGATGACAAATGACAAATGACAGATGACAGATGACAGATCACAGATGACAGATGACAGATGACAGATGACAGAAGACAGATGACAGATGACAGATGTCTAATGACAGATGACAGATGGCAGATGAGAGATGAGAGATGACAGATGACAGATGACAGATGACAGATGACAGATGACAGATGACAGATGACAGATGACAGATGACAGATGACAGATGACAGATGACAGATGACAGATGACAGATGACAGATGACAGATGACAGATGACAGATGACAGATGACAGATGACAGATGACAGATGACAGATGACATATGACAGATGACATTTTACAGATGACAGATGAGAGATGACAGATGACAGATGACAGATGACAGATGACAGATGACAGATGACAGATGACAGATGAGAGATGACATATGACAGATAACATATTACAGATGACAGATGAGAGATGACAGATGACAGATGACAGATGACAGATGACAGATGACAGATGACAGATGACAGATGACAGATGACAGATGTCTGATGACAGATGACAGATGACAGATGACAGATGACATATGACAGATGTCTAATGACAGATGACAGATGGCAGATGAGAGATGAGAGATGACAGATGACAGATGACAGATGACAGATGACAGATGACAGATGACAGATGACAGATGACAGATGACAGATGACAGATGACAGATGACAGATGACATATGACAGATGACATATTACAGATGACAGATGAGAGATGACAGATAACAGATGACATATGACAGATGACATATTACAGATGACAGATGAGAGATGACAGATGACAGATGACAGATGACATATGACAGATGACATATTACAGATGACAGATGAGAGATGACAGATGACAGATGACAGATGTCTGATGACAGATGACAGATGACAGATGACAGATGACAGATGACAGATGACAGATGACAGATGACAGATGACAGATGACAGATGACAGATGACAGATGACAGATGACAGATGACAGATGACAGATGACAGATGACAGATGACAGACGACATATGACAGATGACATATTACAGATGACAGATGTCTGATGACAGATGACAGATGGCAGATGAGAGATGAGAGATGACAGATGACAGATGACAGATGACAGATGACAGATGACAGATGACAGATGACAGATGACAGATGACAGATGACAGATGACAGATGACAGATGACAGATGACAGATGACAGATGACAGATGACATATGACAGATGACATATTACAGATGACAGATGAGAGATGACAGATGACAGATGACATATGACAGATGACATATTACAGATGACAGATGAGAGATGACAGATGACAGATGACAGATGTCTCATGACAGATGTCTGATGACAGATGACAGATGACAGATGACAGATGACAGATGACAGATGACAGATGACAGATGACAGATGACAGATGACATATGACAGATGACATATTACAGATGACCGATGAGAGATGACAGATGACAGATGACAGATGACAGATGACAGATGACAGATGACAGATGACAGATGACAGATGACAGATGACAGATGACAAATGACAAATGACAGATGACAAATGACAAATGACAGATGACAGATGACAGATGACAGATGACAGATGACAGATGACAGATGACAGATGACAGATGACAGATGACAGATGACAGATGACAGATGACAGATGACAGATGACAGATGACAGATGACAGATGACAGATGACAGATGACAGATGACAGATGACAGATGTCTGATGACAGATGACAGATGACAGATGACAGATGACAGATGACAGATGACAGATGACAGATGACAGATGACAGATGACAGATGACAGATGACATATGACAGATGACATATTACAGATGACAGATGAGAGATGACAGATGACAGATGACAAATGACAGATGACAAATGACTGTTGAGAGACGACAGATGACAATTGACATATGACAGATGACAGATGACAGATGACAGATGACAGATGACAGATGACAGATGACAGATGGCAGATGACAGATGACAGATGACATATGACAGATGACATATGACAGATGACATATTACAGATGACAGATGAGAGATGACAGATGACAGATGACAGATGACATATGACAGATGACATATTACAGATGACAGATGAGAGATGACAGATGACAGATGACAAATGACAGATGACAAATGACTGTTGACAGACGACAGATGACAATTGACATATGACAGATGACAGATGACAGATGACAAATGACAGATGACAGATGACAGATGACAGATGACAGATGGCAGATGACAGATGACAGATGACAAATGACAGATGACAAATGACTGTTGACAGACGACAGATGACAATTGACATATGACAGATGACAGATGACAGATGACAGATGACAGATGACAGATGACAGATAACATATGACAGATGACAGATGACAGATGATAGATGACAAATGACACATGGCAGATTACAGATGACTGATGACTGATGACAGATGACAGATGACAAATTACAGATGACAAATGACTGTTGACAGACGACAGATGACAATTGACATATGACAGATGACATATGAGAGAAGACAGATGACAGATGACAGATGACAGATGTCTGATGACAGATGACAGATGACAAATGACACATGGCAGATTACAGATGACTGATGACTGATGACAGATGACAGATGACAAATGACAGATGACAAATGACTGTTGACAGACGACAGATGACAATTGACATATGACAGATGACATATGACAGAAGACAGATGACAGATGACAGATGACAGATGTCTAATGACAGATGACAGATGGCAGATGAGAGATGAGAGATGACAGATGACAGATGACAAATGAAAAATGACAAACGACAGATGACAAATGACTGTTGACAGACGACAGATGACAATTGACATATGACAGATGACATATGACAGAAGACAGATGACGGATGACAGATGACAGATGTCTAATGACAGATGACAGATGGCAGATGAGAGATGAGAGATGACAGATGACAAATGACAGATGACAGATGACAGATGACAAATGAAAAATGACAAACGACAGATGACAAATGACAAATGACAGATGACAGATGACAGATGACAGATGACAGATGACAGATGACAGATGACAGATGACAGATGACAGATGACAGATGACAGATGACAGATGACAGATGACAGATGACAGATGACAGATCACAGTTGACAGATGAAAAATGACAAACGACAGATGACAAATGACAAATGACAGATGACAGATGACAGATTACAGATGACAGATGACAGATGACAGAAGACAGATGACAGACGACAGATGTCTAATGACAGATGACAGATGGCAGATGAGAGATGAGAGATGACAGATGACAGATGACAGATGACAGATGACAGATGACAGATGACATATGACAGATGACAGATGACAGATGACAAATGAAAAATGACAAACGACAGATGACAAATGACAAATGACAGATGACAAATGACAAATGACAGATGACAGATGACAGATGACAGATGACAGATGACAGATGACAGATGACAGATGACAGATGACAGATGACAGATGACAGATGACACATGACAGATGACAGATCACAGGTGACAGATGAAAAATGACAAACGACAGATGACAAATGACAGATGACAGATGACAGATGACAGATGACAGATGACAGATGACAGAAGACAGATGACAGATGACAGATGACAGATGTCTAATGACAGATGACAGATGGCAGATGAGAGATGAGAGATGACAGATGACAGATGACAGATGACAGATGACAGATGACAGATGACAGATGACAGATGACAGATGTAGATGACAGATGACATATGACAGATGACAGGTGACAGATGACAAATGAAAAATGACAAACGACAGATGACAAATGACAAATGACAGATGACAGATGACAGATGACAGATGACAGATGACAGATGACAGAAGACAGATGACAGATGACAGATGACAGATGTCTAATGACAGATGACAGATGGCAGATGAGAGATGAGAGATGACAGATGACAGATGACAGATGACAGAGGACAGATGACAGATGACAGATGACAGATGACAGATGACAGATGACAGATGACATATGACAGATGTCTAATGACAGATGACAGATGGCAGATGAGAGATGAGAGATGACAGATGACAGATGACAGATGACAGATGACAGATGACAGATGACAGATGACAGATGACATATGACAGATGACATATTACAGATGACAGATGAGAGATGACAGATGACAGATGACATATGACAGATGACATATTACAGATGACAGATGAGAGATGACAGATGACAGATGACAGATGTCTGATGACAGATGTCTGATGACAGATGACAGATGACAGATGACAGATGACAGATGACAGATGACAGATGACAGATGACAGATGACAGATGACATATGACAGATGACATATTACAGATGACAGATGAGAGATGACAGATGACAGATGACAGATGACAGATGACAGATGACAGATGACAGATGACAGATGACAGATGACAGATTACAGATGACAGATGACAGATGACAAATGACAAATGACAGATGACAAATGACAAATGACAGATGACAGATGACAGATGCCAGATGACAGATGACAGATGACAGATGACAGATGACAGATGACAGATGACAGATGACAGATGACAGATGACAGATGACAGATGACAGATGACAGATGACAGATGACAGATGACAGATGACAGATGACAGATGACAGATGACAGATGACAGATGTCTGATGACAGATGACAGATGACAGATGACAGATGACAGATGACAGATGACAGATGACAGATGACAGATGACAGATGACAGATGACAGATGACAGATGACAGATGACAGATGACAGATGACAGATGACAGATGACAGATGACATATGACAGATGACATATTACAGATGACAGATGAGAGATGACAGATGACAGATGACAAATGACAGATGACAAATGACTGTTGAGAGACGACAGATGACAATTGACATATGACAGATGACAGATGACAGATGACAGATGACAGATGACAGATGACAGATGGCAGATGACAGATGACAGATGACATATGACAGATGACATATGACAGATGACATATTACAGATGACAGATGAGAGATGACAGATGACAGATGACAGATGACATATGACAGATGACAGATGACATATTACAGATGACAGATGAGAGATGACAGATGACAGATGACAAATGACAGATGACAAATGACTGTTGACAGACGACAGATGACAATTGACATATGACAGATGACAGATGACAGATGACAGATGACAGATGACAGATGACAGATGACAGATGACAGATGGCAGATGACAGATGACAGATGACAAATGACAGATGACAAATGACTGTTGACAGACGACAGATGAGAATTGACATATGACAGATGACAGATGACAGATGACAGATGACAGATGACAGATGACAGATAACATATGACAGATGACAGCTGACAGATGACAGATGACAAATGACACATGGCAGATTACAGATGACTGATGACTGATGACAGATGACAGATGACAAATTACAGATGACAAATGACTGTTGACAGACGACAGATGACAATTGACATATGACAGATGACATATGACAGAAGACAGATGACAGATGACAGATGACAGATGTCTGATGACGGATGACAGATGACAGATGACAGATGACAGATGACAGATGACAGATGACAGATGACAGATGACAGATGACAGATGACAGATGACAGATGACAGATGACAGATGACATATGACAGATGACATATTACAGATGACAGATGAGAGATGACAGGTGACAGATGACAAATGACAGATGACAAATGACTGTTGACAGACGACAGATGACAATTGACATATGACAGATGACAGATGACAGATGACAGATGACAGATGACAGATGACAGATGACAGATGACAGATGGCAGATGACAGATGACATATGACAGATGACATATTACAGATGACAGATGAGAGATGACAGATGACAGATGACAAATGACAGATGACAAGTGACTGTTGACAGACGACAGATGACAATTGACATATGACAGATGACATATGACAGAAGACAGATGACAGATGACAGATGACAGATGACAGATGACAGATGACAGATGGCAGATGAGAGATGACAGATGACAGATGACAGATGACAGATGACAGATGACAGATGACAGATGACAGATGACAGATGACAGATGACAGATGACAGATGACAGATGACATATGACATATGACAGATGACAGATGACATATGACAGATGACAGATGACAGATGACAGATGACAAATGACACATGGCAGATTACAGATGACTGATGACTGATGACAGATGACAGATGACAAATGACAGATGACAAATGACTTTTGACAGACGACAGATGACAATTGACATATGACAGATGACATATGACAGAAGACAGATGACAGATGACAGATGACAGATGTCTAATGACAGATGACAGATGGCAGATGAGAGATGAGAGATGACAGATGACAGATGACAAATGAAAAATGACAAACGACAGATGACAAATGACTGTTGACAGACGACAGATGACAATTGACACATGACAGATGACATATGACAGAAGACAGATGACAGATGACAGATGACAGATGACAGATGACAGATGACAGATGACAGATGAAAGATGGCAGATGACAGATGCCAGATGACAGATGACAGATGATAGACGACAGGTGTCATATGACAGATGACGGATAACAGATGAGTGATGACAGATGACAGATGACAGATGACAGATGACAGATGACAGATGACAGATGACAGATGACAGATGACAGATGACAGATGACAGATGACAGATGACATATGACAGATGACATATTACAGATGACAGATGAGAGATGACAGATGACAGATGACAAATGACAGATGACAAATGACTGTTGACAGACGACAGATGACAATTGACATATGACAGATGACATATGACAGAAGACAGATGACAGATGACAGATGTCTGATGACAGATGACAGATGGCAGATGAGAGATGACAGATGACAGATGACAGATGACAGATGACAGATGACAGATGACAGATGACAGATGACAGATGACAGATGACAGATGACAGATGACAGATGACAGATGACAGATGACAGATGACAGATGACAGATGACAGATGACATATGACAGATGACAGATGACATATGACAGATGACAGATGACAGATGACAAATGACACATGGCAGATTACAGATGACTGATGACTGATGACAGATGACAGATGACAAATGACAGATGACAAATGACTGTTGACAGACGACAGATGACAATTGACATATGACAGATGACATATGACAGAAGACAGATGACGGATGACAGATGACAGATGTCTAATGACAGATGACAGATGGCAGATGAGAGATGAGAGATGACAGATGACAGATGACAGATGACAGATGACAGATGACAGATGACACATGACAGATGACAGATGACAAATGAAAAATGACAAACGACAGATGACAAATGACAAATGACAGATGACAGATGACAGATGACAGATGACAGATGACAGATGACAGATGACAGATGACAGATGACAGATGACAGATGACAGATGACAGATGACAGATGACAGATGACAGATGACAGATCACAGGTGACAGATGAAAAATGACAAACGACAGATGACAAATGACAAATGACAGATGACAGATGACAGATGACAGATGACAGATGACAGAAGACAGATGACAGACGACAGATGTCTAATGACAGATGACAGATGGCAGATGAGAGTTGAGAGATGACAGATGACAGATGACAGATGACAGATGACAGATGACAGATGACAGATGACATATGACAGATGACAGATGACAGATGACAAATGAAAAATGACAAACGACAGATGACAAATGACAAATGACAGATGACAAATGACAAATGACAGATGACAGATGACAGATGACAGATGACAGATGACAGATGACAGATGACAGATGACAGATGACAGATGACAGATGACAGATGACAGATGACAGATGACAGATGACAGATGACAGATGACAGATGACAGATCACAGGTGACAGATGAAAAATGACAAACGACAGATGACAAATGACAAATGACAGATGACAGATGACAGATGACAGATGACAGATGACAGATGACAGATGACAGATGACAGATGACAGATGACAGATGACAGATGACATATGACAGATGACAGGTGACAGATGACAAATGAAAAATGACAAACGACAGATGACAAATGACAAATGACAGATGACAGATGACAGATGACAGATGACAGATGACAGATGACAGATGACAGATGACAGATGACAGAAGACAGATGACAGATGACAGATGACAGATGTCTAATGACAGATGACAGATGGCAGATGAGAGATGAGAGATGACAGATGACAGATGACAGATGACAGATGACAGATGACAGATGACAGATGACAGATGACAGATGACAGATGACAGATGACAGATGACAGATGACAGATGACAGATGACATATGACAGATGACAGATGACAGATGACAAATGAAAAATGACAAACGACAAATGTCAAATGACAAATGGCAGATGACAGATGACAGATGACAGATGACAGATGACAGATGACAGATGACAGATGACAGATGACAGATGACAGATGACAGATGACAGATGACAGATCCCAGGTGACAGATGACAGATGACAGATGATCGGTGACAAATGACAGACGACAGATGACAGATAACCGATGACAGATGATAGACGACAGGTGTCATATGACAGATGACAGATAACAGATGAGTGATGACAGATGACAGATGACAGATGTCAGATGACAGATGACAGATGACAGATGACACATTGCACATGGCAGATGACCGATGACAAATGACAGACGACAGATGACAGATGACAGATGATAGACGACAGGTGACAGGTGACATACGACAGATGACAGATAACAGATGGCAGATGGCAGATGACAGATGACAAATGACAGATGACAGATAACAGATAACAGATGACAGATGACAGATGATAGATGACAGGTGTCATATGACAGATGACAGATAACAGATGAATGATGACAGATGACAGATGTCAGATGACAGATGACAGATGACAGATGACACATTGCACATGGCAGATGACCGATGACAAATGACAGACGACAGATGACAGATGACAGATGATATACGACAGGTGACAGATGACATACGACAGATGACAGATAGCAGATGGCAGATGGCAGATGACAGATGACAAATGACAGATGACAGATAACAGATAACAGATGACAGATGACAGATGATAGATGACAGGTGTCATATGACAGATGACAGATAACAGATGAATGATGACAGATGACAGATAACAGATGACAGATGATAGACGACAGGTGTCATATGACAGATGACAGATAAGAGATGAGTGATGACAGATGACAGATGTCAGATGACAGATGACAGATGACAGATGACACATTGCACATGGCAGATGATCGATGACAAATGACAGACGACAGATGACAGATGACAGATGATAGACGACAGGTGACAGGTGACATACGACAGATGACAGATAACAGATGGCAGATGGCAGATGACAGATGACAAATGACAGATGACAGATAACAGATAACAGAAGACAGATGACAGATGACAGATGACAGATGTCTAATGACAGATGACAGATGGCAGATGAGAGATGAGAGATGACAGATGACAGATGACAGATGACAGATGACAGATGACAGATGACAGATGACAGATGACAGATGACAGATGACAGATGACAGATGACAGATGACAGATGACAGATGACAGATGACAGATGACAGATGACATATGACAGATGACAGGTGACAGATGACAAATGAAAAATGACAAACGACAGATGACAAATGACAAATGACAGATGACAGATGACAGATGACAGATGACAGATGACAGATGACAGATGACAGAAGACAGATGACAGATGACAGATGTCTAATGACAGATGACAGATGGCAGATGAGAGATGAGAGATGACAGATGACAGATGACAGATGACAGATGACAGATGACAGATGACAGATGACAGATGACAGATGACAGATGACAGATGACAGATGACATATGACAGATGACAGATGACAGATGACAAATGAAAAATGACAAACGACAAATGTCAAATGACAAATGGCAGATGACAGATGACAGATGACAGATGACAGATGACAGATGACAGATGACAGATGACAGATGACAGATGACAGATGACAGATGACAGATGACAGATCACAGGTGACAGATGACAGATGACAGATGATCGGTGACAAATGACAGACGACAGATGACAGATAACAGATGACAGATGATAGACGACAGGTGTCATATGACAGATGACAGATAACAGATGAGTGATGACAGATGACAGATGACAGATGTCAGATGACAGATGACAGATGACAGATGACACATTGCATATGGCAGATGACCGATGACAAATGACAGACGACAGATGACAGATGACAGATGATAGACGACAGGTGACAAGTGACATACGACAGATGACAGATAACAGATGGCAGATGGCAGATGACAGATGACAAATGACAGATGACAAATAACAGATAACAGATGACAGATGACAGATGATAGATGACAGGTGTCATATGACAGATGACAGATAACAGATGAATGATGACAGATGACAGATGACAGATGACAGATGACAGATGACAGATGACAGATGACAGATGACAGATGACACATTGCACATGGTAGATGTTAGATGACAGATGGCAGATGACAAATGACAGTTGACAGACGACAGATGACAATTGACAGATGACAGATGACAAATGACAGTTGACAGACGACAGATGACAATTGACAGATGACAGATGACAAATGACAAATGGCAGATTACAGTTGACTGATGACTGATGACAGATGACAAATGACTGTTGACAGACGACAGATGACAATTGACAGATGACAGATGACAGATGACATATGACAGATGACAGATGACAGATGACAGATGACAGATGACAGATGACAGATCACAGATGACAGATGACAGATGAAAGATGACAGATGACAGGTGACACATGACACATGACAGTTGACAGACGGCAGATGACAATTGACAGATGACAGATGACAGATGACACATGACACATGGCAGATGACAGATGACTGATGACAGATGACAGATGACGGATGACAGATGACAGATGACAGTTGACAGACGACAGATGGCAATTGACATATGACAGATGACATATGACAGAAGACAGATGACAAATGACAGATGACAGATGTCGGATGACAGATGACAGATGGCAGAAGAGAGATGACAGATGACAAATGACAGATGACAGATGACAGATAACAGATGACAGATGACAGATGACAGATGACAGATGACAGATGACAGATGACAGATGACAGATGACAGATGACAGATGACAGATGACAAATGAAAAATGACAAACGACAGATGACAAATGACAAATGACAGATGACAGATGACAAATGACAGATGACAGATGACAGATGACAGATGACAGATGACAGATGACAGATGACAGATGACAGATGACAGATGACAGATGACAGATGACAGATGACAGATGACAGATGACAGATGACAGATGACAGATGACAGATGACAGATGACAGATGACAGATGACAGATGACAGATGACAGATGACAGATGACAGATGACAGATTACAGATGACTGATGACAGATGACAGATGACAGATGACAGATGACAGATGACAGATGACCGATGACAAATGACAGACGACAGATGACAGATGACAGATGACAGATGACAGATGAGAGATGACAGATGATAGACGACAGGTGACATACGACAGATGACAGATAACAGATGACAGATGACAGATGACAAATGACAGATGACAGATAACAGATGACAGATGACAGATGACCGATGACAAATGACAGACGACAGATGACAGATGACAGATGACAGATGACAGATGAGAGATGACAGATGATAGACGACAGGTGTCATATGACAGATGACAGATGACACATTGCACATGGCAGATGTTAGATGACAGATGACAAATGACAAATGACAGTTGACAGACGACAGATGACAATTGACAGATGACAGATGACAAATGACAAATGGCAGATTACAGATGACTGATGACTGATGACAGATGACAGATGACAAATGACTGTTGACAGACGACAGATGACAATTGACAGATGACAGATGACAGATGACAAATGACAGATGGCAGATGACAGATGACAGATGACAGATGACAAATGACAGATGACAGATCACAGATGACAGATGACAGATGAAAGATGACAGATGACAGGTGACACATGACACATGACAGCTGACAGACGACAGATTACAATTGACAGATGACAGATGACAGATGACAGATGACAGATGACACATGACACATGGCAGATGACAGATGACAGATGACAGATGACAGATGACAGATGACAGATGACAGATGACATATGACAGATGACTGGTGACAGATGACAAATGAAAAATGACAAACGACAGATGACAAATGACAAATGACAGATGACAGATGACAGATGACAGATGACAGATGACAGATGACAGAAGACAGATGACAGATGACAGATGACAGATGTCTAATGACAGATGACAGATGGCAGATGAGAGATGAGAGATGACAGATGACAGATGACAGATGACAGATGACAGATGACAGATGACAGATGACAGATGACAGATGACAGATGACAGATGACAGATGACAGATGACAGATGACAGATGACAGATGACAGATGACAGATGACATATGACAGATGACAGATGACAGATGACAAATGAAAAATGACAAACGACAAATGTCAAATGACAAATGGCAGATGACAGATGACAGATGACAGATGACAGATGACAGATGACAGATGACAGATGACAGATGACAGATGACAGATGACAGATGACAGATGACAGATGACAGATGACAGATGACAGATCACAGGTGACAGATGACAGATGACAGATGATCGGTGACAAATGACAGACGACAGATGACAGATAACCGATGACAGATGATAGACGACAGGTGTCATATGACAGATGACAGATAACAGATGAGTGATGACAGATGACAGATGACAGATGACACATTGCACATGGCAGATGACCGATGACAAATGACAGACGACAGATGACAGATGACAGATGATAGACGACAGGTGACAGGTGACATACGACAGATGACAGATAACAGATGGCAGATGGCAGATGACAGATGACAAATGACAGATGACAGATAACAGATAACAGATGACAGATGACAGATGATAGATGACAGGTGTCATATGACAGATGACAGATAACAGATGAATGATGACAGATGACAGATGACAGATGTCAGATGACAGATGACAGATGACAGATGACACATTGCACATGGCAGATGACCGATGACAAATGACAGACGACAGATGACAGATGACAGATGATATACGACAGGTGACAGGTGACATACGACAGATGACAGATAACAGATGGCAGATGGCAGATGACAGATGACAAATGACAGATGACAGATAACAGATAACAGATGACAGATGACAGATGATAGATGACAGGTGTCATATGACAGATGACAGATAACAGATGAATGATGACAGATGACAGATAACAGATGACAGATGATAGACGACAGCTGTCATATGACAGATGACAGATAACAGATGAGTGATGACAGATGACAGATGACAGATGTCAGATGACAGATGACAGATGACAGATGACACATTGCACATGGCAGATGATCGATGACAAATGACAGACGACAGATGACAGATGACAGATGATAGACGACAGGTGACAGGTGACATACGACAGATGACAGATAACAGATGGCAGATGGCAGATGACAGATGACAAATGACAGATGACAGATAACAGATAACAGAAGACAGATGACAGATGACAGATGACAGATGTCTAATGACAGATGACAGATGGCAGATGAGAGATGAGAGATGACAGATGACAGATGACAGATGACAGATGACAGATGACAGATGACAGATGACAGATGACAGATGACAGATGACAGATGACAGATGACAGATGACAGATGACAGATGACAGATGACATATGACAGATGACAGGTGACAGATGACAAATGAAAAATGACAAACGACAAATGACAAATGACAAATGACAGATGACAGATGACAGATGACAGATGACAGATGACAGATGACAGAAGACAGATGACAGATGACAGATGTCTTATGACAGATGACAGATGGCAGATGAGAGATGAGAGATGACAGATGACAGATGACAGATGACAGATGACAGATGACAGATGACAGATGACAGATGACAGATGACAGATGACAGATGACATATGACAGATGACAGATGACAGATGACAAATGAAAAATGACAAACGACAAATGTCAAATGACAAATGGCAGATGACAGATGACAGATGACAGATGACAGATGACAGATGACAGATGACAGATGACAGATGACAGATGACAGATGACAGATGACAGATGACAGATGACAGATCACAGGTGACAGATGACAGATGACAGATGATCGGTGACAAATGACAGACGACAGATGACAGATAACAGATGACAGATGATAGACGACAGGTGTCATATGACAGATGACAGATAACAGATGAGTGATGACAGATGACAGATGACAGATGTCAGATGACAGATGACAGATGACAGATGACACATTGCACATGGCAGATGACCGATGACAAATGACAGACGACAGATGACAGATGACAGATGATAGACGACAGGTGACAGGTGACATACGACAGATGACAGATAACAGATGGCAGATGGCAGATGACAGATGACAAATGACAGATGACAGATAACAGATAACAGATGACAGATGACAGATGATAGATGACAGGTGTCATATGACAGATGACAGATAACAGATGAGTGATGACAGATGACAGATGACAGATGTCAGATGACAGATGACAGATGACAGATGACACATTGCACATGGCAGATGACCGATGACAAATGACAGACGACAGATGACAGATGACAGATGATAGACGACAGGTGACAGGTGACATACGACAGATGACAGATAACAGATGGCAGATGGCAGATGACAGATGACAGATGACAGATGACAGATGACAGATGACAGATGACAGATGACAGATCACAGGTGACAGATGACAGATGACAGATGATCGGTGACAAATGACAGACGACAGATGACAGATAACAGATGACAGATGATAGACGACAGGTGTCATATGACAGATGACAGATAACAGATGAGTGATGACAGATGACAGATGACAGATGACAGATGACAGATCACAGGTGACAGATGATAGACGACAGGTGTCATATGACAGATGACAGATAACAGGTGAGTGATGACAGATGACAATTGACAGATGTCAGATGACAGATGACAGATGACAGATGACACATTGCACATGGCAGATGACCGATGACAAATGACAGACGACAGATGACAGATGACAGATGATAGACGACAGGTGACAGGTGACATACGACAGATGACAGATAACAGATGGCAGATGGCAGATGACAGATGACAAATGACAGATGACAGATGACAGATGACAGATGACAGATGACAGATGACAGATGACAGATGACAGATGACAGATGACAGATGACACATTGCACATGGTAGATGTTAGATGACAGATGGCAGATGACAAATGACAGTTGACAGACGACAGATGACAATTGACAGATGACAGATGACAAATGACAGTTGACAGACGACAGATGACAATTGACAGATGACAGATGACAAATGACAAATGGCAGATTACAGTTGACTGATGACTGATGACAGATGACAAATGACTGTTGACAGACGACAGATGACAATTGACAGATGACAGATGACAGATGACATATGACAGATGACAGATGACAGATGACAGATGACAGATGACAGATGACAGATCACAGATACCAGATGACAGATGAAAGATGACAGATGACAGGTGACACATGACACATGACAGTTGACAGACGGCAGATGACAATTGACAGATGACAGATGACAGATGACACATGACACATGGCAGATGACAGATGACTGATGACAGATGACAGATGACGGATGACAGATGACAAATGACAGTTGACAGACGACAGATGGCAATTGACATATGACAGATGACATATGACAGAAGACAGATGACAAATGACAGATGACAGATGTCTGATGACAGATGACAGATGGCAGAAGAGAGATGACAGATGACAAATGATAGATGACAGATGACAGATAACAGATGACAGATGACAGATGACAGATGACAGATGACAGATGACAGATGACAGATGACAGATGACAGATGACAGATGACAGATGACAGATGACAGATGACAGATGACAGATGACAAATGAAAAATGACAAACGACAGATGACAAATGACAAATGACAGATGACAGATGACAAATGACAGATGACAGATGACAGATGACAGATGACAGATGACAGATGACAGATGACAGATGACAGATGACAGATGACAGATGACAGATGACAGATGACAGATGACAGATGACAGATGACAGATGACAGATGACAGATGACAGATGACAGATTACAGATGACTGATGACAGATGACAGATGACAGATGACAGATGACAGATGACAGATGACCGATGACAAATGACAGACGACAGATGACAGATGACAGATGACAGATGACAGATGACAGATGAGAGATGACAGATGATAGACGACAGGTGACATACGACAGATGACAGATAACAGATGACAGATGACAGATGACAAATGACAGATGACAGATAACAGATGACAGATGACAGATGACCGATGACAAATGACAGACGACAGATGACAGATGACAGATGACAGATGACAGATGACAGATGAGAGATGACAGATGATAGACGACAGGTGTCATATGACAGATGACAGATGACACATTGCACATGGCAGATGTTAGATGACAGATGACAAATGACAAATGACAGTTGACAGACGACAGATGACAATTGACAGATGACAGATGACAAATGACAAATGGCAGATTACAGATGACTGATGACTGATGACAGATGACAAATGACTGTTGACAGACGAGAGATGACAATTGACAGATGACAGATGACAGATGACAAATGACAGATGGCAGATGACAGATGACAGATGACAGATGACAGATGACAGATCACAGATGACAGATGACAGATGAAAGATGACAGATGACAGGTGACACATGACACATGACAGCTGACAGACGACAGATTACAATTGACAGATGACAGATGACAGATGACAGATGACAGATGACACATGACACATGGCAGATGACAGATGACAGATGACAGATGACTGATGACAGATGACAGATGACGGATGACAGATGACAAATGACAGTTGACAGACGACAGATGGCAATTGGCATATGACAGATGACATATGACAGAAGACAGATGACAGATGACAGATGACAGATGACAGATGTCTGATGACAGATGACAGATGGCAGATGGCAGATGACAGATGACAGATGACAGATGACAGATGACAGATGACAGAAGACAGATGACAGATGACAGATGACAGATGACAGATGACAGATGACAGATGACAGATCACAGGTGACAGATGACAGATGACAGATGACAGATGACCGGTGACAAATGACAGACGACAGATGACAGATAACAGATGACAGATGATAGACGACAGGTGTCATATGACAGATGACAGATAACAGATGAGTGATGACAGATGACAGATGACAGATGTCAGATGACAGATGACAGATGACAGATGACAGATGACAGATGACACATTGCACATGGCAGATGACCGATGACAAATGACAGACGACAGATGACAGATGACAGATGATAGACGACAGGTGACAGGTGACATACGACAGATGACAGATAACAGATGGCAGATGGCAGATGACAGATGACAAATGACAGATGACAGATAACAGATAACAGATGACAGATGATAGATGACAGGTGTCATATGACAAATGACAGATAACAGATGAATGATGACAGATGACAGATGACAGATGACAGATGACAGATGACAGATGACACATTGCACATGGTAGATGTTAGATGACAGATGGCAGATGACAAATGACAGTTGAAAAACGACAGATGACAATTGACAGATGACAGATGACAAATGACAGTTGACAGACGACAGATGACAATTGACAGATGACAGATGACAAATGACAAATGGCAGATTACAGTTGAATGATGACTGATGACAGATGACAAATGACTGTTGACAGACGACAGATGACAATTGACAGATGACAGATGACAGATGACATATGACAGATGACAGATGACAGATGACAGATGACGGATGACAGATGACAGATCACAGATGACAGATGACAGATGACAATTGACAGATGACAGATGACACATGACACATGGCAGATGACAGATGACTGATGACAGATGACAGATGACGGATGACAGATGACAAATGACAGTTGACAGACGACAGATGGCAATTGACATATGACAGATGACATATGACAGAAGACAGATGACAAATGACAGATGACAGATGTCTGATGACAGATGACAGATGGCAGAAGAGAGATGACAGATGACAAATGACAAATGACAGATGACAGATGACAGATAACAGATGACAGATGACACATGACAGCTGACAGACGACAGATTACAATTGACAGATGACAGATGACAGATGACAGATGACACATGACACATGGCAGATGACACATGACACATGGCAGATGACAGATGACTGATGACAGATGACAGATGACGGATGACAGATGACAAATGACAGTTGACAGACGACAGATGGCAATTGACATATGACAGATGACATATGACAGAAGACAGATGACAAATGACAGATGACAGATGTCTGATGACAGATGACAGATGGCAGAAGAGAGATGACAGATGACAAATGACAAATGACAGATGACAGATGACAGATAACAGATGACAGATGACAGATGACAGATGACAGATGACAGATGACAGATGACAGATGACAGATGACAGATGACAAATGAAAAATGACAAACGACAGATGACAAATGACAAATGACAGATGACAGATGACAAATGACAGATGACAGATGACAGATGACAGATGACAGATGACAGATGACAGATGACAGATGACAGATGACAGATGACAGATGACAGATGACAGATGACAGATGACAGATGACAGATGACAGATGACAGATGACAGATGACAGATGACAGATGACAGATGACAGATGACACATGACAGATGACAGATGACAGATGACAGATGACAGATGACAGATGACAGATGACAGATGACAGATGACAGACGACAGATGACAGATGACTGATGACAGATGACAGATGACAGATGACAGATGACAGTTGACCGATGACAAATGACAGACGACAGATGACAGATGACAGATGACAGATGAGAGATGACAGATGATAGACGACAGGTGACATACGACAGATGACAGATAACAGATGACAGATGGCAGATGACAAATGACAGATGACAGATAACAGATGATAGACGACAGGTGTCATATGACAGACGACAGATGACAGATGACAGATGACAGATGACAGATGACAGATGACAGATGACAGATGTCAGATGACAGATGACAGATGACAGATGACACATGACAGATGACAGATGACAGATGACAGATGACAGATGACAGATGACAGATGACAGATGACAGATGACAGATGACAGATGACAGATGACAGATGACAGATGACAGATGACAGATGACAGATGACTGATGACAGATGACAGATGACAGATGGCAGAAGAGAGATGAGGGATGACAGATGACAGATGACAGATGACAGATGACAGATGACAGATGACAGATGACAGATGACAGATGACAGATGACATATGACAGATGACAGATGACAGATGACAAATGAAAAATGACAAACGACAGATGACAAATGACAAATGACAAATGACAGATGACTGATGACAGATGACAAATGACTGTTGACAGACGACAGATGACAATTGACAGATGACAGATGACAGATGACATATGACAGATGACAGATGACAGATGACAGATGACGGATGACAGATGACAGATCACAGATGACAGATGACAGATGACAATTGACAGATGACAGATGACACATGACACATGGCAGATGACAGATGACTGATGACAGATGACAGATGACGGATGACAGATGACAAATGACAGTTGACAGACGACAGATGGCAATTGACATATGACAGATGACATATGACAGAAGACAGATGACAAATGACAGATGACAGATGTCTGATGACAGATGACAGATGGCAGAAGAGAGATGACAGATGACAAATGACAAATGACAGATGACAGATGACAGATAACAGATGACAGATGACACATGACAGCTGACAGACGACAGATTACAATTGACAGATGACAGATGACAGATGACAGATGACACATGACACATGGCAGATGACACATGACACATGGCAGATGACAGATGACTGATGACAGATGACAGATGACGGATGACAGATGACAAATGACAGTTGACAGACGACAGATGGCAATTGACATATGACAGATGACATATGACAGAAGACAGATGGCAAATGACAGATGACAGATGTCTGATGACAGATGACAGATGGCAGAAGAGAGATGACAGATGACAAATGACAAATGACAGATGACAGATGACAGATAACAGATGACAGATGACAGATGACAGATGACAGATGACAGATGACAGATGACAGATGACAGATGACAGATGACAAATGAAAAATGACAAACGACAGATGACAAATGACAAATGACAGATGACAGATGACAAATGACAGATGACAGATGACAGATGACAGATGACAGATGACAGATGACAGATGACAGATGACAGATGACAGATGACAGATGACAGATGACAGATGACAGATGACAGATGACAGATGACAGATGACAGATGACAGATGACAGATGACAGATGACAGATGACACATGACAGATGACAGATGACAGATGACAGATGACAGATGACAGATGACAGATGACAGATGACAGATGACAGATGACAGATGACTGATGACAGATGACAGATGACAGATGACAGATGACAGTTGACCGATGACAAATGACAGACGACAGATGACAGATGACAGATGACAGATGACAGATGAGAGATGACAGATGATAGACGACAGGTGACATACGACAGATGACAGATAACAGATGACAGATGGCAGATGACAAATGACAGATGACAGATAACAGATGATAGACGACAGGTGTCATATGACAGACGACAGATGACAGATGACAGATGACAGATGACAGATGACAGATGACAGATGACAGATGACAGATGACAGATGACAGATGACAGATGACACATGACAGATGACAGATGACAGATGACAGATGACAGATGACAGATGACAGATGACAGATGACAGATGACAGATGACAGATGACAGATGACAGATGACAGATGACAGATGACAGATGACAGATGACAGATGACAGATGACTGATGACAGATGACAGATGACAGATGACAGATGACAGATGACCGATGACAAATGACAGACGACAGATGACAGATGACAGATGACAGATGACAGATGACACATGACAGATGACAGATGACAGATGACAGATGACAGATGACAGATGACAGATGACAGATGACAGATGACAGATGACAGATGACAGATGACAGATGACAGATGACAGATGACAGATGACAGATGACAGATGACAGATGACAGATGACAGATGACAGATGACTGATGACAGATGACAGATGACAGATGACAGATGACAGATGACCGATGACAAATGACAGACGACAGATGACAGATGACAGATGACAGATGACAGATGACAGATGACAGATGACAGATGAGAGATGACAGATGACAGATGACAGAAGACAGATGACAGATGACAGATGTCTAATGACAGATGACAGATGGCAGATGAGAGATGAGAGATGACAGATGACAGATGACAGATGTCTAATGACAGATGACAGATGGCAGATGAGAGATGAGAGATGACAGATGACAGATGACAGATGACAGATGAGAGATGAGAGATGACAGATGACAGATGACAGATGACAGATGACAGATGACAGATGACAGATGACAGATGACAGATGACAGATGACAGATGACAGATGACAGATGACAGATGACAGATGACAGATGACAGATGACATATGACAGATGACAGATGACAGATGACAAATGAAAAATGACAAACGACAGATGACAAATGACAAATGACAGATGACAGATGACAGATGACAGATGACAGATGACAGATGACAGATGACAGATGACAGAAGACAGATGACAGATGACAGATGACAGATGTCTAATGACAGATGACAGATGGCAGATGAGAGATGAGAGATGACAGATGTCTAATGACAGATGACAGATGGCAGATGAGAGATGAGAGATGACAGATGACAGGTGACAAATGAAAAATGACAAACGACAGATGACAAATGACAAAGGACAGATGACAGATGACAGATGACAGATGACAGATGACAGATGACAGATGACAGATGACAGATGACAGAAGACAGATGACAGGTGACAGATGACAGATGTCTAATGACAGATGACAGATGGCAGATGAGAGATGAGAGATGACAGATGACAGATGACAGATGACAGATGACAGATGACAGATGACAGATGACAGATGACATATGACAGATGACAGATGACAGATGACAAATGAAAAATGACAAACGACAGATGACAAATGACAAATGACAGATGACAGATGACAGATGACACATGACAGATGACAGAAGACAGATGACAGATGACAGATGACAGATGTCTAATGACAGATGACAGATGACAGATGACAGATGACAGATGACAGATGACAGATGAGAGATGACAGATGACAGAAGACAGATGACAGATGACAGATGACAGATGTCTAATGACAGATGACAGATGGCAGATGAGAGATGAGAGATGACAGATGACAGCTGACAGGTGAAAAATGACAAACGACAGATGACAAATGACAAATGACAGATGACAGATGACAGATGACAGATGACAGATGACAGATGACAGAAGACAGATGACAGATGTCTAATGACAGATGACAGATGGCAGATGAGAGATGAGGGATGACAGATGACAGATGACAGATGACAGATGACAGATGACAGATGACAGATGACAGATGACAGA
This sequence comes from Condylostylus longicornis, assembly GCF_029603195.1. Lineage (NCBI taxonomy): Eukaryota > Metazoa > Arthropoda > Insecta > Diptera > Dolichopodidae > Condylostylus > Condylostylus longicornis. Next base: position 400,987 of record NW_026578010.1, read on the forward strand.
TGACATATGACAGATGACAGATGACAGATGACAAATGAAAAATGACAAACGACAGATGACAAATGACAAATGACAAATGACAGATGACAGATGACAGATGACAGATGACAGATGACAGATGACAGATGACAGAAGACAGATGACAGATGACAGATGACAGATGTCTAATGACGTATGACAGATGGCAGATGAGAGATGAGAGATGACAGATGACAGATGACAGATGACAGATGACAGATGACAGATGACAGATGACAGATGACATATGACAGATGACAGATGACAGATGACAAATGAAAAATGACAAACGACAGATGACAAATGACAAATGGCAGATGTCAGATGACAGATGACAGATGACAGATGACAGATGACAGATGACAGATGACAGATCACAGGTGACAGATGACAGATGACAGATGATCGGTGACAAATGACAGACGACAGATGACAGATGACCGATGACAGATGACAGATGACAGATGGCAGATGAGAGATGAGGGATGACAGATGACAGATGACAGATGACAGATGACAGATGACAGATGACAGATGACAGATGACATATGACAGATGACAGATGACAGATGACAAATGAAAAATGACAAACGACAGATGACAAATGACAAATGACAAATGACAGATGACAGATGACAGATGACAGATGACAGATGACAGATGACAGATGACAGATGTCTAATGACGTATGACAGATGGCAGATGAGAGATGAGAGATGACAGATGACAGATGACAGATGACAGATGACAGATGACAGATGACAGATGACAGATGACATATGACAGATGACAGATGACAGATGACAAATGAAAAATGACAAACGACAGATGACAAATGACAAATGGCAGATGTCAGATGACAGATGACAGATGACAGATGACAGATGACAGATGACAGATGACAGATCACAGGTGACAGATGACAGATGACAGATGATCCGTGACAAATGACAGACGACAGATGACAGATGACAGATGACAGATGACAGATGACAGATGACAGATGACAGATGACAGATGACAGATGACAGATGACAGATGACAGATGACAGATGACAGATGACAGATGACTGATGACAGATGACAGATGACAGATGACAGATGACAGATGACAGATGACAGATGACCGATGACAAATGACAGACGACAGATGACAGATGACAGATAACAGATGACAGATGATAGACGACAGGTGTCATATGACAGATGACAGATAACAGATGAGTGATGACAGATGACAGATGACAGATGTCAGATGACAGATGACAGATGACAGATGACACATTGCACATGGCAGATGACCGATGACAAATGACAGACGACAGATGACAGATGACAGATGATAGACGACAGGTGACAGGTGACATACGACAGATGACAGATGACAGATAACAGATGGCAGATGGCAGATGACAGATGACAAATGACAGATGACAGATAACAGATAACAGATGACAGATGACAGATGATAGATGACAGGTGTCATATGACAGATGACAGATAACAGATGAATGATGACAGATGACAGATGACAGATGATAGATGACAGATGAGAGACGAAAGACGACAGATGACAGATGACAGATAACAGATGACAGATGACAGTTGACAGATGATAGAGGACAGGTGACAGGTGACATATGATAGGTCACAGATGACAGATGACAGATGACAGATGACAGGTGACAGGTGACATATGATAGGTCACAAATGACAGATGACAGATGACAGATGACAGATGACAAATGACAAATGACAGATGACAGATGACAGATGACAGATGACAGATGACAGATGACAGATGACAGATGACAGATGACAGATGACAGATGACAGATGACAGATGACAGATGACAGATGACAGATGACAGATGACAGATGACAGATGACAGATGACAAATGACAGATGACAGATAACAGATGACAGATGACAGATGACAGATGACAGATGACAGATGACAGATGACAGACGACAGATGACAGATGACAAATGACAGAGGATAGTTGACAGATGACAGATGTCACATGACACATGGCAGATGACTGATGACTGATGACAGATGACAGATGACAGATGACAGATGACACATTGCACATGGTAGATGTTAGATGACAGATGGCAGATGACAAATGACAGTTGACAGACGACAGATGACAATTGACAGATGACAGATGACAAATGACAGTTGACAGACGACAGATGACAATTGACAGATGACAGATGACAAATGACAAATGGCAGATTACAGTTGACTGATGACTGATGACAGATGACAAATGACTGTTGACAGACGACAGATGACAATTGACAGATGACAGATGACGGATGACAGATGACAGATCACAGATGACAGATGACAGATGAAAGATGACAGATGACAGGTGACACATGACACATGACAGTTGACAGACGGCAGATGACAATTGACAGATGACAGATGACACATGACACATGGCAGATGACAGATGACTGATGACAGATGACAGATGACGGATGACAGATGACAAATGACAGTTGACAGACGACAGATGGCAATTGACATATGACAGATGACATATGACAGAAGACAGATGACAAATGACAGATGACAGATGTCTGATGACAGATGACAGATGGCAGAAGAGAGATGACAGATGACAAATGACAGATGACAGATGACAGATAACAGATGACAGATGACAGATGACAGATGACAGATGACAGATGACAGATGACAGATGACAGATGACAGATGACAGATGACAGATGACAAATGAAAAATGACAAACGACAGATGACAAATGACAAATGACAGATGACAGATGACAAATGACAGATGACAGATGACAGATGACAGATCACAGATGACAGATGACAGATGACAGATGACAGATGACAGATGACAGATGACAGATGACAGATGACAGATGACAGATGACAGATGACAGATGACAGATGACAGATGACAGATGACAGATGACAGATGACAGATGACAGATGACAGATGACAGATGACAGATGACAGATGACAGATGACAGATGACAGATGACAGATGACTGATGACAGATGACAGATGACAGATGACAGATGACAGATGACCGATGACAAATGACAGACGACAGATGACAGATGACAGATGACAGATGACAGATGACAGATGAGAGATGACAGATGATAGACGACAGGTGACATACGACAGATGACAGATAACAGACGACAGATGACAGATGACAAATGACAGATGACAGATAACAGATGACAGATGACAGATGACAGATGACAGATGACAGATGAGAGATGACAGATGATAGACGACAGGTGTCATATGACAGATGACAGATGACACATTGCACATGGCAGATGTTAGATGACAGATGACAAATGACAAATGACAGTTGACAGACGACAGATGACAATTGACAGATGACAGATGACAAATGACCAATGGCAGATTACAGATGACTGATGACTGATGAGAGATGACAAATGACTGTTGACAGACGACAGATGACAATTGACAGATGACAGATGACAGATGACAAATGACAGATGACAGATGACAGATGACAGATGACAGATGACAGATGAGAGATGACAGATGATAGACGACAGGTGTCATATGACAGATGACAGATGACACATTGCACATGGCAGATGTTAGATGACAGATGACAAATGACAGAAGACAGATGACAGATGACAGATGACAATTGACAGATGACAGATGACAAATGACCAATGGCAGATTACAGATGACTGATGACTGATGAGAGATGACAAATGACTGTTGACAGACGACAGATGACAATTGACAGATGACAGATGACAGATGACAAATGACAGATGACAGATGACAGATGACAGATGACAGATCACAGATGACAGATGACAGATGAAAGATGACAGATGACAGGTGACACATGACACATGACAGCTGACAGACGACAGATTACAATTGACAGATGACAGATGACAGATGACAGATGACAGATGACACATGACACATGGCAGATGACAGATGACAGATGACAGATGACAGATGACTGATGACAGATGACAGATGACAGATGACAGATGACCGATGACAAATGACAGACGACAGATGACAGATGACAGATGACAGATGACAGATGACAGATGAGAGATGACAGATGATAGACGACAGGTGACATACGACAGATGACAGATAACAGACGACAGATGACCGATGACAAATGACAGACGACAGATGACAGATGACAGATGACAGATGACAGATGACAGATGAGAGATGACAGATGATAGACGACAGGTGTCATATGACAGATGACAGATGACACATTGCACATGGCAGATGTTAGATGACAGATGACAAATGATAAATGACAGTTGACAGACGACAGATGACAATTGACAGATGACAGATGACAAATGACCAATGGCAGATTACAGATGACTGATGACTGATGAGAGATGACAAATGACTGTTGACAGACGACAGATGACAATTGACAGATGACAGATGACAGATGACAAATGACAGATGACAGATGACAGATGACAGATGACAGATGACAGATCACAGATGACAGATGACAGATGAAAGATGACAGATGACAGGTGACACATGACACATGACAGCTGACAGACGACAGATTACAATTGACAGATGACAGATGACAGATGACAAATGACAGATGACACATGACACATGGCAGATGACAGATGACAGATGACAGATGACTGATGACAGATGACAGATGACGGATGACAGATGACAAATGACAGTTGACAGACGACAGATGGCAATTGGCATATGACAGATGACATATGACAGAAGACAGATGACAGATGACAGATGACAGATGACAGATGTCTGATGACAGATGACAGATGGCAGATGACAGATGACAGATGACAGATGACAGATGACAGATGACAGATGACAGATGACAGATGACAGATGACAGATGACAGATGACAGATGACAGATGACAGATGACAGATCACAGGTGACAGATGACAGATGACAGATACCCGGTGACAAATGACAGACGACAGATGACAGATAACAGATGACAGATGATAGACGACAGGTGTCATATGACAGATGACAGATAACAGATGAGTGATGACAGATGACAGATGACAGATGTCAGATGACAGATGACAGATGACACATTGCACATGGCAGATGACCGATGACAAATGACAGACGACAGATGACAGATGACAGATGATAGACGACAGGTGACAGGTGACATACGACAGATGACAGATAACAGATGGCAGATGGCAGATGACAGATGACAAATGACAGATAACAGATGACAGATAACAGATAACAGATGACAGATGACAGATGATAGATGACAGGTGTCATATGACAAATGACAGATAACAGATGAATGATGACAGATGACAGATGACAGATGACAGATGACAGATGACACATTGCACATGGTAGATGTTAGATGACAGATGGCAGATGACAAATGACAGTTGACAGACGACAGATGACAATTGACAGATGACAGATGACAAATGACAGTTGACAGACGACAGATGACAATTGACAGATGACAGATGACAAATGACAAATGGCAGATTACAGTTGACTGATGACAGATGACAGATGACGGATGACAGATGACAAATGACAGTTGACAGACGACAGATGGCAATTGACATATGACAGATGACATATGACAGAAGACAGATGACAAATGACAGATGACAGATGTCTGATGACAGATGACAGATGGCAGAAGAGAGATGACAGATGACAAATGACAAATGACAGATGACAGATGACAGATAACAGATAACAGATGATAGATGACACATGACAGCTGACAGACGACAGATTACAATTGACAGATGACAGATGACAGATGACAGATGACAGATGACACATGACACATGGCAGATGACACATGGCAGATGACAGATGACTGATGACAGATGACAGATGACGGATGACAGATGACAAATGACAGTTGACAGACGACAGATGGCAATTGACATATGACAGATGACATATGACAGAAGACAGATGACAAATGACAGATGACAGAAGTCTGATGACAGATGACAGATGGCAGAAGAGAGATGACAGATGACAAATGACAAATGACAGATGACAGATGACAGATAACAGATGACAGATGACAGATGACAGATGACAGATGACAGATGACAGATGACAGATGACAGATGACAGATGACAGATGACAGATGACAGATGACAGATGACAGATGACAGATGACAGATGACAGATGACAGATGACAAATGAAAAATGACAAACGACAGATGACAAATGACAAATGACAGATGACAAATGACAAATGACAGATGACAGATGACAGATGACAGATGACAGATGACAGATGACAGATGACAGATGACAGATGACAGATGACAGATGACAGATGACAGATGACAGATGACAGATGACAGATGACAGATGACAGATGACAGATGACACATGACAGATGACAGATGACAGATGACAGATGACAGATGACAGATGACAGATGACAGATGACAGATGACAGATGACAGATGACAGATGACAGATGACAGATGACAGATGACTGATGACAGATGACAGATGACAGATGACAGATGACAGATGACCGATGACCGATGACAAATGACAGACGACAGATGACAGATGACAGATGACAGATGACAGATGAGAGATGACAGATGATAGACGACAGGTGACATACGACAGATGACAGATAACAGATGACAGATGACAGATGACAAATGACAGATGACAGATAACAGATGATAGACGACAGGTGTCATATGACAGACGACAGATGACAGATGACAGATGACAGATGACAGATGACAGATGACAGATGACAGATGACAGATGACAGATGACAGATGACACATGACAGATGACAGATGACAGATGACAGATGACAGATGACAGATGACAGATGACAGATGACAGATGACAGATGACAGATGACAGATGACAGATGACAGATGACAGATGACAGATGACAGATGACTGATGACAGATGACAGATGACAGATGACAGATGACAGATGACCGATGACAAATGACAGACGACAGATGACAGATGACAGATGACAGATGACAGATGACAGATGACACATGACAGATGACAGATGACAGATAACAGATAACAGATGACAGATGACAGATGACAGATGACAGATGACAGATGACAGATGACAGATGACAGATTACAGATGACAGATGACAGATGACAGATGACTGATGACAGATGACAGATGACAGATGACAGATGACCGATGACAAATGACAGACGACAGATGACAGATGACAGATGACAGATGACAGATGAGAGATGACAGATGATAGACGACAGGTGACATACGACAGATGACAGATAACAGATGACAGATGACAGATGACAAATGACAGATGACAGATGACAGATGACAGATGACAGATGACAGATGACAGATGACAGATAACAGATGACAGATGACAGATGACAGATGACAGATGACAGATGACACATGACAGATGACAGATGACAGATGACAGATGACAGATGATAGACGACAGGTGACATACGACAGATGACAGATAACAGATGACAGATGACAGATGACAAATGACAGATGACAGATGACAGATGACAGATGACAGATGACAGATGACAATTGACAGATGACAGATGACAAATGACAAATGGCAGATTACAGTTGACTGATGACTGATGACAGATGACAAATGACTGTTGACAGACGACAGATGACAATTGACAGATGACAGATGACGGATGACAGATGACAGATCACAGATGACAGATGACAGATGAAAGATGACAGATGACAGGTGACACATGACACATGACAGTTGACAGACGGCAGATGACAATTGACAGATGACAGATGACACATGACACATGGCAGATGACAGATGACTGATGACAGATGACAGATGACGGATGACAGATGACAAATGACAGTTGACAGACGACAGATGGCAATTGACATATGACAGATGACATATGACAGAAGACAGATGACAAATGACAGATGACAGATGTCTGATGACAGATGACAGATGGCAGAAGAGAGATGACAGATGACAAATGACAGATGACAGATGACAGATAACAGATGACAGATGACAGATGACAGATGACAGATGACAGATGACAGATGACAGATGACAGATGACAGATGACAGATGACAGATGACAGATGACAGATGACAAATGAAAAATGACAAACGACAGATGACAAATGACAAATGACAGATGACAGATGACAAATGACAGATGACAGATGACAGATGACAGATCACAGATGAGAGATGACAGATGACAGATGACAGATGACAGATGACAGATGACAGATGACAGATGACAGATGACAGATGACAGATGACAGATGACAGATGACAGATGACAGATGACAGATGACAGATGACAGATGACAGATGACAGATGACAGATGACAGATGACAGATGACAGATGACAGATGACTGATGACAGATGACAGATGACAGATGACAGATGACCGATGACAAATGACAGACGACAGATGACAGATGACAGATGACAGATGACAGATGACAGATGACAGATGAGAGATGACAGATGATAGACGACAGGTGACATACGACAGATGACAGATAACAGACGACAGATGACAGATGACAAATGACAGATGACAGATAACAGATGACAGATGACAGATGACAGATGACAGATGAGAGATGACAGATGATAGACGACAGGTGTCATATGACAGATGACAGATGACACATTGCACATGGCAGATGTTAGATGACAGATGACAAATGACAAATGACAGTTGACAGACGACAGATGACAATTGACAGATGACAGATGACAAATGACCAATGGCAGATTACAGATGACTGATGACTGATGAGAGATGACAAATGACTGTTGACAGACGACAGATGACAATTGACAGATGACAGATGACAGATGACAAATGACAGATGACAGATGACAGATGACAGATGACAGATGAGAGATGACATATGATAGACGACAGGTGTCATATGACAGATGACAGATGACACATTGCACATGGCAGATGTTAGATGACAGATGACAAATGACAAATGACAGTTGACAGACGACAGATGACAATTGACAGATGACAGATGACAAATGACCAATGGCAGATTACAGATGACTGATGACTGATGAGAGATGACAAATGACTGTTGACAGACGACAGATGACAATTGACAGATGACAGATGACAGATGACAAATGACAGATGACAGATGACAGATGACAGATGACAGATGACAGATCACAGATGACAGATGACAGATGAAAGATGACAGATGACAGGTGACACATGACACATGACAGCTGACAGACGACAGATTACAATTGACAGATGACAGATGACAGATGACAGATGACAGATGACACATGACACATGGCAGATGACAGATGACAGATGACAGATGACAGATGACTGATGACAGATGACAGATGACAGATGACAGATGACCGATGACAAATGACAGACGACAGATGACAGATGACAGATGACAGATGACAGATGACAGATGACAGATGAGAGATGACAGATGATAGACGACAGGTGACATACGACAGATGACAGATAACAGACGACAGATGACCGATGACAAATGACAGACGACAGATGACAGATGACAGATGACAGATGACAGATGACAGATGAGAGATGACAGATGATAGACGACAGGTGTCATATGACAGATGACAGATGACACATTGCACATGGCAGATGTTAGATGACAGATGACAAATGATAAATGACAGTTGACAGACGACAGATGACAATTGACAGATGACAGATGACAAATGACCAATGGCAGATTACAGATGACTGATGACTGATGAGAGATGACAAATGACTGTTGACAGACGACAGATGACAATTGACAGATGACAGATGACAGATGACAAATGACAGATGACAGATGACAGATGACAGATGACAGATGACAGATGACAGATCACAGATGACAGATGACAGATGAAAGATGACAGATGACAGGTGACACATGACACATGACAGCTGACAGACGACAGATTACAATTGACAGATGACAGATGACAGATGACAAATGACAGATGACACATGACACATGGCAGATGACAGATGACAGATGACAGATGACTGATGACAGATGACAGATGACGGATGACAGATGACAAATGACAGTTGACAGACGACAGATGGCAATTGGCATATGACAGATGACATATGACAGAAGACAGATGACAGATGACAGATGACAGATGACAGATGTCTGATGACAGATGACAGATGGCAGATGACAGATGACAGATGACAGATGACAGATGACAGATGACAGATGACAGATGACAGATGACAGATGACAGATGACAGATGACAGATGACAGATGACAGATGACAGATCACAGGTGACAGATGACAGATGACAGATGCCCGGTGACAAATGACAGACGACAGATGACAGATAACAGATGACAGATGATAGACGACAGGTGTCATATGACAGATGACAGATAACAGATGAGTGATGACAGATGACAGATGACAGATGTCAGATGACAGATGACAGATGACACATTGCACATGGCAGATGACCGATGACAAATGACAGACGACAGATGACAGATGACAGATGATAGACGACAGGTGACAGGTGACATACGACAGATGACAGATAACAGATGGCAGATGGCAGATGACAGATGACAAATGACAGATGACAGATGACAGATAACAGATAACAGATGACAGATGACAGATGATAGATGACAGGTGTCATATGACAAATGACAGATAACAGATGAATGATGACAGATGACAGATGACAGATGACAGATGACAGATGACACATTGCACATGGTAGATGTTAGATGACAGATGGCAGATGACAAATGACAGTTGACAGACGACAGATGACAATTGACAGATGACAGATGACAAATGACAGTTGACAGACGACAGATGACAATTGACAGATGACAGATGACAAATGACAAATGGCAGATTACACTTGACTGATGACAGATGACAGATGACGGATGACAGATGACAAATGACAGTTGACAGACGACAGATGGCAATTGACATATGACAGATGACATATGACAGAAGACAGATGACAAATGACAGATGACAGATGTCTGATGACAGATGACAGATGGCAGAAGAGAGATGACAGATGACAAATGACAAATGACAGATGACAGATGACAGATAACAGATAACAGATGATAGATGACACATGACAGCTGACAGACGACAGATTACAATTGACAGATGACAGATGACAGATGACAGATGACAGATGACACATGACACATGGCAGATGACACATGACACATGGCAGATGACAGATGACTGATGACAGATGACAGATGACGGATGACAGATGACAAATGACAGTTGACAGACGACAGATGGCAATTGACATATGACAGATGACATATGACAGAAGACAGATGACAAATGACAGATGACAGAAGTCTGATGACAGATGACAGATGGCAGAAAAGAGATGACAGATGACAGATGACAAATGACAAATGACAGATGACAGATGACAGATAACAGATGACAGATGACAGATGACAGATGACAGATGACAGATGACAGATGACAGATGACAGATGACAGATGACAGATGACAGATGACAGATGACAGATGACAGATGACAGATGACAGATGACAGATGACAGATGACAGATGACAGATGACAGATGACAAATGAAAAATGACAAACGACAGATGACAAATGACAAATGACAGATGACAGATGACAAATGACAGATGACAGATGACAGATGACAGATGACAGATGACAGATGACAGATGACAGATGACAGATGACAGATGACAGATGACAGATGACAGATGACAGATGACAGATGACAGATGACACATGACAGATGACAGATGACAGATGACAGATGACAGATGACAGATGACAGATGACAGATGACAGATGACAGATGACAGATGACAGATGACAGATGACAGATGACTGATGACAGATGTCAGATGACAGATGACAGATGACAGATGACCGATGACCGATGACAAATGACAGACGACAGATGACAGATGACAGATGACAGATGACAGATGACAGATGAGAGATGACAGATGATAGACGACAGGTGACATACGACAGATGACAGATAACAGATGACAGATGACAGATGGCAAATGACAGATGACAGATAACAGATGATAGACGACAGGTGTCATATGACAGACGACAGATGACAGATGACAGATGACAGATGACAGATGACAGATGACAGATGACAGATGACAGATGACAGATGACAGATGACAGATGACACATGACAGATGAGAGATGAGAGATGACAGATGACAGATGACAGATGACAGATGACAGATGACAGATGACAGATGACAGATGACAGATGACAGATGACAGATGACAGATGACAGATGACTGATGACAGATGACAGATGACAGATGACAGATGACAGATGACCGATGACAAATGACAGACGACAGATGACAGATGACAGATGACAGATGACAGATGACAGATGACAGATGACACATGACAGATGACAGATGACAGATAACAGATGACAGATGACAGATGACAGATGACAGATGACAGATGACAGATGACAGATGACAGATGACAGATTACAGATGACAGATGACAGATGACAGATGACTGATGACAGATGACAGATGACAGATGACAGATGACAGATGACAGATGACAGATGAGAGATGACAGATGATAGACGACAGGTGACATACGACAGATGACAGATAACAGATGACAGATGACAGATGACAAATGACAGATGACAGATGACAGATGACAGATGACAGATGACAGATGACAAATAACAGATGACAGATGACAGATGACAGATGACAGATGACAGATGACACATGACAGATGACAGATGACAGATGACAGATGACAGATGATAGACGACAGGTGACATACGACAGATGACAGATAACAGATGACAGATGACAGATGACAAATGACAGATGACAGATGACAGATGACAGATGACAGATGACAGATGACAGATGACAGATGACAGATGACAGATGACAGATGACAGATGACAGATGACAGATGACAGATGACAGATGACAGATGACAGATGACAGATGACAGATGACAGATGACACATGACAGATGACAGATGACAGATGACAGATGACAGATGACAGATGACAGATGACAGATGAGAGATGACAGATGATAGACGACAGGTGACATACGACAGATAACAGATGACAGATGACAGATGACAAATGACAGATGACAGATGACAGATGACAGATGACAGATGACAGATGAGAGATGACAGATGATAGACGACAGGTGACATACGACAGATGACAGATAACAGATGACAGATGACAAATGACAGATGACAGATGACAGATGACAGATGGCAGATGACAGATGACAGATGACAGATGACAGATGACAGATGACAGATGACAGATCACAGATGACACATGACAGATGACAGATGACAGATGACAGATGACAGATGACAGATGACAGATGACAGATGACAGATGACAGATGACAGATGACTGATGACAGATGACAGATGACAGATGAAAGATGACAGATGACCGATGACAAATGACAGACGACAGATGACAGATGACAGATGACAGATGACAGATGAGAGATGACAGCTGACAGACGACAGATTACAATTGACAGATGACAGATGACAGATGACAGATGACACATGACACATGGCAGATGACACATGACACATGGCAGATGACAGATGACTGATGACAGATGACAGATGACGGATGACAGATGACAAATGACAGTTGACAGACGACAGATGGCAATTGACATATGACAGATGACATATGACAGAAGACAGATAACAAATGACAGATGACAGATGTCTGATGACAGATGACAGATGGCAGAAGAGAGATGACAAATGACAAATGACAAATGACAGATGACAGATGACAGATAACAGATGACAGATGACAGATGACAGATGACAGATGACAGATGACAGATGACAGATGACAGATGACAGATGACAAATGACAAACGACAGATGACAAATGACAAATGACAGATGACAGATGACAAATGACAGATGACAGATGACAGATGACAGATGACAGATGACAGATGACAGATGGCAGATATTAGATGACAGATGACAGATGACAAATGACAGTTGACAGACGACAGATGACAATTGACAGATGACAGATGACAAATGGCAGATTACAGATGACTGATGACTGATGACTGATGACAGATGACAAATGACTGTTGACAGACGACAGATGACAATTGACAGATGACAGATGACAGATGACAAATGACAGATGACAGATGACAGATGACAGATGACAGATGACAGATGACAGATCACAGATGACAGATGAAAGATGACAGATGACAGGTGACACATGACACATGACAGCTGACAGACGACAGATTACAATTGACAGATGACAGATGACAGATGACAGATGACAGATGACACATGACACATGGCAGATGACAGATGACAGATGACTGATGACAGATAACAGATGACGGATGACAGATGACAAATGACAGTTGACAGACAACAGATGGCAATTGGCATATGACAGATGACATATGACAGAAGACAGATGACAAATGACAGATGACAGATGTCTGATGACAGATGACAGATGGCAGAAGAGAGATGACAGATGACAAATGACAAATGACAGATGACAGATAACAGATGACAGATGACAGATGACAGATGACAGATGACAGATGACAGATGAAAGATGACAGATGACAGGTGACACATGACACATGACAGTTGACAGACGGCAGATGACAATTGACAGATGACAGATGACACATGACACATGGCAGATGACAGATGACTGATGACAGATGACAGATGACGGATGACAGATGACAAATGACAGTTGACAGACGACAGATGGCAATTGACATATGACAGATGACATATGACAGAAGACAGATGACAAATGACAGATGACAGATGTCTGATGACAGATGACAGATGGCAGAAGAGAGATGACAGATGACAAATGACAGATGACAGATGACAGATAACAGATGACAGATGACAGATGACAGATGACAGATGACAGATGACAGATGACAGATGACAGATGACAGATGACAGATGACAGATGACAGATGACAGATGACAAATGAAAAATGACAAACGACAGATGACAAATGACAAATGACAGATGACAGATGACAAATGACAGATGACAGATGACAGATGACAGATCACAGATGAGAGATGACAGATGACAGATGACAGATGACAGATGACAGATGACAGATGACAGATGACAGATGACAGATGACAGATGACAGATGACAGATGACAGATGACAGATGACAGATGACAGATGACAGATGACAGATGACAGATGACAGATGACAGATGACAGATGACAGATGACAGATGACTGATGACAGATGACAGATGACAGATGACAGATGACCGATGACAAATGACAGACGACAGATGACAGATGACAGATGACAGATGACAGATGACAGATGACAGATGAGAGATGACAGATGATAGACGACAGGTGACATACGACAGATGACAGATAACAGACGACAGATGACAGATGACAAATGACAGATGACAGATAACAGATGACAGATGACAGATGACAGATGACAGATGAGAGATGACAGATGATAGACGACAGGTGTCATATGACAGATGACAGATGACACATTGCACATGGCAGATGTTAGATGACAGATGACAAATGACAAATGACAGTTGACAGACGACAGATGACAATTGACAGATGACAGATGACAAATGACCAATGGCAGATTACAGATGACTGATGACTGATGAGAGATGACAAATGACTGTTGACAGACGACAGATGACAATTGACAGATGACAGATGACAGATGACAAATGACAGATGACAGATGACAGATGACAGATGACAGATGAGAGATGACATATGATAGACGACAGGTGTCATATGACAGATGACAGATGACACATTGCACATGGCAGATGTTAGATGACAGATGACAAATGACAAATGACAGTTGACAGACGACAGATGACAATTGACAGATGACAGATGACAAATGACCAATGGCAGATTACAGATGACTGATGACTGATGAGAGATGACAAATGACTGTTGACAGACGACAGATGACAATTGACAGATGACAGATGACAGATGACAAATGACAGATGACAGATGACAGATGACAGATGACAGATGACAGATCACAGATGACAGATGACAGATGAAAGATGACAGATGACAGGTGACACATGACACATGACAGCTGACAGACGACAGATTACAATTGACAGATGACAGATGACAGATGACAGATGACAGATGACACATGACACATGGCAGATGACAGATGACAGATGACAGATGACAGATGACTGATGACAGATGACAGATGACAGATGACAGATGACCGATGACAAATGACAGACGACAGATGACAGATGACAGATGACAGATGACAGATGACAGATGACAGATGAGAGATGACAGATGATAGACGACAGGTGACATACGACAGATGACAGATAACAGACGACAGATGACCGATGACAAATGACAGACGACAGATGACAGATGACAGATGACAGATGACAGATGACAGATGAGAGATGACAGATGATAGACGACAGGTGTCATATGACAGATGACAGATGACACATTGCACATGGCAGATGTTAGATGACAGATGACAAATGATAAATGACAGTTGACAGACGACAGATGACAATTGACAGATGACAGATGACAAATGACCAATGGCAGATTACAGATGACTGATGACTGATGAGAGATGACAAATGACTGTTGACAGACGACAGATGACAATTGACAGATGACAGATGACAGATGACAAATGACAGATGACAGATGACAGATGACAGATGACAGATGACAGATGACAGATCACAGATGACAGATGACAGATGAAAGATGACAGATGACAGGTGACACATGACACATGACAGCTGACAGACGACAGATTACAATTGACAGATGACAGATGACAGATGACAAATGACAGATGACACATGACACATGGCAGATGACAGATGACAGATGACAGATGACTGATGACAGATGACAGATGACGGATGACAGATGACAAATGACAGTTGACAGACGACAGATGGCAATTGGCATATGACAGATGACATATGACAGAAGACAGATGACAGATGACAGATGACAGATGACAGATGTCTGATGACAGATGACAGATGGCAGATGACAGATGACAGATGACAGATGACAGATGACAGATGACAGATGACAGATGACAGATGACAGATGACAGATGACAGATGACAGATGACAGATGACAGATGACAGATCACAGGTGACAGATGACAGATGACAGATGCCCGGTGACAAATGACAGACGACAGATGACAGATAACAGATGACAGATGATAGACGACAGGTGTCATATGACAGATGACAAATAACAGATGAGTGATGACAGATGACAGATGACAGATGTCAGATGACAGATGACAGATGACACATTGCACATGGCAGATGACCGATGACAAATGACAGACGACAGATGACAGATGACAGATGATAGACGACAGGTGACAGGTGACATACGACAGATGACAGATAACAGATGGCAGATGGCAGATGACAGATGACAAATGACAGATGACAGATGACAGATAACAGATAACAGATGACAGATGACAGATGATAGATGACAGGTGTCATATGACAAATGACAGATAACAGATGAATGATGACAGATGACAGATGACAGATGACAGATGACAGATGACACATTGCACATGGTAGATGTTAGATGACAGATGGCAGATGACAAATGACAGTTGACAGACGACAGATGACAATTGACAGATGACAGATGACAAATGACAGTTGACAGACGACAGATGACAATTGACAGATGACAGATGACAAATGACAAATGGCAGATTACACTTGACTGATGACAGATGACAGATGACGGATGACAGATGACAAATGACAGTTGACAGACGACAGATGGCAATTGACATATGACAGATGACATATGACAGAAGACAGATGACAAATGACAGATGACAGATGTCTGATGACAGATGACAGATGGCAGAAGAGAGATGACAGATGACAAATGACAAATGACAGATGACAGATGACAGATAACAGATAACAGATGATAGATGACACATGACAGCTGACAGACGACAGATTACAATTGACAGATGACAGATGACAGATGACAGATGACAGATGACACATGACACATGGCAGATGACACATGACACATGGCAGATGACAGATGACTGATGACAGATGACAGATGACGGATGACAGATGACAAATGACAGTTGACAGACGACAGATGGCAATTGACATATGACAGATGACATATGACAGAAGACAGATGACAAATGACAGATGACAGAAGTCTGATGACAGATGACAGATGGCAGAAGAGAGATGACAGATGACAGATGACAAATGACAAATGACAGATGACAGATGACAGATAACAGATGACAGATGACAGATGACAGATGACAGATGACAGATGACAGATGACAGATGACAGATGACAGATGACAGATGACAGATGACAGATGACAGATGACAGATGACAGATGACAGATGACAGATGACAGATGACAGATGACAGATGACAGATGACAGATGACAAATGAAAAATGACAAACGACAGATGACAAATGACAAATGACAGATGACAGATGACAAATGACAGATGACAGATGACAGATGACAGATGACAGATGACAGATGACAGATGACAGATGACAGATGACAGATGACAGATGACAGATGACAGATGACAGATGACAGATGACAGATGACACATGACAGATGACAGATGACAGATGACAGATGACAGATGACAGATGACAGATGACAGATGACAGATGACAGATGACAGATGACAGATGACAGATGACAGATGACTGATGACAGATGTCAGATGACAGATGACAGATGACAGATGACCGATGACCGATGACAAATGACAGACGACAGATGACAGATGACAGATGACAGATGACAGATGACAGATGAGAGATGACAGATGATAGACGACAGGTGACATACGACAGATGACAGATAACAGATGACAGATGACAGATGGCAAATGACAGATGACAGATAACAGATGATAGACGACAGGTGTCATATGACAGACGACAGATGACAGATGACAGATGACAGATGACAGATGACAGATGACAGATGACAGATGACAGATGACAGATGACAGATGACAGATGACACATGACAGATGAGAGATGAGAGATGACAGATGACAGATGACAGATGACAGATGACAGATGACAGATGACAGATGACAGATGACAGATGACAGATGACAGATGACAGATGACAGATGACTGATGACAGATGACAGATGACAGATGACAGATGACAGATGACCGATGACAAATGACAGACGACAGATGACAGATGACAGATGACAGATGACAGATGACAGATGACAGATGACAGATGACAGATGACAGATGACAGATGACAGATGACAGATGACAGATGACAGATGACAGATTACAGATGACAGATGACAGATGACAGATGACTGATGACAGATGACAGATGACAGATGACAGATGACAGATGACAGATGACAGATGAGAGATGACAGATGATAGACGACAGGTGACATACGACAGATGACAGATAACAGATGACAGATGACAGATGACAAATGACAGATGACAGATGACAGATGACAGATGACAGATGACAGATGACAAATAACAGATGACAGATGACAGATGAGAGATGACAGATGATAGACGACAGGTGACATACGACAGATGACAGATAACAGATGACAGATGACAGATGACAAATGACAGATGACAGATGACAGATGACAGATTACAGATGACAGATGACAGATGACAGATGACTGATGACAGATGACAGATGACAGATGACAGATGACAGATGACAGATGACAGATGACAGATGACAGATGAGAGATGACAGATGATAGACGACAGGTGACATACGACAGATGACAGATAACAGATGACAGATGACAGATGACAGATGACAGATGACAGATGACAGATGACAGATGACAGATGACAGATGACAGATGACAGATGACAGATGACAGATGACAGATGACAGATGACAGATGACAGATGACAGATGACAGATGACAGATGACAGATGACAGATGACAGATGACAGATGACAGATGACAGATGACACATGACAGATGAGAGATGAGAGATGACAGATGACAGATGACAGATGACAGATGACAGATGACAGATGACAGATGACTGATGACAGATGACAGATGACAGATGACAGATGACAGATGACCGATGACAAATGACAGATGACAGATGACAGATGACACATGACAGATGAGAGATGAGAGATGACAGATGACAGATGACAGATGACAGATGACAGATGACAGATGACAGATGACAGATGACAGATGACAGATGACAGATGACAGATGACAGATGACTGATGACAGATGACAGATGACAGATGACAGATGACAGATGACCGATGACAAATGACAGACGACAGATGACAGATGACAGATGACAGATGACAGATGACAGATGACAGATGACAGATGACAGATGACAGATGACAGATGACAGATGACAGATGACAGATGACAGATGACAGATTACAGATGACAGATGACAGATGACAGATGACTGATGACAGATGACAGATGACAGATGACAGATGACAGATGACAGATGACAGATGAGAGATGACAGATGATAGACGACAGGTGACATACGACAGATGACAGATAACAGATGACAGATGACAGATGACAAATGACAGATGACAGATGACAGATGACAGATTACAGATGACAGATGACAGATGACAGATGACTGATGACAGATGACAGATGACAGATGACAGATGACAGATGACAGATGACAGATGAGAGATGACAGATGATAGACGACAGGTGACATACGACAGATGACAGATAACAGATGACAGATGACAGATGACAAATGACAGATGACAGATGACAGATGACAGATGACAGATGACAGATGACAAATAACAGATGACAGATGACAGATGACAGATGACAGATGACAGATGACAGATGACAGATGACAGATGACTGATGACAGATGACAGATGACAGATGACAGATGACAGATGACCGATGACAAATGACAGACGACAGATGACACATGACAGATGACAGATGACAGATAACAGATGACAGATGACAGATGACAGATGACAGATGACAGATGACAGATGACAGATGACAGATGACAGATGACAGATTACAGATGACAGATGACAGATGACAGATGACTGATGACAGATGACAGATGACAGATGACAGATGACAGATGACAGATGACAGATGAGAGATGACAGATGATAGACGACAGGTGACATACGACAGATGACAGATAACAGATGACAGATGACAGATGACAAATGACAGATGACAGATGACAGATGACAGATGACAGATGACAGATGACAAATAACAGATGACAGATGACAGATGACAGATGACAGATGACAGATGACACATGACAGATGACAGATGACAGATGACAGATGACAGATGATAGACGACAGGTGACATACGACAGATGACAGATAACAGATGACAGATGACAGATGACAAATGACAGATGACAGATGACAGATGACAGATGACAGATGACAGATGACAGATGACAGATGACAGATGACAGATGACAGATGACAGATGACAGATGACAGATGACAGATGACAGATGACAGATGACAGATGACAGATGACAGATGACAGATGACAGATGACACATGACAGATGACAGATGACAGATGACAGATGACAGATGACAGATGACAGATGACAGATGAGAGATGACAGATGATAGACGACAGGTGACATACGACAGATAACAGATGACAGATGACAGATGACAAATGACAGATGACAGATGACAGATGACAGATGACAGATGACAGATGAGAGATGACAGATGATAGACGACAGGTGACATACGACAGATGACAGATAACAGATGACAGATGACAAATGACAGATGACAGATGACAGATGACAGATGGCAGATGACAGATGACAGATGACAGATGACAGATGACAGATGACAGATGACAGATCACAGATGACACATGACAGATGACAGATGACAGATGACAGATGACAGATGACAGATGACAGATGACAGATGACAGATGACAGATGACAGATGACTGATGACAGATGACAGATGACAGATGAAAGATGACAGATGACCGATGACAAATGACAGACGACAGATGACAGATGACAGATGACAGATGACAGATGAGAGATGACAGCTGACAGACGACAGATTACAATTGACAGATGACAGATGACAGATGACAGATGACAGATGACACATGACACATGGCAGATGACACATGACACATGGCAGATGACAGATGACTGATGACAGATGACAGATGACGGATGACAGATGACAAATGACAGTTGACAGACGACAGATGGCAATTGACATATGACAGATGACATATGACAGAAGACAGATAACAAATGACAGATGACAGATGTCTGATGACAGATGACAGATGGCAGAAGAGAGATGACAAATGACAAATGACAAATGACAGATGACAGATGACAGATAACAGATGACAGATGACAGATGACAGATGACAGATGACAGATGACAGATGACAGATGACAGATGACAGATGACAAATGACAAACGACAGATGACAAATGACAAATGACAGATGACAGATGACAAATGACAGATGACAGATGACAGATGACAGATGACAGATGACAGATGACAGATGGCAGATATTAGATGACAGATGACAGATGACAAATGACAGTTGACAGACGACAGATGACAATTGACAGATGACAGATGACAAATGGCAGATTACAGATGACTGATGACTGATGACTGATGACAGATGACAAATGACTGTTGACAGACGACAGATGACAATTGACAGATGACAGATGACAGATGACAAATGACAGATGACAGATGACAGATGACAGATGACAGATGACAGATGACAGATCACAGATGACAGATGACAGATGAAAGATGACAGATGACAGGTGACACATGACACATGACAGCTGACAGACGACAGATTACAATTGACAGATGACAGATGACAGATGACAGATGACAGATGACACATGACACATGGCAGATGACAGATGACAGATGACTGATGACAGATAACAGATGACGGATGACAGATGACAAATGACAGTTGACAGACAACAGATGGCAATTGGCATATGACAGATGACATATGACAGAAGACAGGTGACAGATGACAGATGACAGATGACAGATGACAGATGTCTGATGACAGATGACAGATGGCAGATGACAGATGACAGATGACAGATGACAGATGACAGATGACAGATGACAGATGACAGATGACAGATGACAGATGACAGATGACAGATGACAGATGACAGATGACAGATGACAGATCACAGGTGACAGATGACAGATGACAGATGACCGGTGACAAATGACAGACGACAGATGACAGATAACAGATGACAGATGATAGACGACAGGTGTCATATGACAGATGACAGATAACAGATGAGTGATGACAGATGACAGATGACAGATGTCAGATGACAGATGACAGATGACAGATGACAGATGACATATTGCACATGGCAGATGACCGATGACAAATGACAGACGACAGATGACAGATGATAGACGACAGGTGACAGGTGACATACGACAGATGACAGATAACAGATGGCAGATGACAGATGACAAATGACAGATAACAGATAACAGATGACAGACGACAGATGATAGATGACAGGTGTCATATGACAAATGACAGATAACAGATGAATGATGACAGATGACAGATGACAGATGACAGATGACAGTTGACAGACGACAGATGACAATTGACAGATGACAGATGACAAATGACAGTTGACAGACGACAGATGACAATTGACAGATGACAGATGACAAATGACAAATGGCAGATTACAGTTGACTGATGACAGATGACAAATGACTGTTGACAGACGACAGATGACAATTGACAGATGACAGATGACAGATGACATATGACAGATGACAGATGACAGATGACAAATGACGGATGACAGATGACAGATGACAGATCACAGATGACAGATGACAGATGACAATTGACAGATGACAGAAGACAGATGACACATGACACATGGCAGATGACAGATGACTGATGACAGATGACAGATGACGGATGACAGATGACAAATGACAGTTGACAGACGACAGATGGCAATTGACATATGACAGATGACATATGACAGAAGACAGATGACAAATGACAGATGACAGATGTCTGATGACAGATGACAGATGGCAGAAGAGAGATGACAGATGACAAATGACAAATGACAGATGACAGATGACAGATGACAGATGACAGATGACAGATGACAGATGACAGATGACAAATGAAAAATGACAAACGACAAATGACAAATGACAAATGACAGATGACAGATGACAAATGACAGATGACAGATGACAGATGACAGATGACAGATGACAGATGACAGATGACAGATGACAGATGACAGATGACAGATGACAGATGACAGATGACAGATGACAGATGACAGATGACAGATGACAGATGACAGATGACAGATGACAGATGAGAGATGACAGATGACAGATGACAGATGACAGATGACAGATGACAGATGACAGATGACAGATGACAGATGACAGATGACAGATGACAGATGACAGATGACAGATGACAGATGACAGATGACTGATGACAGATGACAGATGACAGATGACAGATGACAGATGACAGATGACAGATGACCGATGACAAATGACAGATGACAGATGACAGATGACAGATGACAGATGACAGATGACAGATGACAGATGACAGATGACAGATGAGAGATGACAGATGATAGACGACAGGTGACATACGACAGATGACAGATAACAGATGACAGATGACAGATGACAGATGACAAATGACAGATGACAGATAACAGATGATAGACGACAGGTGTCATATGACAGATGACAGATGACACATTGCACATGGCAGATGTTAGATGACAGATGACAGATGACAAATGACAGTTGACAGACGACAGATGACAATTGACAGATGACAGATGAAAAATGACAAATGGCAGATTACAGATGACTGATGACTGATGACAGATGACAGATGACAAATGACTGTTGACAGACGACAGATGACAATTGACAGATGACAGATGACAGATGACAAATGACAGATGACAGATGACAGATGACAGATGACAGATGACAGATGACAGTTGACAGATGACAGATCACAGATGACAGATAACAGATGAAAGATGACAGATGACAGTTGACACATGACACATGACAGCTGACAGACGACAGATTACAATTGACAGATGACAGATGACAGACGACAGATGACACATGACACATGGCAGATGACAGATGACAGATGACAGATGACAGATGACTGATGACAGATGACAGATGACGGATGACAGATGACAAATGACAGTTGACAGACGACAGATGGCAATTTGCATATGATAGATGACATATGACAGAAGACAGATGACAGATGACAGATGACAGATGACAGATGTCTGATGACAGATGACAGATGGCAGATGACAGATGACAGATGACAGATGACAGATGACAGATGACAGATGACAGATGACAGATGACAGATGACAGATGACAGATGACAGATGACAGATGACAGATGACAGATGACAGATGACATATGACAGATGATAGATGACAGATGACAGATGACAGATGACAGATGACAGATGACAGATGAAAGATGACAGATGACAGATGACAGATGACAGATGACAGGTGACAGATGACAGATGACAGATGACAGATGACAGATGACAGATGACAGATGACAGATGACACATGACAGATGACAGATGACCGGTGACAAATGACAGACGATAGATGACAGATGACAGATGACAGATGATAGACGACAGGTGACATACGACAGATGACAGATAACAGATGACAGATGACAGATGACAAATGACAGATGACAGATAACAGATAACAGATGACAGATGACAGATGATAGACGACCGGTGTCATATGACAGATGACGGATAACAGATGAGTGATGACAGATGACAGATGACAGATGACAGATGACAGATGACAGATGACAGATGATAGATGACAGATGACAGATGACAGATGACAGATGACAGATGACAGATGACATATGACAGATGCAATATTACAGATGACAGATGACAGATGACAGATGACAGATGACAGATGACATATGACACATGACAGATGACAGATGACAGATGACAAATTAAAAATTACAAACGACAGATGACAAATGACAAATGACAGATGACAGATGACAGATGCCAGATGACAGATGACAGATGACAGATGACAGATGATAGATGACAGATGACAGATGACAGATGACAGATGACATATGAAAGATGACAGATGACAGATGACAGATGACAGATGACAGATGACAGATGACAGATGACAAATGACAGATGACAGATAACAGATAACAGATGACAGATGACAGATGATAGACGACAGGTGTCATATGACAGATGACGGATAACAGATGAGTGATGACAGATGACAGATGACAGATGACAGATGACAGATGACAGATGACAGATGACAGATGATAGATGACAGATGACAGATGACAGATGACAGATGACAGATGACATATGACAGATGCAATATTACAGATGACATATGACAGATGACAGATGACAGATGACAGATGACAGATGACAGATGACAGATGACAGATGACACATGACAGATGACTGATGACCGGTGACAAATGACAGACGACAGATGACAGATGACAGATGACAGATGACAGATGATAGACGACAGGTGACATACGACAGATGACAGATAACAGATGACAGATGACAGATGACAAATGACAGATGACAGATAACAGATAACAGATGACAGATGACAGATGATAGACGACAGGTGTCATATGACAGATGACGGATAACAGATGAGTGATGACAGATGACAGATGACAGATGACAGATGACAGATGACAGATGACAGATGACATATGACAGATGCAATATTACAGATGACAGATGACAGATGACAGATGACAGATGACAGATGACAAATGACAGATGGCAAATGACTGTTGACAGACGACAGATGACAATTGACATATGACAGATGACATATGACAGAAGACAGATGACAGATGACAGATGTCTGATGACAGATGAC
Source organism: Condylostylus longicornis (assembly GCF_029603195.1). Classification (NCBI taxonomy): domain Eukaryota; kingdom Metazoa; phylum Arthropoda; class Insecta; order Diptera; family Dolichopodidae; genus Condylostylus; species Condylostylus longicornis. The sequence continues at coordinate 428,410 of NW_026578010.1, forward strand.
AGATGGCAGATGAGAGATGACAGATGACAGATGACAGATGACAGATGACAGATGACAGATGACACATGACAGATGACAGATGACAGATGACATATGACAGATGACAGATGACAGATGACATATGACAGATGACAGATGACAAATGACACATGGCAGATTACAGAGACTGATGACTGATGACAGATGACAGATGACAAATGACAGATGACAAATGACTGTTGACAGACGACAGATGACAATTGACCTATGACAGATGACATATGACAGAAGACAGATGACAGATGACAGATGACAGATGACAGATGTCTGATGACAGATGACAGATGGCAGATGAGAGATGAGAGATGACAGATGACAGATGACAGATGACAGATGACAGATGACATATGACAGATGACAGATGACAGATGACAAATGAAAAATGACAAACGACAGATGACAAATGACAGATGACAGATGACAGATGACAGATGACAGATGACAGATGACAGATGACAGATGACAGATGACAGATGACAGATGACAGATCACAGATGACAGATGACAGATGACCGGTGACAAATGACAGACGACAGATGACAGATGACAGATGATAGACGACAGGTGACATACGACAGATGACAGATAACAGATGACAGATGACAGATGACAAATGACAGATGACAGATAACAGATAACAGATGACAGATGACAGATGACAGATGACAGATGACAGATGACAAATGACAGATGACATATGACAGATGACAGATGACAAATGAAAAATGACAAACGACAGATGACAAATGACAGATGACAGATGACAGATGACAGATGACAGATGACAGATGACAGATGACAGATGACAGATGACAGATGACAGATGACAGATGACAAATGAAAAATGACAAACGACAGATGACAAATGACAGATGACAGATGACAGATGACAGATGACAGATGACAGATGACAGATCACAGATGACAGATGACAGATGACCGGTGACAAATGACAGATGACAGATAACAGATAACAGATAACAGATGACAGATGACAGATGACAGATGACAGATGACAGATGACAAATGACAAATGACAGATGACAGATGACAGATGACAGATGACAGATGACAAATGACAGATGACAAATGACTGTTGACAGACGACAGATGACAATTGACCTATGACAGATGACATATGACAAACGACAGATGACAAATGACAGATGACAGATGACAGATGACAGATGACAGATGACAGATGACAGATGACAGATGACAGATGACAGATGACAGATGACAGATGACAGATCACAGATGACAGATGACAGATGACCGGTGACAAATGACAGACGACAGATGACAGATGACAGATGATAGACGACAGGTGACATACGACAGATGACAGATAACAGATGACATATGACAGATGACAGATGACAGATGACAGATGACAGATGACAGATGACAGATGACAGATGACAGATGACAGATGACAGATGACAGATGACAGATGACAGATGACAGATGACAGATGACAGATGACAAATGAAAAATGACAAACGACATTTGACAAATGACAAATGACAGATGACAGATGACAAATGAAAAATGACAAACGACAGATGACAAATGACAAATGACAGATGACAGATGACAGATGACAGATGACAGAAGACAGATGACAGATGACAGATGACAGATGTCTAATGACAGATGACAGATGACAGATGACAGATGACAGATGACAGATGACAGATGAGAGATGACAGATGACAGAAGACAGATGACAGATGACAGATGACAGATGTCTAATGACAGATGACAGATGGCAGATGAGAGATGAGAGATGACAGATGACAGCTGACAGATGAAAAATGACAAACGACAGATGACAAATGACAAATGACAGATGACAGATGACAGATGACAGATGACAGATGACAGATGACAGAAGACAGATGACAGATGTCTAATGACAGATGACAGATGGCAGATGAGAGATGAGGGATGACAGATGACAGATGACAGATGACAGATGACAGATGACAGATGACAGATGACAGATGACAGATGACAGATGACATATGACAGATGACAGATGACAGATGACAAATGAAAAATGACAAACGACAGATGACAAATGACAAATGACAGATGACAGATGACAGATGACAGATGACAGATGACAGATGACAGATGACAGATGACAGATGACAGATGACAGAAGACAGATGACAGATGACAGATGACAGATGTCTAATGACGTATGACAGATGGCAGATGAGAGATGAGAGATGACAGATGACAGATGACAGATGACAGATGACATATGACAGATGACAGATGACAAATGAAAAATGACAAACGACAGATGACAAATGACAGATGACAGATGACAGATGACAGATGACAGATGACAGATGACAGATGACAGATGACAGATGACAGATGACAGATGACAGATGACAGATGACAGATGACAGATGACAGATGACAGATGACAGATGACATATGACAGATGACAGATGACAAATGAAAAATGACAAACGACAGATGACAAATGACAGATGACAGATGACAGATGACAGATGACAGATGACAAATGACAGATGTCTGATGACAGATGACAGATGGCAGATGAGAGATGAGAGATGACCGATGACAAATGACAGACGACAGATGACAGATAACAGATGACAGATGATAGACGACAGGTGTCATATGACAGATGACAGATAACAGATGAGTGATGACAGATGACAGATGACAGATGTCAGATGACAGATGACAGATGACAGATGACACATTGCACATGGCAGATGACCGATGACAAATGACAGACGACAGATGACAGATGACAGATGATAGACGACAGGTGACAGGTGACATACGACAGATGACAGATGACAGATAACAGATGGCAGATGGCAGATGACAGATGACAAATGACAGATGACAGATAACAGATAACAGATGACAGATGACAGATGATAGATGACAGATGACAGATGACAAATGACAGATGTCTGATGACAGATGACAGATGGCAGATGAGAGATGAGAGATGACAGATGACAGATGACAGATGACAGATGACAGATGACATATGACAGATGACAGATGACAAATGAAAAATGACAAACGACAGATGACAAATGACAGATGACAGATGACAGATGACAGATGACAGATGACAGATGACAGATGGCAGATGAGAGATGAGAGATGACAGATGACAGATGACAGATGACAGATGACAGATGACATATGACAGATGACAGATGACAAATGAAAAATGACAAACGACAGATGACAAATGACAGATGACAGATGACAGATGACAGATGACAGATGACAGATGACAAATGACAGATGTCTGATGACAGATGACAGATGGCAGATGAGAGATGAGAGATGACAGATGACAGATGACAGATGACAGATGACAGATGACATATGACAGATGACAGATGACAAATGAAAAATGACAAACGACAGATGACAAATGACAGATGACAGATGACAGATGACAGATGACAGATGACAGATGACAGATGACAGATGACAGATGACAGATGACAGATGACAGATGACAGATGACAGATGACAAATGAAAAATGACAAACGACAGATGACAAATGACAAATGACAGATGACAGATGACAGATGACAGATGACAGATGACAGAAGACAGATGACAGATGACAGATGTCTAATGACAGATGACAGATGACAGATGACAGATGACAGATGACAGATGACAGATGAGAGATGACAGATGACAGAAGACAGATGACAGATGACAGATGACAGATGTCTAATGACAGATGACAGATGGCAGATGAGAGATGAGAGATGACAGATGACAGCTGACAGATGAAAAATGACAAACGACAGATGACAAATGACAAATGACAGATGACAGATGACAGATGACAGATGACAGATGACAGATGACAGAAGACAGATGACAGATGTCTAATGACAGATGACAGATGGCAGATGAGAGATGAGGGATGACAGATGACAGATGACAGATGACAGATGACAGATGACAGATGACAGATGACAGATGACATATGACAGATGACAGATGACAGATGACAAATGAAAAATGACAAACGACAGATGACAAATGACAAATGACAAATGACAGATGACAGATGACAGATGACAGATGACAGATGACAGATGACAGATGACAGATGACAGAAGACAGATGACAGATGACAGATGACAGATGTCTAATGACGTATGACAGATGGCAGATGAGAGATGAGAGATGACAGATGACAGATGACAGATGACAGATGACAGATGACAGATGACAGATGACAAATGACAGATGACATATGACAGATGACAGATGACAGATGACAAATGAAAAATGACAAACGACAGATGACAAATGACAAATGGCAGATGTCAGATGACAGATGACAGATGACAGATGACAGATGACAGATGACAGATGACAGATCACAGGTGACAGATGACAGATGACAGATGATCGGTGACAAATGACAGACGACAGATGACAGATGACAGATGACAGATGACAGATGACAGATGACAGATGACAGATGACAGATGACAGATGACAGATGACAGATGACAGATGACTGATGACAGATGACAGATGACAGATGACAGATGACCGATGACAAATGACAAACGACAGATGACAGATGACAGATAACAGATGACAGATGATAGACGACAGGTGTCATATGACAGATGACAGATAACAGATGAGTGATGACAGATGAGAGATGACAGATGTCAGATGACAGATGACAGATGACAGATGACACATTGCACATGGCAGATGACCGATGACAAATGACAGACGACAGATGACAGATGACAGATGATAGACGACAGGTGACAGGCGACATACGACAGATGACAGATGACAGATAACAGATGGCAGATGGCAGATGACAGATGACAAATGACAGATGACAGATAACAGATAACAGATGACAGATGACAGATGATAGATGACAGGTGTCATATGACAGATGACAGATAACAGATGAATGATGACAGATGACAGATGACAGATGACAGATGACAGATGACACATTGCACATGGTAGATGTTAGATGACCTATGGCAGATGACAAATGACGGTTGACAGACGACAGATGACAATTGACAGATGACAGATGACAAATGACAGTTGACAGACGACAGATGACAATTGACAGATGACAGATGACAAATGACAAATGGCAGATTACAGTTGACTGATGACTGATGACAGATGACAAATGACTGTTGACAGACGACAGATGACAATTGACAGATGACAGATGACGGATGACAGATGACAGATCACAGATGACAGATGACAGATGAAAGATGACAGATGACAGGTGACACATGACACATGACAGTTGACAGACGGCAGATGACAATTGACAGATGACAGATGACACATGACACATGGCAGATGACAGATGACAGATGACAGATGACAGATGACGGATGACAGATGACAAATGACAGTTGACAGACGACAGATGGCAATTGACATATGACAGATGACATATGACAGAAGACAGATGACAAATGACAGATGACAGATGTCTGATGACAGATGACAGATGGCAGAAGAGAGATGACAGATGACAAATGACAGATGACAGATGACAGATAACAGATGACAGATGACAGATGACAGATGACAGATGACAGATGACAGATGACAGATGACAGATGACAGATGACAGATGACAGATGACAGATGACAGATGACAGATGACAGATGACAGATGACAAATGAAAAATGACAAACGACAGATGACAAATGACAAATGACAGATGACAGATGACAAATGACAGATGACAGATGACAGATGACAGATCACAGATGACAGATGACAGATGACAGATGACAGATGACAGATGACAGATGACAGATGACAGATGACAGATGACAGATGACAGATGACAGATGACAGATGACAGATGACAGATGACAGATGACAGATGACAGATGACAGATGACAGATGACAGATGACAGATGACAGATGACAGATGACAGATGACAGATGACAGATGACAGATGACAGATGACAGATGACAGATGACAGATGACAGATGACAGATGACAGATGACTGATGACAGATGACAGATGACAGATGACAGATGACAGATGACCGATGACAAATGACAGACGACAGATGACAGATGACAGATGACAGATGACAGATGAGAGATGACAGATGATAGACGACAGGTGACATACGACAGATGACAGATAACAGACGACAGATGACAGATGACAAATGACAGATGACAGATAACAGATGACAGATGACAGATGACAGATGACAGATGAGAGATGACAGATGATAGACGACAGGTGTCATATGACAGATGACAGATGACACATTGCACATGGCAGATGTTAGATGACAGATGACAAATGACAAATGACAGTTGACAGACGACAGATGACAAATGACAGATGACAGATGACAGATGACAGATGACATATGACAGATGACAGATGACAGATGACAAATGAAAAATGACAAACGACAGATGACAAATGACAAATGACAGATGACAGATGACAGATGACAGATGACAGATGACAGATGACAGATGACAGATGACAGAAGACAGATGACAGATGACAGATGACAGATGACAGATGTCTAATGACGTATGACAGATGGCAGATGAGAGATGAGAGATGACAGATGACAGATGACAGATGACAGATGACATATGACAGATGACAGATGACAAATGAAAAATGACAAACGACAGATGACAAATGACAGATGACAGATGACAGATGACAGATGACAGATGACAGATGACAGATGACAGATGACAGATGACAGATGACATATGACAGATGACAGATGACAAATGAAAAATGACAAACGACAGATGACAAATGACAGATGACAGATGACAGATGACAGATGACAGATGACAAATGACAGATGTCTGATGACAGATGACAGATGGCAGATGAGAGATGAGAGATGACCGATGACAAATGACAGACGACAGATGACAGATAACAGATGACAGATGATAGACGACAGGTGTCATATGACAGATGACAGATAACAGATGAGTGATGACAGATGACAGATGACAGATGTCAGATGACAGATGACAGATGACAGATGACACATTGCACATGGCAGATGACCGATGACAAATGACAGACGACAGATGACAGATGACAGATGATAGACGACAGGTGACAGGTGACATACGACAGATGACAGATGACAGATAACAGATGGCAGATGGCAGATGACAGATGACAAATGACAGATGACAGATAACAGATAACAGATGACAGATGACAGATGATAGATGACAGATGACAGATGACAAATGACAGATGTCTGATGACAGATGACAGATGGCAGATGAGAGATGAGAGATGACAGATGACAGATGACAGATGACAGATGACAGATGACATATGACAGATGACAGATGACAAATGAAAAATGACAAACGACAGATGACAAATGACAGATGACAGATGACAGATGACAGATGACAGATGACAGATGGCAGATGAGAGATGAGAGATGACAGATGACAGATGACAGATGACAGATGACAGATGACATATGACAGATGACAGATGACAAATGAAAAATGACAAACGACAGATGACAAATGACAGATGACAGATGACAGATGACAGATGACAGATGACAGATGACAAATGACAGATGTCTGATGACAGATGACAGATGGCAGATGAGAGATGAGAGATGACAGATGACAGATGACAGATGACAGATGACATATGACAGATGACAGATGACAAATGAAAAATGACAAACGACAGATGACAAATGACAGATGACAGATGACAGATGACAGATGACAGATGACAGATGACAGATGACAGATGACAGATGACAGATGACAGATGACAGATGACAGATGACAGATGACAAATGAAAAATGACAAACGACAGATGACAAATGACAAATGACAGATGACAGATGACAGATGACAGATGACAGATGACAGAAGACAGATGACAGATGACAGATGACAGATGTCTAATGACAGATGACAGATGACAGATGACAGATGACAGATGACAGATGACAGATGAGAGATGACAGATGACAGAAGACAGATGACAGATGACAGATGACAGATGTCTAATGACAGATGACAGATGGCAGATGAGAGATGAGAGATGATAGATGACAGCTGACAGATGAAAAATGACAAACGACAGATGACAAATGACAAATGACAGATGACAGATGACAGATGACAGATGACAGATGACAGATGACAGAAGACAGATGACAGATGTCTAATGACAGATGACAGATGGCAGATGAGAGATGAGGGATGACAGATGACAGATGACAGATGACAGATGACAGATGACAGATGACAGATGACAGATGACAGATGACATATGACAGATGACAGATGACAGATGACAAATGAAAAATGACAAACGACAGATGACAAATGACAAATGACAAATGACAGATGACAGATGACAGATGACAGATGACAGATGACAGATGACAGATGACAGATGACAGAAGACAGATGACAGATGACAGATGACAGATGTCTAATGACGTATGACAGATGGCAGATGAGAGATGAGAGATGACAGATGACAGATGACAGATGACAGATGACAGATGACAGATGACAGATGACAGATGACAGATGACATATGACAGATGACAGATGACAGATGACAAATGAAAAATGACAAACGACAGATGACAAATGACAAATGGCAGATGTCAGATGACAGATGACAGATGACAGATGACAGATGACAGATGACAGATGACAGATCACAGGTGACAGATGACAGATGACAGATGATCGGTGACAAATGACAGACGACAGATGACAGATGACAGATGACAGATGACAGATGACAGATGACAGATGACAGATGACAGATGACAGATGACAGATGACAGATGACAGATGACTGATGACAGATGACAGATGACAGATGACAGATGACCGATGACAAATGACAGACGACAGATGACAGATGACAGATAACAGATGACAGATGATAGACGACAGGTGTCATATGACAGATGACAGATAACAGATGAGTGATGACAGATGAGAGATGACAGATGTCAGATGACAGATGACAGATGACAGATGACACATTGCACATGGCAGATGACCGATGACAAATGACAGACGACAGATGAAAGATGACAGATGATAGACGACAGGTGACAGGCGACATACGACAGATGACAGATGACAGATAACAGATGGCAGATGGCAGATGACAGATGACAAATGACAGATGACAGATAACAGATAACAGATGACAGATGACAGATGATAGATGACAGGTGTCATATGACAGATGACAGATAACAGATGAATGATGACAGATGACAGATGACAGATGACAGATGACAGATGACACATTGCACATGGTAGATGTTAGATGACCTATGGCAGATGACAAATGACAGTTGACAGACGACAGATGACAATTGACAGATGACAGATGACAAATGACAGTTGACAGACGACAGATGACAATTGACAGATGACAGATGACAAATGACAAATGGCAGATTACAGTTGACTGATGACTGATGACAGATGACAAATGACTGTTGACAGACGACAGATGACAATTGACAGATGACAGATGACGGATGACAGATGACAGATCACAGATGACAGATGACAGATGAAAGATGACAGATGACAGGTGACACATGACACATGACAGTTGACAGACGGCAGATGACAATTGACAGATGACAGATGACACATGACACATGGCAGATGACAGATGACAGATGACAGATGACAGATGACGGATGACAGATGACAAATGACAGTTGACAGACGACAGATGGCAATTGACATATGACAGATGACATATGACAGAAGACAGATGACAAATGACAGATGACAGATGTCTGATGACAGATGACAGATGGCAGAAGAGAGATGACAGATGACAAATGACAGATGACAGATGACAGATAACAGATGACAGATGACAGATGACAGATGACAGATGACAGATGACAGATGACAGATGACAGATGACAGATGACAGATGACAGATGACAGATGACAAATGAAAAATGACAAACGACAGATGACAAATGACAAATGACAGATGACAGATGACAAATGACAGATGACAGATGACAGATGACAGATCACAGATGACAGATGACAGATGACAGATGACAGATGACAGATGACAGATGACAGATGACAGATGACAGATGACAGATGACAGATGACAGATGACAGATGACAGATGACAGATGACAGATGACAGATGACAGATGACAGATGACAGATGACAGATGACAGATGACAGATGACAGATGACAGATGACAGATGACAGATGACAGATGACAGATGACAGATGACAGATGACAGATGACAGATGACAGATGACAGATGACTGATGACAGATGACAGATGACAGATGACAGATGACAGATGACCGATGACAAATGACAGACGACAGATGACAGATGACAGATGACAGATGACAGATGAGAGATGACAGATGATAGACGACAGGTGACATACGACAGATGACAGATAACAGACGACAGATGACAGATGACAAATGACAGATGACAGATAACAGATGACAGATGACAGATGACAGATGACAGATGAGAGATGACAGATGATAGACGACAGGTGTCATATGACAGATGACAGATGACACATTGCACATGGCAGATGTTAGATGACAGATGACAAATGACAAATGACAGTTGACAGACGACAGATGACAATTGACAGATGACAGATGACAAATGACCAATGGCAGATTACAGATGACTGATGACTGATGAGAGATGACAAATGACTGTTGACAGACGACAGATGACAATTGACAGATGACAGATGACAGATGACAAATGACAGATGACAGATGACAGATGACAGATGACAGATGAGAGATGACAGATGATAGACGACAGGTGTCATATGACAGATGACAGATGACACATTGCACATGGCAGATGTTAGATGACAGATGACAAATGACAAATGACAGTTGACAGACGACAGATGACAATTGACAGATGACAGATGACAAATGACCAATGGCAGATTACAGATGACTGATGACTGATGAGAGATGACAAATGACTGTTGACAGACGACAGATGACAATTGACAGATGACAGATGACAGATGACAAATGACAGATGACAGATGACAGATGACAGATGACAGATGACAGATCACAGATGACAGATGACAGATGAAAGATGACAGATGACAGGTGACACATGACACATGACAGCTGACAGACGACAGATTACAATTGACAGATGACAGATGACAGATGACAGATGACAGATGACACATGACACATGGCAGATGACAGATGACAGATGACAGATGACAGATGACTGATGACAGATGACAGATGACAGATGACAGATGACAGATGACAGATGACCGATGACAAATGACAGACGACAGATGACAGATGACAGATGACAGATGACAGACGACAGATGAGAGATGACAGATGATAGACGACAGGTGACATACGACAGATGACAGATAACAGACGACAGATGACCGATGACAAATGACAGACGACAGATGACAGATGACAGATGACAGATGACAGATGACAGATGAGAGATGACAGATGATAGACGACAGGTGTCATATGACAGATGACAGATGACACATTGCACATGGCAGATGTTAGATGACAGATGACAAATGACAAATGACAGTTGACAGACGACAGATGACAATTGACAGATGACAGATGACAAATGACCAATGGCAGATTACAGATGACTGATGACTGATGAGAGATGACAAATGACTGTTGACAGACGACAGATGACAATTGACAGATGACAGATGACAGATGACAAATGACAGATGACAGATGACAGATGACAGATGACAGATGACAGATCACAGATGACAGATGACAGATGAAAGATGACAGATGACAGGTGACACATGACACATGACAGCTGACAGACGACAGATTACAATTGACAGATGACAGATGACAGATGACAGATGACAGATGACACATGACACATGGCAGATGACAGATGACAGATGACAGATGACAGATGACTGATGACAGATGACAGATGACGGATGACAGATGACAAATGACAGTTGACAGACGACAGATGGCAATTGGCATATGACAGATGACATATGACAGAAGACAGATGACAGATGACAGATGACAGATGACAGATGTCTGACGACAGATGACAGATGGCAGATGACAGATGACAGATGACAGATGACAGATGACAGATGACAGATGACAGATGACAGATGACAGATGACAGATGACAGATGACAGATGACAGATGACAGATGACAGATGACAGATCACAGGTGACAGATGACAGATGACAGATGCCCGGTGACAAATGACAGACGACAGATGACAGATAACAGATGACAGATGATAGACGACAGGTGTCATATGACAGATGACAGATAACAGATGAGTGATGACAGATGACAGATGACAGATGTCAGATGACAGATGACAGATGACAGATGACACATTGCACATGGCAGATGACAGATGACAAATGACAGACGACAGATGACAGATGACAGATGATAGACGACAGGTGACAGGTGACATACGACAGATGACAGATAACAGATGGCAGATGGCAGATGACAGATGACAAATGACAGATGACAGATGACAGATAACAGATAACAGATGACAGATGACAGATGATAGATGACAGGTGTCATATGACAAATGACAGATAACAGATGAATGATGACAGATGACAGATGACAGATGACAGATGACAGATGACAGATGACACATTGCACATGGTAGATGTTAGATGACAGATGGCAGATGACAAATGACAGTTGACAGACGACAGATGACAATTGACAGATGACAGATGACAAATGACAGTTGACAGACGACAGATGACAATTGACAGATGACAGATGACAAATGACAAATGGCAGATTACAGTTGACTGATGACTGATGACAGATGACAAATGACTGTTGACAGACGACAGATGACAATTGACAGATGACAGATGACAGATGACATATGACATATGACAGATGACAGATGACAGATGACGGATGACGGATGACAGAACACAGATGACAGATGACAGATGACAATTGACAGATGACAGATGACACATGACACATGGCAGATGACAGATGACTGATGACAGATGACAGATGACGGATGACAGATGACAAATGACAGTTGACAGACGACAGATGGCAATTGACATATGACAGATGACATATGACAGAAGACAGATGACAAATGACAGATGACAGATGTCTGATGACAGATGACAGATGGCAGAAGAGAGATGACAGATGACAAATGACAAATGACAGATGACAGATGACAGATGACAGATAACAGATAACAGATGATAGATGACACATGACAGCTGACAGACGACAGATTACAATTGACAGATGACAGATGACAGATGACAGATGACAGATGACACATGACACATGGCAGATGACACATGACACATGGCAGATGACAGATGACTGATGACAGATGACAGATGACGGATGACAGATGACAAATGACAGTTGACAGATGACAGATGACAGATGACAGATGACAGATGACAGATGACAGAAGACAGATGACAAATGACAGATGACAGAAGTCTGATGACAGATGACAGATGGCAGAAGAGAGATGACAGATGACAAATGACAAATCACAGATGACAGATGACAGATAACAGATGACAGATGACAGATGACAGATGACAGATGACAGATGACAGATGACAGATGACAGATGACAGATGACAGATGACAGATGACAGATGACAGATGACAGATGACAGATGACAGATGACAGATGACAGATGACAGATGACAAATGAAAAATGACAAACGACAGATGACAAATGACAAATGACAGATGACAGATGACAAATGACAGATGACAGATGACAGATGACAGATGACAGATGACAGATGACAGATGACAGATGACAGATGACAGATGACAGATGACAGATGACAGATGACAGATGACAGATGACAGATGACAGATGACAGATGACACATGACAGATGACAGATGACAGATGACAGATGACAGATGACAGATGACAGATGACAGATGACAGATGACAGATGACAGATGACAGATGACAGATGACTGATGACAGATGACAGATGACAGATGACAGATGACAGATGACCGATGACCGATAACAAATGACAGACGACAGATGACAGATGACAGATGACAGATGACAGATGACAGATGAGAGATGACAGATGATAGACGACAGGTGACATACGACAGATGACAGATAACAGATGACAGATGACAGATGACAAATGACAGATGACAGATAACAGATGATAGACGACAGGTGTCATATGACAGACGACAGATGACAGATGACAGATGACAGATGACAGATGACAGATGACAGATGACAGATGACAGATGACAGATGACACATGAAAGATGACAGATGACAGATGACAGATGACAGATGACAGATGACAGATGACAGATGACAGATGACAGATGACAGATGACAGATGACAGATGACAGATGACAGATGACTGATGACAGATGACAGATGACAGATGACAGATGACAGATGACAGATGACCGATGACAAATGACATTCGACAGATGACAGATGACAGATGACAGATGACAGATGACAGATGACACATGACAGATGACAGATGACAGATAACAGATGACAGATGACAGATGACAGATGACAGATGACAGATGACAGATGACAGATGACAGATTACAGATGACAGATGACAGATGACAGATGACTGATGACAGATGACAGATGACAGATGACAGATGACAGATGACCGATGACAAATGACAGACGACAGATGACAGATGACAGATGACAGATGACAGATGAGAGATGACAGATGATAGACGACAGGTGACATACGACAGATGACAGATAACAGATGACAGATGACAGATGACAAATGACAGATGACAGATGACAGATGACAGATGACAGATGACAGATAACAGATGACAGATGACAGATGACAGATGACAGATGACAGATGACACATGACAGATGACAGATGACAGATGACAGATGACAGATGATAGACGACAGGTGACATACGACAGATGACAGATAACAGATGACAGATGACAGATGACAAATGACAGATGACAGATGACAGA
The DNA here is from genome assembly GCF_029603195.1 of Condylostylus longicornis. NCBI lineage: Eukaryota > Metazoa > Arthropoda > Insecta > Diptera > Dolichopodidae > Condylostylus > Condylostylus longicornis. Next base: position 443,637 of record NW_026578010.1, read on the forward strand.
TGACAGATGACAGATGACAGATGACAGATGACAGATGACAGATGACAGATGACAGATGACAGATGACAGATGACAGATGACACATGACAGATGACAGATGACAGATGACAGATGACAGATGACAGATGACAGATGACAGATGAGAGATGACAGATGATAGACGACAGGTGACATACGACAGATAACAGATGACAGATGACAAATGACAGATGACAGATGACAGATGACAGATGACAGATGACAGATGAGAGATGACAGATGATAGACGACAGGTGACATACGACAGATGACAGATAACAGATGACAGATGACAAATGACAAATGACAGATGACAGATGACAGATGACAGATGGCAGATGACAGATGACAGATGACAGATGACAGATGACAGATGACAGATGACAGATGACAGATGACACATGACAGATGACAGATGACAGATGACAGATGACAGATGACAGATGACAAATGACAGATGACAGATGACAGATGACAGATGACAGATGACAGATGACAGATGACTGATGACAGATGACAGATGACAGATGAAAGATGACAGATGACCGATGACAAATGACAGACGACAGATGACAGATGACAGATGACAGATGAGAGATGACAGCTGACAGACGACAGATTACAATTGACAGATGACAGATGACAGATGACAGATGACACATGACACATGGCAGATGACACATGACACATGGCAGATGACAGATGACTGATGACAGATGACAGATGACGGATGACAGATGACAAATGACAGTTGACAGACGACAGATGGCAATTGACATATGACAGATGACATATGACAGAAGACAGATGACAAATGACAGATGACAGATGTCTGATGACAGATGACAGATGGCAGAAGAGAGATGACAGATGACAAATGACAAATGACAGATGACAGATGACAGATAACAGATGACAGATGACAGATGACAGATGACAGATGACAGATGACAGATGACAGATGACAGATGACAGATGACAGATGACAGATGACAAATGACAAACGACAGATGACAAATGACAAATGACAGATGACAGATGACAAATGACAGATGACAGATGACAGATGACAGATGACAGATGACAGATGACAGATGGCAGATATTAGATGACAGATGACAGATGACAAATGACAGTTGACAGACGACAGATGACAATTGACAGATGACAGATGACAAATGGCAGATTACAGATGACTGATGACTGATGACTGATGACAGATGACAAATGACTGTTGACAGACGACAGATGACAATTGACAGATGACAGATGACAGATGACAAATGACAGATGACAGATGACAGATGACAGATGACAGATGACAGATGACAGATGACAGATCACAGATGACAGATGACAGATGAAAGATGACAGATGACAGGTGACACATGACACATGACAGCTGACAGACGACAGATTACAATTGACAGATGACAGATGACAGATGACAGATGACAGATGACACATGACACATGGCAGATGACAGATGACAGATGACTGATGACAGATAACAGATGACGGATGACAGATGACAAATGACAGTTGACAGACAACAGATGGCAATTGGCATATGACAGATGACATATGACAGAAGACAGGTGACAGATGACAGATGACAGATGACAGATGACAGATGTCTGATGACAGATGACAGATGGCAGATGACAGATGACAGATGACAGATGACAGATGACAGATGACAGATGACAGATGACAGATGACAGATGACAGATGACAGATGACAGATGACAGATGACAGATGACAGATGACAGATCACAGGTGACAGATGACAGATGACAGATGACCGGTGACAAATGACAGACGACAGATGACAGATAACAGATGATAGACGACAGGTGTCATATGACAGATGACAGATAACAGATGAGTGATGACAGATGACAGATGACAGATGTCAGATGACAGATGACAGATGACAGATGACAGATGACAGATGACATATTGCACATGGCAGATGACCGATGACAAATGACAGACGACAGATGACAGATGATAGACGACAGGTGACAGGTGACATACGACAGATGACAGATAACAGATGGCAGATGACAGATGACAAATGACAGATAACAGATAACAGATGACAGACGGCAGATGATAGATGACAGGTGTCATATGACAGATGACAGATAACAGATGAATGATGACAGATGACAGATGACAGATGACAGATGACAGATGACACATTGCACATGGTAGATGTTAGATGACAGATGGCAGATGACAAATGACAGTTGACAGACGACAGATGACAATTGACAGATGACAGATGACAAATGACAGTTGACAGACGACAGATGACAATTGACAGATGACAGATGACAAATGACAAATGGCAGATTACAGTTGACTGATGACAGATGACAAATGACTGTTGACATACGACAGATGACAATTGACAGATGACAGATGACAGATGACATATGACAGATGACAGATGACAAATGACGGATGACAGATGACAGATGACAGATCACAGATGACAGATGACAGATGACAATTGACAGATGACAGAAGACAGATGACACATGACACATGGCAGATGACAGATGACTGATGACAGATGACAGATGACGGATGACAGATGACAAATGACAGTTGACAGACGACAGATGGCAATTGACATATGACAGATGACATATGACAGAAGACAGATGACAAATGACGGATGACAGATGTCTGATGACAGATGACAGACGGCAGAAGAGAGATGACAGATGACAAATGACAAATGACAGATGACAGATGACAGATGACAGATGACAGATGACAGATGACAGATGACAGATGACAAATGAAAAATGACAAACGACAGATGACAAATGACAAATGACAGATGACAGATGACAAATGACAGATGACAGATGACAGATGACAGATGACAGATGACAGATGACAGATGACAGATGACAGATGACAGATGACAGATGACAGATGACAGATGACAGATGACAGATGACAGATGACAGATGACAGATGACAGATGACAGATGACAGATGAGACATGACAGATGACAGATGACAGATGACAGATGACAGATGACAGATGACAGATGACAGATGACAGATGACAGATGACAGATGACAGATGACAGATGACAGATGACAGATGACAGATGACAGATGACTGATGACAGATGACAGATGACAGATGACAGATGACAGATGACAGATGACAGATGACAGATGACAAATGACAGATGACAGATGACAGATGACAGATGACAGATGACAGATGACAGATGACAGATGACAGATGAGAGATGACAGATGATAGACGACAGGTGACATACGACAGCTGACAGATAACAGATGACAGATGACAGATGACAAATGACAGATGACAGATAACAGATGATAGACGACAGGTGTCATATGACAGATGACAGATGACACATTGCACATGGCAGATGTTAGATGACAGATGACAGATGACAAATAACAGTTGACAGACGACAGATGACAATTGACAGATGACAGATGACAAATGACAAATGGCAGATTACAGATGACTGATGACTGATGACAGATGACAGATGACAAATGACTGTTGACAGACGACAGATGACAATTGACAGATGACAGATGACAGATGACAGATGACAGATGACAGATGACAGATGACATATGACAGATGATAGATGACAGATGACAGATGACAGATGACAGATGACAGATGACAGATGAAAGATAACAGATGACAGATGACAGATGACAGATGACAGATGACAGATGACAGATGACAGATGACAGATGACAGATGACAGATGACAGATGACAGATGACAGATGACAGATGACAGATGACAGATGACAGATGACAGATGACACATGACAGATGACAGATGACCGGTGACAAATGACAGACGATAGATGACAGATGACAGATGACAGATGATAGACCACAGGTGACATACGACAGATGACAGATAACAGATGACAGATGACAGATGACAAATGACAGATGACAGATAACAGATAACAGATGACAGATGACAGATGATAGACGACAGGTGTCATATGACAGATGACGGATAACAGATGAGTGATGACAGATGACAGATGACAGATGATAGATGACAGATGACAGATGACAGATGACAGATGACAGATGACAGATGACAGATGACAGATGACAGATGACAGATGACATATGACAGATGCAATATTACAGATGACAGATGACAGATGACAGATGACAGATGCCAGATGACATATGACAGATGACAGATGACAGATGACAGATGACAAATTAAAAATTACAAACGACAGATGACAAATGACAGATGACAGATGACAGATGCCAGATGACAGATGACAGATGACAGATGACAGATGATAGATGACAGATGACAGATGACAGATGACAGATGACAGATGACATATGAAAGATGACAGATGACAGATGACAGATGACAGATGACAGATGACAGATGACAGATGACAGATGACAGATGACAGATGACAGATGACAGATGACAGATGACAGATGACAGATGACAGATGACACATGACAGATGACAGATGACCGGTGACAAATGACAGACGACAGATGACAGATGACAGATGACAGATGACAGATGATAGACGACAGGTGACATACGACAGATGACAGATAACAGATGACAGATGACAGATGACAAATGACAGATGACAGATAACAGATAACAGATGACAGATGACAGATGATAGACGACAGGTGTCATATGACAGATGACGGATAACAGATGAGTGATGACAGATGACAGATGACAGATGACAGATGACAGATGACAGATGACAGATGACAGATGACATATGACAGATGCAATATTACAGATGACAGATGACAGATGACAGATGACAGATGACAGATGACAAATGACAGATGGCAAATGACTGTTGACAGACGACAGATGACAATTGACATATGACAGATGACATATGACAGAAGACAGATGACAGATGACAGATGTCTGATGACAGATGACAGATGGCAGATGAGAGATGACAGATGACAGATGACAGATGACAGATGACAGATGACAGATGACACATGACAGATGACAGATGACAGATGACATATGACAGATGACAGATGACAGATGACATATGACAGATGACAGATGACAAATGACACATGGCAGATTACAGAGACTGATGACTGATGACAGATGACAGATGACAAATGACAGATGACAAATGACTGTTGACAGACGACAGATGACAATTGACCTATGACAGATGACATATGACAGAAGACAGATGACAGATGACAGATGACAGATGACAGATGACAGATGTCTGATGACAGATGACAGATGGCAGATGAGAGATGAGAGATGACAGATGACAGATGACAGATGACAGATGACAGATGACATATGACAGATGACAGATGACAAATGAAAAATGACAAACGACAGATGACAAATGACAGATGACAGATGACAGATGACAGATGACAGATGACAGATGACAGATGACAGATGACAGATGACAGATGACAGATGACAGATGACAGATGACAGATGACAGATGACAGATGACAGATGACAGATGACAGATCACAGATGACAGATGACAGATGACCGGTGACAAATGACAGACGACAGATGACAGATGACAGATGATAGACGACAGGTGACATACGACAGATGACAGATAACAGATGACAGATGACAAATGACAGATGACAGATAACAGATAACAGATGACAGATGATAGATGATAGACGACAGGTGTCATATGACAGATGACAGATAACAGATGAGTGATGACAGATGACAGATGACAGATGTCAGATGACAGATGACAGATGACAGATGACAGATGACAGATGACAGATGACAGATGACACATTGCACGTGGCAGATGACCGATGACAAATGACAGACGACAGATGACAGATGACAGATGATAGACGACAGGTGACAGGTGAGATACGACAGATGACAGATAACAGATGGCAGATGGCAGATGACAGATGACAAATGACAGATGACAGATAACAGATGAGTGATGACAGATGACAGATGACAGATGTCAGATGACAGATGACAGATGACAGATGACAGATGACACATTGCACATGGCAGATGACAGATGACAGATGACAGATGACACATTGCACATGGTAGATGTTAGATGACAGATGGCAGATGACAAATGACAGTTGACAGACGACAGATGACAATTGACAGATGACAGATGACAAATGACAGTTGACAGACGACAGATGACAATTGACAGATGACAGATGACAAATGACAAATGGCAGATTACAGTTGACTGATGACAGATGACAAATGACTGTTGACAGACGACAGATGACAATTGACAGATGACAGATGACAGATGACATATGACAGATGACAAATGACAGATGACAAATGACGGATGACAGATGACAGATGACAGATCACAGATGACAGATGACAGATGACAATTGACAGATGACAGATGACAGATGACACATGACACATGGCAGATAACAGATGACTGATGACAGATGACAGATGACGGATGACAGATGACAAATGACAGTTGACAGACGACAGATGGCATTTGACATATGACAGATGACATATGACAGAAGACAGATGACAAATGACAGATGACAGATGTCTGATGACAGATGACAGATGGCAGAAGAGAGATGACAGATAACAAATGACAAATGACAGATGACAGATGACAGATGACAGATGACAGATGACAGATGACAGATGACAGATGACAGATGACAGATGACAGATGACAGATGACAGATGACAAATGAAAAATGACAAACGACAGATGACAAATGACAAATGACAGATGACAGATGACAAATGACAGATGACAGATGACAGATGACAGATGACAGATGACAGATGACAGATGACAGATGACAGATGACAGATGACAGATGACAGATGACAGATGACAGATGACAGATGACAGATGACAGATGACAGATGACAGATGACAGATGACAGATGACAGATGACAGATGACAGATGACAGATGACAGATGACAGATGACAGATGACAGATGGCAGATGACAAATGACAGATGACAGATGACAGATGACAGATGACAGATGACAGATGACAGATGACAGATGACTGATGACAGATGACAGATGACAGATGACAGATGACAGATGACAGATGACAGATGACCGATGACAAATGACAGATGACAGATGACAGATGACAGATGACAGATGACAGATGAGAGATGACAGATGATAGACGACAAGTGACATACGACAGATGACAGATAACAGATGACAGATGACAGATGAAAAATGACAGATGACAGATAACAGATGATAGACGACAGGTGTCATATGACAGATGACAGATGACACATTGCACATGGCAGATGTTAGATGACAGATGACAGATGACAAATGACAGTTGACAGACGACAGATGACAATTGACAGATGACAGATGACAAATGACAAATGGCAGATTACAGATGACTGATGACTGATGACAGATGACAGATGACAAATGACTGTTGACAGACGACAGATGACAATTGACAGATGACAGATGACAAATGACAGATGACAGATGACAGATGACAGATGACAGATGACAGATGACAGATGACAGATGACAGATGACAGATCACAGATGACAGATGACAGATGAAAGATGACAGATGACAGGTGACACATGACACATGACAGCTGACAGACGACAGATTACAATTGACAGATGACAGATGACAGATGACAGATGACAGATGACAGATGACACATGACACATGGCAGATGACAGATGACAGATGACAGATGACTGATGACAGATGACAGATGACGGATGACAGATGACAAATGACAGTTGACAGACGACAGATGGCAATTGGCATATGACAGATGACATATGACAGAAGACAGATGACAGTTGACAGATGACAGATGTCTGATGACAGATGACAGATGGCAGATGACAGATGACAGATGACAGATGACAGATGACAGATGACAGATGACAGATGACAGATGACAGATGACAGATGACAAATGACAGATGACAGATGACAGATGACATATGACAGATGACAGATGACAGATGACAAATGAAAAATTACAAACGACAGATGACAAATGACAAATGACAGATGACAGATGACAGATGCCAGATGACAGATGACAGATGACAGATGACAGATGATAGATGACAGATGACAGATGACAGATGACAGATGACAGATGAAAGATGACAGATGACAGATGGCAGATGACAGATGACAGATGACAGATGACAGATGACAGATGACAGATGACAGATGACAGATGACAGATGACAGATGACAGATGACAGATGACAGATGACAGGTGACAGATGACACATGACAGATGACAGATGACCGGTGACAAAAGACAGACGACAGATGACAGATGACAGATGACAGATGATAGACGACAGGTGACATACGACAGATGACAGATAACAGATGACAGATGACAGATGACAAATGACAGATGACAGATAACAGATAACAGATGACAGATGATAGACGACAGGTGTCATATGACAGATGACGGATAACAGATGAGTGATGACAGATGACAGATGACAGATGACAGATGACAGATGACAGATGACAGATGACATATGACAGATGCAATATTACAGATGACAGATGACAGATGACAGATGACAGATGACAGATGACAGATGACAGATGACATATGACAGATGACAGATAACAGATGACAGATGACAAATGAAAAATTACAAACGACAGATGACAAATGACAAATGACAGATGACAGATGACAGATGACAGATGACAGATGACAGATGACAGATGACAGATGATAGATGACAGATGACAGATGACAGATGACAGATGACATATGAAAGATGACAGATGACAGATGACAGATGACAGATGACAGATGACAGATGACAGATGACAGATGACAGATGACAGATGACACATGACAGATGACAGATGACCGGTGACAAATGACAGACGACAGATGACAGATGACAGATGACAGATGACAGATGACAGATGATAGACGACAGGTGACATACGACAGATGACACATAACAGATGACAGATGACAGATGACAAATGACAGATGACAGATAACAGATAACAGATGACAGATGACAGATGATAGACGACAGGTGTCATATGACAGATGACGGATAACAGATGAGTGATGACAGATGACAGATGACAGATGACAGATGACGGATGACAGATGACAAATGACAGTTGACAGACGACAGATGGCAATTGGCATATGACAGATGACATATGACAGAAGACAGATGACAGTTGACAGATGACAGATGTCTGATGACAGATGACAGATGGCAGATGACAGATGACAGATGACAGATGATAGACGACAGGTGTCATATGACAGATGACAGATAACAGATGAGTGATGACAGATGACAGATGACAGATGTCAGATGACAGATGACAGATGACAGATGACAGATGACACATGACACATGGCAGATGACAGATGACAGATGACAGATGACTGATGACAGATGACAGATGACGGATGACAGATGACAAATGACAGTTGACAGACGACAGATGGCAATTGGCATATGACAGATGACATATGACAGAAGACAGATGACAGTTGACAGATGACAGATGTCTGATGACAGATGACAGATGGCAGATGACAGATGACAGATGACAGATGACAGATGACAGATGACAGATGACATATGACAGATGACAGAAGACGGATGACAGATGACAAATGACAGATGACAAATGACAGAGGATAGTTGACAGATGACAGATGACAGATGACAAATGACACATGGGAGATGACTGATGACAGATGACAGATGACAGATGACAGACGACAGATGACAGATGACAGATGACAGAAGACAGATGACAGATGACAGATGACAGATGATAGACGACAGGTGTCATATGACAGATGACAGATAACAGATGAGTGATGACAGATGACAGATGACAGATGTCAGATGACAGATGACAGATGACAGATGACAGATGACACATTGCACATGGCAGATGACCGATGACTAATGACAGACGACAGATGACAGATGACAGATGATAGACGACAGGTGACAGGTGACATACGACAGATGACAGATAACACATGGCAGATGGCAGATGACAGATGACAAATGACAGATGACAGATAACAGATAACAGATGACAGATGATAGATGACAGGTGTCATATGACAGATGACAGATAACAGATGAATGATGACAGATGACAGATGACAGATGACAGATGACAGATGACAGATGACAGATGACAGATGACAGATGACAGATGACACATTGCACATGGTAGATGTTAGATGACAGATGGCAGATGACAAATGACAGTTGACAGACGACAGATGACAATTGACAGATGACAGATGACAAATGACAGTTGACAGACGACAGATGACAATTGACAGATGACAGATGACAAATGACAAATGGCAGATTACAGTTGACTGATGACAGATGACAAATGACTGTTGACAGACGACAGATGACAATTGACAGATGACAGATGACAGATGACATATGACAGATGACAAATGACAGATGACAAATGACGGATGACAGATGACAGATGACAGATCACAGATGACAGATGACAGATGACAATTGACAGATGACAGATGACAGATGACACATGACACATGGCAGATGACAGATGACTGATGACAGATGACAGATGACGGATGACAGATGACAAATGACAGTTGACAGACGACAGATGGCAATTGACATATGACAGATGACATATGACAGAAGACAGATGACAAATGACAGATGACAGATGTCTGATGACAGATGACAGATGGCAGAAGAGAGATGACAGATAACAAATGACAAATGACAGATGACAGATGACAGATGACAGATGACAGATGACAGATGACAGATGACAGATGACAGATGACAGATGACAGATGACAGATGACAGATGACAGATGACAAATGAAAAATGACAAACGACAGATGACAAATGACAAATGACAGATGACAGATGACAGATGACAAATGACAGATGACAGATGACAGATGACAGATGACAGATGACAGATGACAGATGACAGATGACAGATGACAGATGACAGATGACAGATGACAGATGACAGATGACAGATGACAGATGACAGATGACAGATGACAGATGACAGATGACAGATGACAGATGACAGATGACAGATGACAGATGACAGATGACAGATGACAGATGACAGATGACAGATGACAGATGACAGATGGCAGATGACAAATGACAGATGACAGATGACAGATGACAGATGACAGATGACAGATGACAGATGACAGATGACTGATGACAGATGACAGATGACAGATGACAGATGACAGATGACAGATGACCGATGACAAATGACAGATGACAGATGACAGATGACAGATGACAGATGACAGATGACAGATGAGAGATGACAGATGATAGACGACAAGTGACATACGACAGATGACAGATAACAGATGACAGATGACAGATGAAAAATGACAGATGACAGATAACAGATGATAGACGACAGGTGTCATATGACAGATGACAGATGACACATTGCACATGGCAGATGTTAGATGACAGATGACAGATGACAAATGACAGTTGACAGACGACAGATGACAATTGACAGATGACAGATGACAAATGACAAATGGCAGATTACAGATGACTGATGACTGATGACAGATGACAGATGACAAATGACTGTTGACAGACGACAGATGACAATTGACAGATGACAGATGACAAATGACAGATGACAGATGACAGATGACAGATGACAGATGACAGATGACAGATGACAGATGACAGATGACAGATCACAGATGACAGATGACAGATGACAGATGAAAGATGACAGATGACAGGTGACACATGACACATGACAGCTGACAGACGACAGATTACAATTGACAGATGACAGATGACAGATGACAGATGACAGATGACAGATGACTGATGACAGATGACAGATGACGGATGACAGATGACAAATGACAGTTGACAGACGACAGATGGCAATTGGCATATGACAGATGACATATGACAGAAGACAGATGACAGTTGACAGATGACAGATGTCTGATGACAGATGACAGATGGCAGATGACAGATGACAGATGACAGATGACAGATGACAGATGACAGATGACAGATGACAGATGACAGATGACAGATGACAGATGACAGATGACAGATGACAGATGACAGATGACAGATGACATATGACAGATGACAGATGACAGATGACAAATGAAAAATTACAAACGACAGATGACAAATGACAAATGACAGATGACAGATGACAGATGCCAGATGACAGATGACAGATGACAGATGACAGATGATAGATGACAGATGACAGATGACAGATGACAGATGACAGATGAAAGATGACAGATGACAGATGGCAGATGACAGATGACAGATGACAGATGACAGATGACAGATGACAGATGACAGATGACAGATGACAGATGACAGATGACAGATGACAGATGACAGATGACAGATGACAGGTGACAGATGACACATGACAGATGACAGATGACCGGTGACAAAAGACAGACGACAGATGACAGATGACAGATGACAGATGACAGATGATAGACGACAGGTGACATACGACAGATGACAGATAACAGATGACAGATGACAGATGACAAATGACAGATGACAGATAACAGATAACAGATGACAGATGATAGACGACAGGTGTCATATGACAGATGACGGATAACAGATGAGTGATGACAGATGACAGATGACAGATGACAGATGACAGATGACAGATGACAGATGACATATGACAGATGCAATATTACAGATGACAGATGACAGATGACAGATGACAGATGACAGATGACAGATGACAGATGACATATGACAGATGACAGATAACAGATGACAGATGACAAATGAAAAATTACAAACGACAGATGACAAATGACAAATGACAGATGACAGATGACAGATGACAGATGACAGATGACAGATGACAGATGACAGATGATAGATGACAGATGACAGATGACAGATGACAGATGACATATGAAAGATGACAGATGACAGATGACAGATGACAGATGACAGATGACAGATGACAGATGACAGATGACACATGACAGATGACAGATGACCGGTGACAAATGACAGACGACAGATGACAGATGACAGATGACAGATGACAGATGACAGATGATAGACGACAGGTGACATACGACAGATGACACATAACAGATGACAGATGACAGATGACAAATGACAGATGACAGATAACAGATAACAGATGACAGATGACAGATGATAGACGACAGGTGTCATATGACAGATGACGGATAACAGATGAGTGATGACAGATGACAGATGACAGATGACAGATGACAGATGACAGATGACAGATGACATATAACAGATGCAATATTACAGATGACAGATGACAGATGACAGATGACAAATGACAGATGGCAAATGACTGTTGACAGACGACAGATGACAATTGACATATGACAGATGACATATGACAGAAGACAGATGACAGATGACAGATGTCTGATGACAGATGACAGATAGCAGATGAGAGATGACAGATGACAGATGACAATTGACAGATGACAGATGACAAATGACAAATGGCAGATTACAGATGACTGATGACTGATGACAGATGACAAATGACTGTTGACAGACGACAGATGACAATTGACATATGACAGATGACATATGACAGAAGACAGATGACAGATGACAGATGTCTGATGACAGATGACAGATGACAGATGACAGATGACAGATGACAGATGACAGATGACAGATGACAGATGACACATTGAACATGGCAGATGTTAGATGACAGATGGCAGATGACAAATGACACTTGACAGACGACAGATGACAATTGACAGATGACAGATGACAAATGACAAATGGCAGATTACAGATGACTGATGACTGATGACAGATGACAAATGACTGTTGGCAGACGACAGATGACAATTGACAGATGACAGATGACAGATGACAGATGACAGATGACAGATGACAGATGACGGATGACAGATGACAGATGACAGATCACAGATGACAGATGACAGATGACAGATGACATATGACAGATGACAGATGACATATGACAGATGACAGATGACAGATGACAGATGTCTGATGACAGATGACAGATGGCAGATGAGAGATGACAGATGACAGATAACAGATGACAGATGACAGATGACAGATGACAGATGACAGATGACAGATGTCTGATGACAGATGACAGATGGCAGATGAGAGATGACAGATGACAGATTACAGATGACTGATGACTGATGACAGATGACAAATGACTGTTGACAGACGACAGATGACAATTGACAGATGACAGATGACAGATGACAGATGACAGATGACAGATGACAGATGACAGATGACAGATGACAGATGACAGATGACAGATGACAGATGACAGATGACAGATGACAGATGACAGATGACAGATGACAGATGACAGATGACAGATGGCAGATGAGAGATGACAGATGACAGATTACAGATGACTGATGACTGATGACAGATGACAAATGACTGTTGACAGACGACAGATGACAATTGACAGATGACAGATGACAGATGACAGATGACAGATGACAGATGACAGATGACAGATGACAGATGACAGATGACAGATGACACATTGCACATGGCAGATGTTAGATGACAGATGGCAGATGACAAATGACAGTTGACAGACGACAGATGACAATTGACAGATGACAGATGACAAATGACAAATGGCAGATTACAGATGACTGATGACTGATGACAGATGACAAATGACTGTTGACAGACGACAGATGACAATTGACAATTGACAGATGACAGATGACAGATGACAGATGACAGATGACAGATGACGGATGACAGATGACAGATGACAGATCACAGATGACAGATGACAGATGAAAGACGACAGATGACAGGTGACACATGACACATGACAGTTGACAGACGACAGATGACAATTGACAGATGACAGATGACAGATGACACATGACACATGGCAGATGACAGATGACTGATGACAGATGACAGATGACGGATGACAGATGACAAATGACAGTTGACAGACGACAGATGGCAATTGACATATGACAGATGACATATGACAGAAGACAGATGACAAATGACAGATGACAGATGTCTGATGACAGATGACAGATGGCAGATGAGAGATGACAGATGACAGATGACAGATAACAGATGACAGATGACAGATAACAGATGACAGATGACAGATGACAGATGACAGATGACAGATGACAGATGACAGATGACAGATGACAGATGACAGATGACAGATGACAATTGAAAAATGACAAATGACAGATGACAAATGACAAATGACAGATGACAGATGACAAATGACAGATGACAGATGACAGATGACAGATGACAGATGACAGATGACAGATGACAGATGACAGATGACAGATGACAGATGACAGATGACAGATGACAGATGACAGATGACAGATGACAGATGACAGATGACAGATGACAGATGACAGATGACAGATGACAGATGACAGATGACAGATGACAGATGACAGATGACAGATGACAGATGACAGATGACAGATGACAGATGACAGATGACCGATGACAAATGACAGACGACAGATGACAGATGACAGATGACAGATGACAGATGACAGATGAGAGATGACAGATGATAGACGACAGGTGTCATATGACAGATGACAGATAACAGATGAATGATGACAGATGACAGATGACAGATGACAGATGACAGATGACAGATGACAGATGACAGATGACAGATGACAGATGACAGATGACAAATGACAAATGACAGATGACAGATGACAGATGACAGATTACAGATGACAGATGACAAATGACAAATGACAGATGACAGATGACAGATGACAGATGACAGATGACAGATGACAGATGACAGATGACAGATGACAGATGACAGATGACAGATGACAGATGACAGATGACAGATGACAGATGACAGATGACAGATGACAGATGACAGATTACAGATGACAGATGACAGATGACAGATGACAGATGACAGATGACAGATGACAGATGACAGATGACAGATGACACATGACAAATGACAGATGACAGATGACAGATGACAGATTACAGATGACAGATGACAAATGACAAATGACAGATGACAGATGACAGATGACAGATGACAGATGACAGATGACAGATGACAGATGACAGATGACAGATGACAGATGACAGATGACAGATGACAGATGACAGATGACAGATGACAGATGACAGATGACAGATGACAGATGACAGATGACAGATGACAGATGACAGATTACAGATGACAGATGACAGATAACAGATGACAGATGACAGATGACAGATGACAGAAGACGGATGACAGATGACAGATGACAGACGACAGATGACAGATGACAAATGACAGAGGATAGTTGACACATGACAGATGACACATGACACATGGCAGATGACTGATGACTGATGACAGATGACAAATGACAGATGACAGATGACAGATTACAGATGACAGATGACAAATGACAAATGACAGATGACAGATGACAGATGACAGATGACAGATGACAGATGACAGATGACAGATGACAGATGACAGATGACAGATGACAGATGACAAATGACAAATGACAGATGACAGATGACAGATGACAGATTACAGATGACAGATGACAAATGACAAATGACAGATGACAGATGACAGATGACAGATGACAGATGACAGATGACAGATGACAGATGACAGATGACAGATGACAGATGACAGATGACAGATGACAGATGACAGATGACAGATGACAGATGACAGATGACAGATGACAGATGACAGATGACATATGACCGATGACAAATGACAGACGACAGATGACAGATGACAGATGACAGATGACAGATGACAGATGAGAGATGACAGATGATAGACGACAGGTGTCATATGACAGATGACAGATAACAGATGAATGATGACAGATGACAGATGACAGATGACAGATGACAGATGACAGATGACAGATGACAGATGACAGATGACAGATGACAAATGACAGATGACAGATGACAGATGACAGATGACAGATGACAGATGACAGATGACAGATGACAGATGACAGATGACAGATGACAGATGACAGATGACAGATGACAGATGACAGATGACAGATGACAAATGACAAATGACAGATGACAGATGACAGATGACAGATTACAGATGACAGATGACAAATGACAAATTTCAGATGACAGATGACAGATGACAGATGACAGATGACAGATGACAGATGACAAATGACAAATGACAGATGACAGATGACAGATGACAGATTACAGATGACAGATGACAAATGACAAATGACAGATGACAGATGACAGATGACAGATGACAGACGACAGATGACAGATGACAGATGACAGATGACAGATGACAGATGACAGATGACAGATGACAGATGACAGATGACAGATGACAGATGACAGATAACAGATGACAGATGACAGATGACAGATAACAGATGACTGATGACAGATGACAGATGACAGATGACAGATGACAGACGACAGATGACAGATGACAGATGACAGATGACAGATGACAGATGACAGATGACAGATGATAGATGACAGATGATAGATGACAGATGAGAGACGAAAGACGACAGATGACAGATAACAGATGACAGATGACAGATGATAGAGGACAGGTGACAGGTAACATATGACAGGTCACAGATGACAAATGACAGATGACAGATGACAGGTGACAGGTGACATATGATAGGTCACAGATGACAGATGACAGATGACAGATGACAGATGACAGACGACAGATGACAGATGACAGATGACAGATGACAGATGACAGATGACAGATGACAGATGACAGTTGACAGATGACAGATGACAGATGACAGATGACAGATAACAGATGACAGATGACAGATGACAGATGACAGATGACAGAAGACGGATGACAGATGACAAATGACAGATGACAGATGACAGATGACAATTGAAAAATGACAAATGACAGATGACAAATGACAAATGACAGATGACAGATGACAAATGACAGATGACAGATGACAGATGACAGATGACAGATGACAGATGACAGATGACAGATGACAGATGACAGATGACAGATGACAGATGACAGATGACAGATGACAGATGACAGATGACAGATGACAGATGACAGATGACAGATGACAGATGACAGATGACAGATGACAGATGACAGATGACAGATGACAGATGACAGATGACAGATGACAGATGACAGATGACAGATGACAGATGACCGATGACAAATGACAGACGACAGATGACAGATGACAGATGACAGATGACAGATGACAGATGAGAGATGACAGATGAGAGATGACAGATGATAGACGACAGGTGTCATATGACAGATGACAGATAACAGATGAATGATGACAGATGACAGATGACAGATGACAGATGACAGATGACAGATGACAGATGACAGATGACAGATGACAGATGACAGATGACAAATGACAAATGACAGATGACAGATGACAGATGACAGATTACAGATGACAGATGACAAATGACAAATGACAGATGACAGATGACAATTGAAAAATGACAAATGACAGATGACAAATGACAAATGACAGATGACAGATGACAAATGGCAGATGACAGATGACTGATGACAGATGACAGATGACGGATGACAGATGACAAATGACAGTTGACAGACGACAGATGGCAATTGACATATGACAGATGACATATGACAGAAGACAGATGACAAATGACAGATGACAGATGTCTGATGACAGATGACAGATGGCAGATGAGAGATGACAGATGACAGATGACAGATAACAGATGACAGATGACAGATAACAGATGACAGATGACAGATGACAGATGACAGATGACAGATGACAGATGACAGATGACAGATGACAGATGACAGATGACAATTGAAAAATGACAAATGACAGATGACAAATGACAAATGACAGATGACAGATGACAAATGACAGATGACAGATGACAGATGACAGATGACAGATGACAGATGACAGATGACAGATGACAGATGACAGATGACAGATGACAGATGACAGATGACAGATGACAGATGACAGATGACAGATGACAGATGACAGATGACAGATGACAGATGACAGATGACAGATGACAGATGACAGATGACAGATGACAGATGACAGATGACAGATGACAGATGACAGATGACAGATGACAGATGACAGATGACCGATGACAAATGACAGACGACAGATGACAGATGACAGATGACAGATGACAGATGACAGATGAGAGATGACAGATGATAGACGACAGGTGTCATATGACAGATGACAGATAACAGATGAATGATGACAGATGACAGATGACAGATGACAGATGACAGATGACAGATGACAGATGACAGATGACAGATGACAGATGACAGATGACAAATGACAAATGACAGATGACAGATGACAGATGACAGATTACAGATGACAAATGACAAATGACAGATGACAGATGACAGATGACAGATGACAGATGACAGATGACAGATGACAGATGACAGATGACAGATGACAGATGACAGATGACAGATGACAGATGACAGATGACAGATGACAGATGACAGATGACAGATGACAGATTACAGATGACAGATGACAGATGACAGATGACAGATGACAGATGACAGATGACAGATGACAGATGACAGATGACAAATGACAAATGACAGATGACAGATGACAGATGACAGATTACAGATGACAGATGACAAATGACAAATGACAGATGACAGATGACAGATGACAGATGACAGATGACAGATGACAGATGACAGATGACAGATGACAGATGACAGATGACAGATGACAGATGACAGATGACAGATGACAGATGACAGATGACAGATGACAGATGACAGATTACAGATGACAGATGACAGATAACAGATGACAGATGACAGATGACAGATGACAGAAGACGGATGACAGATGACAGATGACAGACGACAGATGACAGATGACAAATGACAGAGGATAGTTGACACATGACAGATGACACATGACACATGGCAGATGACTGATGACTGATGACAGATGACAAATGACAGATGACAGATGACAGATTACAGATGACAGATGACAAATGACAAATGACAGATGACAGATGACAGATGACAGATGACAGATGACAGATGACAGATGACAGATGACAGATGACAGATGACAGATGACAGATGACAAATGACAAATGACAGATGACAGATGACAGATGACAGATTACAGATGACAGATGACAAATGACAAATGACAGATGACAGATGACAGATGACAGATGACAGATGACAGATGACAGATGACAGATGACAGATGACAGATGACAGATGACAGATGACAGATGACAGATGACAGATGACAGATGACAGATGACAGATGACAGATGACAGATGACAGATGACATATGACCGATGACAAATGACAGACGACAGATGACAGATGACAGATGACAGATGACAGATGACAGATGAGAGATGACAGATGATAGACGACAGGTGTCATATGACAGATGACAGATAACAGATGAATGATGACAGATGACAGATGACAGATGACAGATGACAGATGACAGATGACAGATGACAGATGACAGATGACAGATGACAAATGACAGATGACAGATGACAGATGACAGATGACAGATGACAGATGACAGATGACAGATGACAGATGACAGATGACAGATGACAGATGACAGATGACAGATGACAGATGACAGATGACAGATGACAAATGACAAATGACAGATGACAGATGACAGATGACAGATTACAGATGACAGATGGCAAATGACAAATTTCAGATGACAGATGACAGATGACAGATGACAGATGACAGATGACAAATGACAAATGACAGATGACAGATGACAGATGACAGATTACAGATGACAGATGACAAATGACAAATGACAGATGACAGATGACAGATGACAGATGACAGACGACAGATGACAGATGACAGATGACAGATGACAGATGACAGATGACAGATGACAGATGACAGATGACAGATGACAGATGACAGATGACAGATAACAGATGACAGATGACAGATGACAGATAACAGATGACTGATGACAGATGACAGATGACAGATGACAGATGACAGACGACAGATGACAGATGACAGATGACAGATGACAGATGACAGATGACAGATGACAGATGATAGATGACAGATGACAGATGATAGATGACAGATGAGAGACGAAAGACGACAGATGACAGATAACAGATGACAGATGACAGATGATAGAGGACAGGTGACAGGTAACATATGACAGGTCACAGATGACAAATGACAGATGACAGATGACAGGTGACAGGTGACATATGATAGGTCACAGATGACAGATGACAGATGACAGATGACAGATGACAGACGACAGATGACAGATGACAGATGACAGATGACAGATGACAGATGACAGATGACAGATGACAGTTGACAGATGACAGATGACAGATGACAGATGACAGATAACAGATGACAGATGACAGATGACAGATGACAGATGACAGAAGACGGATGACAGATGACAAATGACAGATGACAAATGACAGAGGATAGTTGACAGATGACAGATGACAGATGACAAATGACACATGGGAGATGACTGATGACAGATGACAGATGACAGATGGCAGACGACAGATGACAGATGACAGATGACAGAAGACAGATGACAGATGACAGATGTCTGATGACAGATGACAGATGGCAGATGAGAGATGACAGATGACAGATGACAGATGACAGATGACAGATGACAGATGACACATGACAGATGACAGATGACAGATGACATATGACAGATGACAGATGACAGATGACATATGACAGATGACAGATGACAAATGACTGTTGACAGACGACAGATGACAATTGACATATGACAGATGACAAATGACAGATGGCAAATGACTGTTGACAGACGACAGATGACAATTGACATATGACAGATGACATATGACAGAAGACAGATGACAGATGACAGATGTCTGATGACAGATGACAGATGGCAGATGAGAGATGACAGATGACAGATGACAGATGACAGATGACAGATGACACATGACAGATGACAGATGACAGATGACATATGACAGATGACAGATGACAGATGACATATGACAGATGACAGATGACAAATGACACATGGCAGATTACAGAGACTGATGACTGATGACAGATGACAGATGACAAATGACAGATGACAAATGACTGTTGACAGACGACAGATGACAATTGACCTATGACAGATGACATATGACAGAGGACAGATGACAGATGACAGATGTCAGATGACAGATGACAGATGTCTGATGACAGATGACAGATGGCAGATGAGAGATGAGAGATGACAGATGACAGATGACAGATGACAGATGACAGATGACATATGACAGATGACAGATGACAAATGACAAACGAAAAATGACAAACGACAGATGACAAATGACAGATGACAGATGACAGATGACAGATGACAGATGACAGATGACAGATGACAGATGACAGATGACAGATGACAGATGACAGATGACAGATGACAGATGACAGATGACAGATGACAGATGACAGATGACAGATGACAGATGACAGATGACAGATGACAGATCACAGATGACAGATGACAGATGACCGGTGACAAATGACAGACGACAGATGACAGATGACAGATGATAGACGACAGGTGACATACGACAGATGACAGATAACAGATGACAGATGACAGATGACAAATGACAGATGACAGATAACAGATGACAGATGATAGATGATAGACGACAGGTGTCATATGACAGATGACAGATAACAGATGAGTGATGACAGATGACAGATGACAGATGTCAGATGACAGATGACAGATGACAGATGACAGATGACAGATGACAGATGACAGATGACAGATGACACATTGCACGTGGCAGATGACCGATGACAAATGACAGACGACAGATGACAGATGACAGATGATAGACGACAGGTGACAGGTGACATACGACAGATGACAGATAACAGATGGCAGATGGCAGATGACAGATGACAAATGACAGATGACAGATAACAGATAACAGATGACAGATGACAGATGTTAGATGACAGGTGTCATATGACAGATGACAGATAACAGATGAATGATGACAGATGACAGATGACAGATGACAGATGATAGATGACAGATGACAGATGACACATTGCACATGGCAGATGTTAGATGACAGATGGCAGATGACAAATGACAGTTGACAGACGACAGATGACAATTGACAGATGACAGATGACAAATGACAAATGGCAGATTACAGATGACTGATGACTGATGACAGATGACAAATGACTGTTGACAGACGACAGATGACAATTGACAGATGACAGATGACAGATGACAGATGACACATGACACATGGCAGATGACAGATGACAGATGACAGATGACTGATGACAGATGACAGATGACGGATGACAGATGACAAATGACAGTTGACAGACAACAGATGGCAATTGGCATATGACAGATGACATATGACAGAAGACAGGTGACAGATGACAGATGACAGATGACAGATGTCTGATGACAGATGACAGATGGCAGATGACAGATGACAGATGACAGATGACAGATGACAGATGACAGATGACAGATGACAGATGACAGATGACAGATGACAGATGACAGATGACAGATGACAGATGACAGATGACAGATGACAGATCACAGGTGACAGATGACAGATGACAGATGACCGGTGACAAATGACAGACGACAGATGACAGATAACAGATGATAGACGACAGGTGTCATATGACAGATGACAGATAACAGATGAGTGATGACAGATGACAGATGACAGATGTCAGATGACAGATGACAGATGACAGATGACAGATGACAGATGACACATTGCACATGGCAGATGACCGATGACTAATGACAGACGACAGATGACAGATGACAGATGATAGACGACAGGTGACAGGTGACATACGACAGATGACAGATAACAGATGGCAGATGGCAGATGACAGATGACAAATGACAGATGACAGATAACAGATAACAGATGACAGATGATAGATGACAGGTGTCATATGACAGATGACAGATAACAGATGAATGATGACAGATGACAGATGACAGATGACAGATGACAGATGACAGATGACAGATGACAGATGACACATTGCACATGGTAGATGTTAGATGACAGATGGCAGATGACAAATGACAGTTGACAGACGACAGATGACAATTGACAGATGACAGATGACAAATGACAGTTGACAGACGACAAATGACAATTGACAGATGACAGATGACAAATGACAAATGGCAGATTACAGTTGACTGATGACAGATGACAAATGACTGTTGACAGACGACAGATGACAATTGACAGATGACAGATGACAGATGACATATGACAGATGACAGATGACAGATGACAAATGACGGATGACAGATGACAGATGACAGATCACAGATGACAGATGACAGATGACAATTGACAGATGACAGATGACAGATGACACATGACACATGGCAGATGACAGATGACTGATGACAGATGACAGATGACGGATGACAGATGACAAATGACAGTTGACAGACGACAGATGGCAATTGACATATGACAGATGACATATGACAGAAGACAGATGACAAATGACAGATGACAGATGTCTGATGACAGATGACAGATGGCAGAAGAGAGATGACAGATAACAAATGACAAATGACAGATGACAGATGACAGATGACAGATGACAGATGACAGATGACAGATGACAGATGACAGATGACAGATGACAGATGACAGATGACAGATGACAGATGACAGATGACAGATGACAGATGACAAATGAAAAATGACAAACGACAGATGACAAATGACAAATGACAGATGACAGATGACAAATGACAGATGACAGATGACAGATGACAGATGACAGATGACAGATGACAGATGACAGATGACAGATGACAGATGACAGATGACAGATGACAGATGACAGATGACAGATGACAGATGACAGATGACAGATGACAGATGACAGATGACAGATGACAGATGACAGATGAAAGATGACAGATGACAGATGACAGATGACAGATGACAGATGACAGATGACAGATGACAGATGACAGATGACAGATGACAGATGGCAGATGACAAATGACAGATGACAGATGACAGATGACAGATGACAGATGACAGATGACTGATGACAGATGACAGATGACAGATGACAGATGACAGATGACAGATGACAGATGACCGATGACAAATGACAGATGACAGATGACAGATGACAGATGACAGATGACAGATGACAGATGAGAGATGACAGATGATAGACGACAAGTGACATACGACAGATGACAGATAACAGATGACAGATGACAGATGACAAATGACAGATAACAGATAACAGATGATAGACGACAGGTGTCATATGACAGATGACAGATGACACATTGCACATGGCAGATGTTAGATGACAGATGACAGATGACAAATGACAGTTGACAGACGACAGATGACAATTGACAGATGACAGATGACAAATGACAAATGGCAGATTACAGATGACTGATGACTGATGACAGATGACAGATGACAAATGACTGTTGACAGACGACAGATGACAATTGACAGATGACAGATGACAAATGACAGATGACAGATGACAGATGACAGATGACAGATGACAGATGACAGATGACAGATGACAGATGACAGATCACAGATGACAGATGACAGATGAAAGATGACAGATGACAGGTGACAAATGACACATGACAGCTGACAGACGACAGATTACAATTGACAGATGACAGATGACAGATGACAGATGACAGATGACAGATGACAGATGACACATGACACATGGCAGATGACAGATGACAGATGACAGATGACTGATGACAGATGACAGATGACGGATGACAGATGACAAATGACAGTTGACAGACGACAGATGGCAACTGGCATATGACAGATGACATATGACAGAAGACAGATGACAGTTGACAGATGACAGATGTCTGATGACAGATGACAGATGGCAGATGACAGATGACAGATGACAGATGACAGATGACAGATGACAGATGACAGATGACAGATGACAGATGACAGATGACAGATGACAGATGACAGATGACATATGACAGATGACAGATGACAGATGACAAATGAAAAATTACAAACGACAGATGACAAATGACAAATGACAGATGACAGATGACAGATGCCAGATGACAGATGACAGATGACAGATGACAGATGATAGATGACAGATGACAGATGACAGATGACAGATGACAGATGAAAGATGACAGATGACAGATGGCAGATGACAGATGACAGATGACAGATGACAGATGACAGATGACAGATGACAGATGACAGATGACAGATGACAGATGACAGATGACAGATGACAGATGACAGATGACAGATGACAGATGACAGATGACAGATGACAGGTGACAGATGACACATGACAGATGACAGATGACCGGTGACAAAAGACAGACGACAGATGACAGATGACAGATGACAGATGACAGATGATAGACGACAGGTGACATACGACAGATGACAGATAACAGATGACAGATGACAGATGACAAATGACAGATGACAGATAACAGATGACAGATGACAGATGACAGATGACGGATAACAGATGAGTGATGACAGATGACAGATGACAGATGACATATGACAGATGACAGATGACAGACGACATATGACAGATGCAATATTACAGATGACAGATGACAGATGACAGATGACAGATGACAGATGACAGATGACAGATGACAGATGACATATGACAGATGACAGATGACAGATGACAGATGACAAATGAAAAATTACAAACGACAGATGACAAATGACAAATGACAGATGACAGATGTCAGATGACAGATGACAGATGACAGATGACAGATGATAGATGACAGATGACAGATGACAGATGACAGATGACAGATGACATATGAAAGATGACAGATGACAGATGACAGATGACAGATGACAGATGACAGATGACAGATGACAGATGACAGATGACAGATGACAGATGACAGATGACAGATGACAGATGACACATGACAGATGACAGATGACCGGTGACAAATGACAGACGACAGATGACAGATGACAGATGACAGATGACAGATGACAGATGATAGACGACAGGTGACATACGACAGATGACACATAACAGATGACAGATGACAGATGACAAATGACAGATGACAGATAACAGATAACAGATGACAGATGACAGATGATAGACGACAGGTGTCATATGACAGATGACGGATAACAGATGAGTGATGACAGATGACAGATGACAGATGACAGATGACAGATGACAGATGACAGATGACATATAACAGATGCAATATTACAGATGACAGATGACAGATGACAGATGACAAATGACAGATGGCAAATGACTGTTGACAGACGACAGATGACAATTGACATATGACAGATGACATATGACAGAAGACAGATGACAGATGACAGATGTCTGATGACAGATGACAGATAGCAGATGAGAGATGACAGATGACAGATGACAGATGACAGATGACAGATGACAGATGACAGATGACACATGACAGATGACAGATGACAGATGACATATGACAGATGACAGATGACATATGACAGATGACAGATGACAGATGACAAATGACACATGGCAGATTACAGATGACTGATGACTGATGACAGATGACAGATGACAAATGACAGATGACAAATGACTGTTGACAGACGACAGATGACAATTGACAGATGACAGATGACAAATGACAAATGGCAGATTACAGATGACTGATGACTGATGACAGATGACAAATGACTGTTGACAGACGACAGATGACAATTGACAGATGACAGATGACAGATGACAGATGACAGATGACAGATGAGAGATGACAGATGACAGATGACAGATGACACATTGCACATGGCAGATGTTAGATGACAGATGGCAGATGACAAATGACAGTTGACAGACGACAGATGACAATTGACAGATGACAGATGACAAATGACAAATGGCAGATTACAGATGACTGATGACTGATGACAGATGACAAATGACTGTTGGCAGACGACAGATGACAATTGACAGATGACAGATGACAGATGACAGATGACAGATGACAGATGACAGATGACATATGACAGATGACAGATGACAGATGACAGATGACAGATGTCTGATGACAGATGACAGATGGCAGATGAGAGATGACAGATGACAGATAACAGATGACAGATGACAGATGACAGATGACAGATGACAGATGTCTGATGACAGATGACAGATGGCAGATGAGAGATGACAGATGACAGATTACAGATGACTGATGACTGATGACAGATGACAAATGACTGTTGACAGACGACAGATGAAAATTCACAGATGACAGATGACAGATGACAGATGACAGATGACAGATGACAGATGACAGATGACAGATGACAGATGACAGATGACAGATGACAGATGACAGATGACAGATGACAGATGTCTGATGACAGATGACAGATGACAGATGACATATGACAGATGACAGATGACATATGACAGATGACAGATGACAGATGACAGATGACAGATGTCTGATGACAGATGACAGATGGCAGATGAGAGATGACAGATGACAGATAACAGATGACAGATGACAGATGACAGATGACAGATGACAGATGTCTGATGACAGATGACAGATGGCAGATGAGAGATGACAGATGACAGATTACAGATGACTGATGACTGATGACAGATGACAAATGACTGTTGACAGACGACAGATGAAAATTCACAGATGACAGATGACAGATGACAGATGACAGATGACAGATGACAGATGACAGATGACAGATGACAGATGACAGATGACAGATGACAGATGACGGATGACAGATGACAGATGACAGATCACAGATGACAGATGACAGATGACAGATGACATATGACAGATGACAGATGACATATGACAGATGACAGATGACAGATGACAGATGACAGATGTCTGATGACAGATGACAGATGGCAGATGAGAGATGACAGATGACAGATAACAGATGACAGATGACAGATGACAGATGACAGATGACAGATGTCTGATGACAGATGACAGATGGCAGATGAGAGATGACAGATGACAGATTACAGATGACTGATGACTGATGACAGATGACAAATGACTGTTGACAGACGACAGATGAAAATTCACAGATGACAGATGACAGATGACAGATGACAGATGACAGATGACAGATGACAGATGACAGATGACAGATGACAGATGACAGATGACAGATGACAGATGACAGATGTCTGATGACAGATGACAGATGGCAGATGAGAGATGACAGATGACAGATTACAGATGACTGATGACTGATGACAGATGACAAATGACTGTTGACAGACGACAGATGACAATTGACAGATGACAGATGACAGATGACAGATGACAGATGACAGATGACAGATGACAGATGACAGATGACAGATGACAGATGACAGATGACAGATGACAGATGACAGATGACACATTGCACATGGCAGATGTTAGATGACAGATGGCAGATGACAAATGACAGTTGACAGACGACAGATGGCAATTGACATATGACAGATGACATATGACAGAAGACAGATGACAAATGACAGATGACAGATGTCTGATGACAGATGACAGATGGCAGATGAGAGATGACAGATGACAGATGACAGATAACAGATGACAGATGACAGATAACAGATGACAGATGACAGATGACAGATGACAGATGACAGATGACAGATGACAGATGACAGATGACAGATGACAATTGAAAAATGACAAACGACAGATGACAAATGACAAATGACAGATGACAGATGACAAATGACAGATGACAGATGACAGATGACAGATGACAGATGACAGATGACAAATGACTGTTGACAGACGACAGATGGCAATTGACATATGACAGATGACATATGACAGAAGACAGATGACAAATGACAGATGACAGATGTCTGATGACAGATGACAGATGGCAGATGAGAGATGACAGATGACAGATGACAGATAACAGATGACAGATGACAGATAACAGATGACAGATGACAGATGACAGATGACAGATGACAGATGACAGATGACAGATGACAGATGACAGATGACAATTGAAAAATGACAAACGACAGATGACAAATGACAAATGACAGATGACAGATGACAAATGACAGATGACAGATGACAGATGACAGATGACAGATGACAGATGACAGATGACAGATGACAGATGACAGATGACAGATGACAGATGACAGATGACAGATGACAGATGACAGATGACAGATGACAGATGACAGATGACAGATGACAGATGACAGATGACAGATGACAGATGACAGATGACAGATGACAGATGACAGATGACAGATGACAGATGACAGATGACAGATGACCGATGACAAATGACAGACGACAGATGACAGATGACAGATGACAGATGACAGATGACAGATGAGAGATGACAGATGATAGACGACAGGTGTCATATGACAGATGACAGATAACAGATGAATGATGACAGATGACAGATGACAGATGACAGATGACTGATGACAGATGACAGATGACAGATGACAGATGACAGATGACAGATGACAGATGACAAATGACAGATGACAGATGACAGATGACAGATGACAGATGACAGATGACAGATGACAGATGACAGATGACAGATGACAGATGACAGATGACAGATGACAGATGACAGATGACAGATGACAGATGACAGATGACAAATGACAAATGACAGATGACAGATGACAGATGACAGATTACAGATGACAGATGACAAATGACAAATGACAGATGACAGATGACAGATGACAGATGACAGATGACAGATGACAGATGACAGATGACAGATGACAGATGACAGATGACAGATGACAGATGACAGATGACAGATGACAGATGACAGATGACAGATGACAGATGACAGATGACAGATGACAGATGACAGATGACAGATTACAGATGACAGATGACAGATAACAGATGACAGATGACAGATGACAGATGACAGATGACAGATGACAGAAGACGGATGACAGATGACAGATGACAGACGACAGATGACAGATGACAAATGACAGAGGATAGTTGACAGATGACAGATGACACATGACACATGGCAGATGACTGATGACTGATGACAGATGACAAATGACAGATGACAGATGACAGATGACAGATTACAGATGACAGATGACAAATGACAAATGACAGATGACAGATGACAGATGACAGATGACAGATGACAGATGACAGATGACAGATGACAGATGACAGATGACAGATGACAGATGACAGATGACAAATGACAAATGACAGATGACAGATGACAGATGACAGATTACAGATGACAGATGACAAATGACAAATGACAGATGACAGATGACAGATGACAGATGACAGATGACAGATGACAGATGACAGATGACAGATGACAGATGACAGATGACAGATGACAGATGACAGATGACAGATGACAGATGACAGATGACAGATGACAGATGACAGATGACATATGACCGATGACAAATGACAGACGACAGATGACAGATGACAGATGACAGATGACAGATGAGAGATGACAGATGATAGACGACAGGTGTCATATGACAGATGACAGATAACAGATGAATGATGACAGATGACAGATGACAGATGACAGATGACAGATGACAGATGACAGATGACAGATGACAAATGACAGATGACAGATGACAGATGACAGATGACAGATGACAGATGACAGATGACAGATGACAGATGACAGATGACAGATGACAGATGACAGATGACAGATGACAGATGACAAATGACAAATGACAGATGACAGATGACAGATGACAGATTACAGATGACAGATGACAAATGACAAATGACAGATGACAGATGACAGATGACAGATGACAGATGACAGATGACAAATGACAAATGACAGATGACAGATGACAGATGACAGATTACAGATG
Organism: Condylostylus longicornis; assembly: GCF_029603195.1. NCBI lineage: Eukaryota > Metazoa > Arthropoda > Insecta > Diptera > Dolichopodidae > Condylostylus > Condylostylus longicornis. Next base: position 475,928 of record NW_026578010.1, read on the forward strand.
ACAGATGACAAATGACAAATGACAGATGACAGATGACAGATGACAGATGACAGATGACAGATGACAGATGACAGATGACAGATGACAGATGACAGATGACAGATGACAGATGACAGATGACAGATGACAGATGACAGATGACAGATGACAGATGACAGATGACAGATGACAGATAACAGATGACTGATGACAGATGACAGATGACAGATGACAGACGACAGATGACAGATGACAGATGACAGATGACAGATGACAGATGACAGATGACAGATGATAGATGACAGATGACAGATGATAGATGACAGATGAGAGACGAAAGACGACAGATGACAGATAACAGATGACAGATGACAGATGATAGAGGACAGGTGACAGGTAACATATGACAGGTCACAGATGACAAATGACAGATGACAGGTGACAGGTGACATATGATAGGTCACAGATGACAGATGACAGATGACAGATGACAGATGACAGATGACAGACGACAGATGACAGATGACAGATGACAGATGACAGATGACAGATGACAGATGACAGATGACAGATGACAGTTGACAGATGACAGATGACAGATGACAGATGACAGATAACAGATGACAGATGACAGATGACAGATGACAGAAGACGGATGACAGATGACAGATGACAGATGACAAATGACAGAGGATAGTTGACAGATGACAGATGACAGATGACAAATGACACATGGGAGATGACTGATGACAGATGACAGATGACAGATGACAGACGACAGATGACAGATGACAGATGACAGAAGACAGATGACAGTTGACAGATGACAGATGACGGATGACAGATGACAGATGACAGATGATAGATGACAGATGACAGATGACAGATGACAGATAACAGATGACAGATGACAGATGACAGATGACAGATGACAGATGACAGATGACAGATGACAGATGACAGATGACAGGTGGCAGATAACAGATGACAGATGGCAGATTAAACATGACACTTGGCAGATGACATATGACAGATGACAGATGACAGATGACAGATGACAGATGACAGATGACAGATGACAGATGACAGATGACAGATGACAGATGACAGATGACAGATGACAGATGACAGATGACAGATGACAGATGACAGATGATAGATGACAGATGACCGATGACAAATGACAGACGACAGATGACAGATGACAGATGGCAGATGATAGACGGCAGGTGACAGGTGACATACGACAGATGACAGATAACAGATGGCAGATGGCAGATGGCAGATGACAGATGACAAATGACAGATGACAGATGACAGATGACAGATGACAGATGACAGATGACAGATGACAGATGACAGATGACAAATGACAGATGACAAATGACAGATGATAGATGACAGATGACCGATGACAAATGACAGACGACAGATGACAGATGACAGATGACAGATGATAGACGACAGGTGACAGGTGACATACGACAGATGACAGATAACAGATGGCAGATGGCAGATGACAGATGACAAATGACAGATGACAGATAACAGATAACAGATGACAGATGACAGATGATAGACGACAGGTGTCATATGACAGATGACAGATAACAGATGAATGATGACAGATGACAGATGACAGATGACAGATGACAGATGACAGATGACAGATGACAGATGACAGATGACAGATGACAGATGACAGATGACAGATGACACATTGCACATGGCAGATATTAGATGACAGATGGCAGATGACAAGTGACAGTTGACAGACGACAGATGACAATTGACAGATGACAAATGACAAATGACAAATGGCAGATTACAGATGACTGATGACTGATGACAGATGACAAATGACGGTTGGCAGACGACAGATGACAATTGACAGATGACAAATGACAGATGACAGATGGCAGACAACAGATGACAGATGACAGATGACGGATGACAGATGACAGATGACAGATCACAGATGACAGATGAAAGATGACAGATGACAGGTGACACATGACACATGACAGTTGACAGACGACAGATGACAATTGACAGATGACAGATGACAGATGACAGATGACAGATGACATATGACAGAAGACAGATGACAAATAACAGGTGACAGATGTCTGATGACAGATGACAGATGACAGATGACAGATGACAGATGGCAGATGAGAGATGACAAATGACAGATGACAGATGACAGATGACAGATGACAGATGACAGATGACAGATGACAGATGACAGATGACAGATGACAGATGACAGATGACAGATGACAGATGACAGATGACAGATGACAGATGACAGATGACAGATGACAGATGACAGATGACAGATGACAGATGACAGATGACTGATGACAGATGACAGATGACATATGACAGATGACAGATGACCGATGACAAATGACAGACGACAGATGACATATGACAGATGACAGATGACCGATGACAAATGACAGACGACAGATGACAGATGACAGATGACAGATGACAGATGACAGATGACAGATGACAGATGACAGATGACAGATGATAGACGACAAGTGACATACGACAGATGACAGATAACAGATGACAGATGACAGATGACAAATGACAGATGACAGATAACAGATGATAGATGACAGATGACAGATGACAGATGACAGATGACAGATGACAGATGACAGATGACAGATGACAGATGACAGATGACAGATGACAGATGACAGATGACAGATGACAGATGACAGATGACAGATGACTGATGACAGATGACAGATGACAGATGACAAATGACAGTTGACAGACGACAGATGGCAATTGACATATGACAGATGACAGATGACAGATGACAGATGACAGATGACAGATGACAGATGACTGATGACAGATGACATATGACATATGACAGATGACAGATGACCGATGACAAATGACAGACGACAGATGACAGATGACAGATGACAGATGACAGATGACAGATGACAGATGACAGATGACAGATGACAGATGATAGACGACAAGTGACATACGACAGATGACAGATAACAGATGACAGATGACAGATGACAAATGACAGATGACAGATAACAGATGATAGATGACAGATGACAGATGACAGATGACAGATGACAGATGACAGATGACAGATGACAGATGACAGATGACAGATGACAGATGACAGATGACAGATGACAGATGACAGATGACAGATGACAGATGACAGATGACAGATGACAGATGACAGATGACTGATGACAGATGACAGATGACAGATGACCGATGACAAATGACAGACGACAGATGACAGATGACAGATGACAGATGACAGATGACAGATGACAGATGACAGATGACAGATGATAGATGACAGATGACAGATGACTGATGACAGATGACAGATGACAGATGACCGATGACAAATGACAGACGACAGATGACAGATGACAGATGACAGATGACAGATGACAGATGACAGATGACAGATGACAGATGACAGATGAAAGACGACAGGTGACATACGACAGATGACAGATAACAGATGATAGATGACAGATGACAAATGACAGATGACAGATAACAGATGATAGACGACAGGTGTCATATGACAGATGACAGATAACAGATGAATGATGACAGATGACAGATGACAGATGACAGATGACAGATGACAGATGACAGATAACAGATGACAGATGACAGATGACAGATGACAGATGACAGATGACAGATGACAGATGACAGATGACAGATGACAGATGACAGATGACAGATGGCAGATGACAGATGACAGATGACAGTGACAGATCACAGATGACAGATGACAGATGACAGATGACAGATGACTGATGACAGATGACAGATGACAGATGACAGATGACCGATGACAAATGACAGACGACAGATGACAGATGACAGATGACAGATGACAGATGACAGATGACAGATGACAGATGACAGATGACAGATGACTGATGGCAGATGACAGATGACAGATGACAGATGACCGATGACAAATGACAGACGACAGATGACAGATGACAGATGACAGATGACAGATGATAGACGACAGGTGACATACGACAGATGACAGATAACAGATGACAGATGACAGATGACAAATGACAGATGACAGATAACAGATGATAGACGACAGGTGTCATATGACAGATGACAGATAACAGATGAATGATGACAGATGACAGATGACAGATGACAGATGACAGATGACAGATGACAGATGACAGATGACAGATGACAGATGACAGATGACAGATGACAGATGACAGATGACAGATGACAGATGACAGATGACAGATGACAGATGGCAGATGACAGATGACAGATGACAGTGACAGATCACAGATGACAGATGACAGATGACAGATGACAGATGACTGATGACAGATGACAGATGACAGATGACAGATGACCGATGACAAATGACAGACGACAGATGACAGATGACAGATGACAGATGACAGATGACAGATGACAGATGACAGATGACAGATGACAGATGACAGATGACTGATGGCAGATGACAGATGACAGATGACAGATGACCGATGACAAATGACAGACGACAGATGACAGATGACAGATGACAGATGACAGATGATAGACGACAGGTGACAGATGACAGATGACAGATGACAGATGACAGATGACAGATGACAAATGACAGATGACAGATAACAGATGATAGACGACAGGTGTCATATGACAGATGACAGATAACAGATGAATGATGACAGATGACAGATGACAGATGACAGATGACAGATGACAGATAACAGATGACAGATGACAGATGACAGATGACAGATGACAGATGGCAGATGACAGATGACAGATGACAGTGACAGATCACAGATGACAGATGACAGATGACAGATGACAGATGACAGATGACAGATAACAGATGACAGATGACAGATGACAGATGACAGATGACAGATGACAGATGACAGATGACAGATGACAGATGACAGATGACAGATGACAGATGGCAGATGACAGATGACAGATGACAGTGACAGATCACAGATGACAGATGACAGATGACAGATGACAGATGACTGATGACAGATGACAGATGACAGATGACAGATGACCGATGACAAATGACAGACGACAGATGACAGATGACAGATGACAGATGACAGATGACAGATGACAGATGACAGATGACAGATGACAGATGACAGATGACTGATGGCAGATGACAGATGACAGATGACAGATGACCGATGACAAATGACAGACGACAGATGACAGATGACAGATGACAGATGACAGATGATAGACGACAGGTGACATACGACAGATGACAGATAACAGATGACAGATGACAGATGACAAATGACAGATGACAGATAACAGATGATAGACGACAGGTGTCATATGACAGATGACAGATAACAGATGAATGATGACAGATGACAGATGACAGATGACAGATGACAGATGACAGATGACAGATGACAGATGACAGATGACAGATGACAGATGACAAGTGACAGATGACAGATGACAGATGACAGATGACAGATGACAGATGACAGATGACAGATGACAGATGACAGATGACAGATGACAGATGACAGATGACAGATGACAGATGACAGATGACAGATGACAGATGACAGATGACAGATGACAGATGACAGATGACAGATGACAGATGACAGATGACAGATGACAGATGACAGATGACAGATGACAGATGACAGATGACAGATGACAGTGACAGATGACAGATGACAGATGACAGATGACAGATGACAGATGACTGATGACAGATGACAGATGACAGATGACCGATGACAAATGACAGACGACAGATGACAGATGACAGATGACAGATGACAGATGACAGATGACAGATGACAGATGACAGATGACAGATGACAGATGTCTGATGACAGATGGCAGATGACAGATGACAGATGACAGATGACAGATGACAGATGACAGATGACAGATGACAGATGACAGATGACAGATGACAGATGACATATGACAGATGACAGATGACAAATGAAAAATTACACACGACAGATGACAAATGACAAATGACAGATGACAGATGACAGATGCCAGATGACAGATGACAGATGACAGATGACAGATGATAGATGACAGATGACAGATGACAGATGACAGATGACAGATGAAAGATGACAGATGACAGATGACAGATGACAGATGACAGGTGACAGATGACAGATGACAGATGACAGATGACAGATGACAGATGACCGATGACAGATGATAGATGACAGATGACAGATGACACATAACAGATGACACATGACAGATGACAGATGACCGGTGACAAATGACAGACGACAGATGACAGATGACAGATGACAGATGACTGATGATAGACGACAGGTGACATACGACAGATGACAGATAACAGATGACAGATGACAGATGACAAATGACAGATGACAGATAACAGATAGCAGATGACAGATGACAGATGATAGACGACAGGTGTCATATGACAGATGACGGATAACAGATGAGTGATGACAGATGACAGATGACAGATGACAGATGACAGATGACAGATGACAGATGACATATGACAGATGACATATTACAGATGACAGATGACAGATGACAGATGACAGATGACAGATGACAGATGTCTGATGACAGATGACAGATGGCAGATGAGACATGACAGATGACAGATGACAGATGACAGATGACAGATGACAGATGACAGATGACAGATGACAGATGACAGATGACACATGACAGATGACAGATGACAGATGACATATGACAGATGACAGATGACATATGACAGATGACAGATGACAAATGACACATGGCAGATAACAGATGACTGATGACTGATGACAGATGACAGATGACAAATGACAGATGACAGATGACAGATGACAGATGACAGATGTCTGATGACAGATGACAGATGGCAGATGAGAGATGACAGATGACAGATGACAGATGACAGATGACAGATGACAGATGTCTGATGACAGATGACAGATGTCAGATGAGAGATGAGAGATGACAGATGACAGATGACAGATGACAGATGACAGATGACAGATGACAGATGACAGATGACAAATGAAAAATGACAAACGACAGATGACAAATGACAGATGACAGATGACAGATGACAGATGACAGATGACAGATGACAGATGACAGATGACAGATGACAGATGACAGATGACAGATGACAGATGACAGATGACAGATGACAGATGACAGATGACAGATGACAGATGACAGATCACAGATCACAGATGACAGATGACAGATGACCGGTGACAAATGACAGACGGCAGATGACAGATGACAGATGACAGATGACAGATGACATATGACAGATGACAGATGACATATGACAGATGACAGATGACAAATGACACATGGCAGATAACAGATGACTGATGACTGATGACAGATGACAGATGACAAATGACAGATGACAAATGACTGTTGACAGACGACAGATGACAATTGACCTATGACAGATGACATATGACAGAAGACAGATGACAGATGACAGATGACAGATGTCTGATGACAGATGACAGATGTCAGATGAGAGATGAGAGATGACAGATGACAGATGACAGATGACAGATGACAGATGACAGATGACAGATGACAGATGACAGATGACAAATGAAAAATGACAAACGACAGATGACAAATGACAGATGACAGATGACAGATGACAGATGACAGATGACAGATGACAGATGACAGATGACAGATGACAGATGACAGATGACAGATGACAGATGACAGATGACAGATGACAGATGACAGATGACAGATGACAGATGACACATTGCACGTGGCAGATGACCGATGACAAATGACAGATGACAGATGACAGATGATAGACGACAGGTGACAAGTGACATACGACAGATGACAGATAACAGATGGCAGATGGCAGATGACAGATGACAAATGACAGATGACAGATAACAGATAACAGATGACAGATGACAGATGTTAGATGACAGGTGTCATATGACAAATGACAGATAACAGATGAATGATGACAGATGACAGATGACAGATGACAGATGACAGATGACAGATGACATATGACAGATGTTAGATGACAGATGGCAGATGACAGATGACTGATGACAGATGACAGATGACAGATGACCGATGACAAATGACAGACGACAGATGACAGATGACAGATGACAGATGACAGATGACAGATGACAGATGACAGATGACAGATGACCGATGACAAATGACAGACGACAGATGACAGATGACAGATGACAGATGACAGATGACAGATGACAGATGACAGATGACAGATGACAGATGACAGATGACAGATGACAGATGACACATGACTGATGACAGATGACAGATGACAGATGACAGATGACAGATGACAGATGACCGATGACAAATGACAGACGACAGATGACAGATGACATATGACAGATGACAGATGACAGATGACAGACGACAGATGATAGACGACAAGTGACATACGACAGATGACAGATAACAGATGACAGATGACAGATGACAAATGACAGATGACAGATAACAGATGATAGATGACAGATGACAGATGACAGATGACAGATGACAGATGACAGATGACAGATGACAGATGACAGATGACAGATGACCGATGACAGATGACAGATGACAGATGACAGATGACAGATGACAGATGACAGATGACAGATGACTGATGACAGATGACAGATGACAGATGACAGATGACAGATGACCGATGACAAATGACAGACGACAGATGACAGATGACAGATGACAGATGACAGATTACAGATGACAGATGATAGACGACAAGTGACATACGACAGATGACAGATGACAGATGACAAATGACAGGTGACAGATGTCTGATGACAGATGACAGATGACAAATGACAGATGACAAATGACAGATGACAGATGACATATGACAGATGACAGATGACAGATCACAGATGACAGATGACAGATGACAGATGACAGATGACAGATGACAGATGACAGATGACAGATGACAGATGACAGATGACTGATGACAGATGACAGATGACAGATGACCGATGGCAAATGACAGACGACAGATGACAGATGACAGATGACAGATGACAGATGACAGATGACAGATGATAGACGACAAGTGACATACGACAGATGACAGATAACAGATGACAGATGACAGATGACAAATGACAGATGACAGATAACAGATGATAGATGACAGATGACAGATGACAGATGACAGATGACAGATGACAGATGACACATGACAGATGACCGATGACAGATGACAGATGACAGATGACAGATGACAGATGACAGATGACAGATGACAGATGACAGATGACAGATGACAGATGACAGATGACAGATGACTGATGACAGATGACAGATGACAGATGACAGATGACAAATGACAGACGACAGATGAGAGATGACAGATGACAGATGACAGATGACAGGCGACAGATGACAGATGACAGATGACAGATGACAGATGACAGATGACAGATGACAGATGACAGATTATAGATGACAGATGACAGATGACAGATGATAGATGACAGATGAGAGACGAAAGACGACAGATGACAGATAACAGATGACATATGACAGATGATAGAGGACAGGTGACAGGTAACATATGACAGGTCACAGATGACAGATGACAGATGACAGATGACAGGTGACAGGTGACATATGATAGGTCACAGATGACAGATGACAGATGACAGATGACAGACGACAGATGACAGATGACAGATGACAGATGACAGATGACAGATGACAGATGACTGATGACAGATGACAGATGACAGATGACAGATGACAGATGACAGTTGACAGATGACAGATGACAGATGACAGATGACAGATAACAGATGACAGATGACAGATGACAGATGACAGATGACAGATGACAGAAGACGGATGACAGATGACAGACGACAGATGACAGATGACAAATGACAGAGGATAGTTGACAGATGACAGATGACAGATGACAAATGACACATGGGAGATGACTGATGACAGATGACAGATGACAGATGACAGACGACAGATGACAGATGACAGATGACAGAAGACAGATGACAGTTGACAGATGACAGATGACAGATGACAGATGACAGATGACAGATGATAGATGACAGATGACAGATGACAGATGACAGATAACAGATGACAGATGACAGATGACAGATGACAGATTACAGATGACAGATGACAGATGACAGATGACAGATGACAGATGACAGATGACAGATGACAGGTGGCAGATGACAGATGACAGATGGCAGATTAAACAGGACACATGGCAGAGGACATATGACAGATGACAGATGACAGATGACAGATGAAAGATGACAGATGACAGATGACAGATGACAGATGACAGATGACAGATGACAGATGACAGATGACAGATGACAGATGACAGATGACAGATGACAGATGACAGATGACAGATGACAGATGACAGATGACAGATGACAGATGACAGATGACAGATGACAGATGACAGATGGCAGATGATAGACGACAGGTGACAGGTGACATACGACAGATGACAGATAACAGATGGCAGATGGCAGATGACAGATGACAAATGACAGATGACAGATGACAGATGACAGATGACAGATGACAGATGACAGATGACAGATGACAGATGACAGATGACAGATGACAGATGACAGATGACAGATGACAGATGACAGATGACAGATGACAGATGACAGATGACAGATGACAGATGACAGATGACAGATGACAGATGACAAATGACAGATGACAAATGACAGATGATAGATGACAGATGACCGATGACAAATGACAGACGACAGATGACAGATGACAGATGACAGATGATAGACGACAGGTGACAGGTGACATACGACAGATGACAGATAACAGATGGCAGATGGCAGATGACAGATGACAAATGACAGATGACAGATAACAGATAACAGATGACAGATGACAGATGATAGACGACAGGTGTCATATGACAGATGACAGATAACAGATGAATGATGACAGATGACAGATGACAGATGACAGATGACAGATGACAGATGACAGATGACAGATGACAGATGACAGATGACAGATGACAGATGACAGATGACAGATGACAGATGACAGATGACTGATGACAGATGACAGATGACCGATGACAAATGACAGACGACAGATGACAGATGACAGATGACACATGACACATGGCAGATGACACATGACTGATGACAGATGACAGATGACGGATGACAGATGACAAATGACAGTTGACAGACGACAGATGGCAATTGACATATGACAGATGACATATGACAGAAGACAGATGACAAATGACAGGTGACAGATGTCTGATGACAGATGACAGATGGCAGATGAGAGATGACAAATGACAGATGACAGATGACAGATGACAGATGATGACAGATGACAGAAGACGGATGACAGATGACAGATGACAGACGATAGATGACAGATGACAAATGACAGAGGATAGTTGACAGATGACAGATGACACATGACACATGGCAGATGACTGATGACTGATGACAGATGACAGATGACAGATGACAGACGACAGATGACAGATGACAGATGACAGATGACAGATGACAGATGACAGATGACAGATGATAGATGACAGATGACAGATGACAGATGATAGATGACAGATGAGAGACGAAAGACGACAGATGACAGATAACAGATGACAGATGACAGATGATAGAGGACAGGTGACAGGTAACATATGACAGGTCACAGATGACAGATGACAGATGACAGATGACAGGTGACAGGTGACATATGATAGGTCACAGATGACAGATGACAGATGACAGATGACAGACGACAGATGACAGATGACAGATGACAGATGACAGATGACAGATGACAGATGACAGATGACAGATGACAGATGACAGATGACAGATGACAGTTGACAGATGACAGATGACAGATGACAGATGACAGATAACAGATGACAGATGACAGATGACAGATGACAGATGACAGAAGACGGATGACAGATGACAGACGACAGATGACAGATGACAAATGACAGAGGATAGTTTACAGATGACAGATGACAGATGACAAATGACACATGGGAGATGACTGATGACAGATGACAGATGACAGACGACAGATGACAGATGACAGAAGACAGATGACAGTTGACAGATGACAGATGACAGATGACAGATGACAGATGACAGATGACAGATGATAGATGACAGATGACAGATGACAGATAACAGATGACAGATAACAGATGACAGATGACAGATTACAGATGACAGATGACAGATGACAGATGACAGATGACAGATGACAGATGACAGATGACAGGTGGCAGATGACAGATGACAGATGGTAGATTAAACATGACACATGGCAGATGACATATGACAGATGACATATGACAGATGACAGATGAAAGATGAAAGATGACAGATGACAGATGACAGATGACAGATGACAGATGACAGATGACAGATGACAGATGACAGATGACAGATGACAGATGACAGATGACAGATGACAGATGACAGATGACAGATGACAGATGACAGATGACAGATGATAGATGACAGATGACCGATGACAAATGACAGACGACAGATGACAGATGGCAGATGATAGACGACAGGTGACAGGTGACATACGACAGATGACAGATAACAGATGGCAGATGGCAGATGACAGATGACAAATGACAGAAGACAGATGACAGATGACAGATGACAGATGACAGATGACAGATGACAGATGACAGATGACAGATGACAGATGACAGATGACAGATGACAGATGACAGATGACAGATGACAGATGACAGATGACAGATGACAGATGACAGATGACAGATGACAGATGACAGATGACAGATGATAGATGACAGATGACCGATGACAAATGACAGACGACAGATGACAGATGACAGATGGCAGATGATAGACGACAGGTGACAGGTGACATACGACAGATGACAGATAACAGATGGCAGATGGCAGATGACAGATGACAAATGACAGAAGACAGATGACAGATGACAGATGACAGATGACAGATGACAGATGACAGATGACAGATGACAGATGACAGATGACAGATGACAGATGACAGATGACAAATGACAGATGACAAATGACAGATGATAGATGACAGATGACCGATGACAAATGACAGATGACAGATAACAGATAACAGATGACAGATGACAGATGATAGACGACAGGTGTCATATGACAGATGACAGATAACAGATGAATGATGACAGATGACAGATGACAGATGACAGATGACAGATGACAGATGACAGATGACAGACGACAGATGACAGATGACAGATGACAGATGACAGACGACAGGTGACAGGTGACATACGACAGATGACAGATAACAGATGGCAGATGGCAGATGACAGATGACAAATGACAGATGACAGATAACAGATAACAGATGACAGATGACAGATGATAGACGACAGGTGTCATATGACAGATGACAGATAACAGATGAATGATGACAGATGACAGATGACAGATGACAGATGACAGATGACAGATGACAGATGACAGACGACAGATGACAGATGACAGATGACAGATGACAGACGACAGGTGACAGATGACAGATGACAGATGACAGATGACACATTGCACATGGCAGATGTTAGATGACAGATGGCAGATGACAAATGACAGTTGACAGACGACAGATTGCAATTGACAGATGACAGATGACAAATGACAAATGGCAGATTACAGATGACTGATGACTGATGACAGATGACAAATGACTGTTGACAGACGACAGATGACAATTGACAGATGACAGAAGACAGATGACAGATGACAGATGGCAGACAACAGATGACAGATGACAGATGACGGATGACAGATGACAGATGACAGATCACAGATGACAGATGAAAGATGACAGATGACAGGTGACACATGACACATGACAGTTGACAGACGACAGATGACAATTGACAGATGACAGATGACAGATGACAGATGACACATGACACATGGCAGATGACACATGACTGATGACAGATGACAGATGACGGATGACAGATGACAAATGACAGTTGACAGACGACAGATGGCAATTGACATATGACAGATGACATATGACAGAAGACAGATGACAAATGACAGATGACAGATGACAGATGACAGATGACAGATGACAGATGACAGATGACAGATGACAGATGACAGACGACAGAATGCAATTGACAGATGACAGATGACAAATGACAAATGGCAGATTACAGATGACTGATGACTGATGACAGATGACAAATGACTGTTGACAGACGACAGATGACAATTGACAGATGACAGAAGACAGATGACAGATGACAGATGGCAGACAACAGATGACAGATGACAGATGACGGATGACAGATGACAGATGACAGATCACAGATGACAGATGAAAGATGACAGATGACAGGTGACACATGACACATGACAGTTGACAGACGACAGATGACAATTGACAGATGACCGATGACAAATGACAGACGACAGATGACAGATGACAGATGACAGATGATAGACGACAGGTGACAGGTGACATACGACAGATGACAGATAACAGATGGCAGATGGCAGATGACAGATGACAAATGACAGATGACAGATAACAGATAACAGATGACAGATGACAGATGATAGACGACAGGTGTCATATGACAGATGACAGATAACAGATGAATGATGACAGATGACAGATGACAGATGACAGATGACAGATGACAGATGACAGATGACAGACGACAGATGACAGATGACAGATGACAGATGACAGACGACAGGTGACAGATGACAGATGACAGATGACAGATGACACATTGCACATGGCAGATGTTAGATGACAGATGGCAGATGACAAATGACAGTTGACAGACGACAGAATGCAATTGACAGATGACAGATGACAAATGACAAATGGCAGATTACAGATGACTGATGACTGATGACAGATGACAAATGACTGTTGACAGACGACAGATGACAATTGACAGATGACAGAAGACAGATGACAGATGACAGATGGCAGACAACAGATGACAGATGACAGATGACGGATGACAGATGACAGATCACAGATGACAGATGAAAGATGACAGATGACAGGTGACACATGACACATGACAGTTGACAGACGACAGATGACAATTGACAGATGACAGATGACAGATGACAGATGACACATGACACATGGCAGATGACACATGACTGATGACAGATGACAGATGACGGATGACAGATGACAAATGACAGTTGACAGACGACAGATGGCAATTGACATATGACAGATGACATATGACAGAAGACAGATGACAAATGACAGATGACAGATGACAGATGACAGATGACAGATGACAGATGACAGATGACAGATGACAGATGACAGATGACAGATGACAGATGACTGATGACAGATGACAGATGACAGATGACAGATGACCGATGACAAATGACAGACGACAGATGACAGATGACAAATGACAGACGACAGATGACAGATGACAGATGACAGATGACAGATGACAGATGACAGATGACAGATGACAGATTACAGATGACAGATGATAGACGACAAGTGACATACGACAGATGACAGATAACAGATGACAGATGACAGATGACAAATGACAGATGACAGATAACAGATGACAAATGACAGACGACAGATGTCTGATGACAGATGACAGATGGCAGATGAGAGATGACAAATGACAGATGACAGATGACAGATGACAGATGACAGATGACAGATGACAGATGACAGATGACAGATGACAGATGACAGATGACAGATGACAGATGACAGATGACAGATGACAGATGACAGATGACAGATGACTGATGACAGATGACAGATGACAGATGACAGATGACAGATGACCGATGACAAATGACAGACGACAGATGACAGATGACAGATGACAGATGACAGATGACAGATGACAGATGACAGATTACAGATGACAGATGATAGACGACAAGTGACATACGACAGATGACAGATAACAGATGACAGATGACAGATGACAAATGACAGATGACAGATAACAGATGACAGATGACAGATGACAGATGATAGATGACAGATGACAGATGACAGATGACAGACGACAAGTGACATACGACAGATGACAGATAACAGATGACAGATGACAGATGACAAATGACAGATGACAGATAACAGATGACAAATGACAGACGACAGATGTCTGATGACAGATGACAGATGGCAGATGAGAGATGACAAATGACAGATGACAGATGACAGATGACAGATGACAGATGACAGATGACAGATGACAGATGACAGATGACAGATGACAGATGACAGATGACAGATGACAGATGACAGATGACAGATGACAGATGACAGATGACAGATGACAGATGACTGATGACAGATGACAGATGACAGATGACAGATGACCGATGACAAATGACAGACGACAGATGACAGATGACAGATGACAGATGACAGATGACAGATGACAGATGACAGATGACAGATTACAGATGACAGATGATAGACGACAAGTGACATACGACAGATGACAGATAACAGATGACAGATGACAGATGACAAATGACAGATGACAGATGACAGATGATAGATGACAGATGACAGATGACAGATGACAGATGACAGATGACAGATGACAGATGACAGATGACCGATGACAGATGACAGATGACAGATGACAGATGACAGATGACAGATGACAGATAACAGATGACAGATGACAGCCCTGCTGTCTGAGAACACATAGATGGTGCGGTTTCTATACCCCCTTTCCAAATTGATTCTCAGACAGATCTCTATTGCATGTATTTCGGCCTGGAACACTGTGCAATACGGGTCAAGGGTTGCATATACACGCGTGTCCGGGCGGACACCGTATACGCCCGAGCCCACACCCGACTCCGTTTTGGATCCGTCCGCATACCACACGCTCGAACCCGACCTAAGTACCGGACCACCCCGATCCCACGTCCATCGATCAGGAAACAGAACCCTGTACTTGTGGTCGAAGTTGTACCGCGGCAGACAGGTATCTGACATGGTTATCCTTAGAATCGGATCGCCCTCAATGAAGTCTCTGTGAGTTCTGTGGGCCAACTTTAGCCCTGCCCCGTCCTCGCCAGAGAGAAGTCGGTAAGTCACCAGCCGAGCTTCCTTCAATATATGGAGGTGCAGTGGCGGCAATCCGATCATCACCTCCAATGCAGCGGTGGGAGCCGTCCGCATCGCCCCGGTCACTCCCAGGCAGGCCAGCCTCTGTAGCTTTTCCAGCTTGGCCCGCACACCCGCCTGCTGAGCTTTACGGCACCATACAATCGACGCATAGGTGACGATGGGCCTAGCAAGGGCCGTATATAGCCACAGTGCTATTCTGGGACTAATTCCCCAGGTCCCCCCGATGAAGCTCCTACACGTCCACAAGGCCGCCGTAGCTCTCCCGATAACTCTATCGATATGGGTATTCCAAGAGAGACGATCATCCAGGGTTACCCCCAGATACTTCACCTCCCTCGAGTAACTAATACGTTCACCAAACAGAATTGGGCTCGTTAATCTGTCCCTGCTTCTGCGTCTGGTGAAGGCGACCAAAGTGCTCTTGCTTGGATTTATATTTAACTCAACGCCTTTGCACCACCTTTCCACAACACGTAAATTTTGCTGTAGAAGATCAGAAATAGTGCTCTCAAATTTTCCCCGCACGACGAAGGCCACATCGTCAGCGTATCCCCAGACACGCGCCCCGGAGCCCCTGAGAGCAGCTATTAGATCATCCACTACAATGGACCACAGGAGGGGCGAAAGAACCCCGCCCTGCGGACATCCTTTTGCAGCGGAGATGAAGAGTATATCGTCAGCTATGGTGGACTTAATAATCCTATCCTGTAGCATCCGATTGACCCATCTGCTAGTCGTCGCATCAATCCCTCGTTTGTGCAACGACTCACAGATGACATGATATGGGGTGTTGTCAAAAGCTCCCTCTATATCAAGGAAGCAGCCAACTGCTACCTCCCGCACTTCCAGTGAGTTTTCAAGGACCCCCACCAGACTCTGCAGAGCGAGTACAGTAGACCTTCCCGACTGATAGGCGTATTGAGATTCATGCAAGGGATTGCTTCCCAGTGCACCGTCCCGTATAAATCTATCAATCACTTTTTCCATTGCTTTCAATAGAAAAGAAGTAAGGCTGATTGGACGGAAAGACCTTGGGTGGTTGCTTGGTCGCTTACCCACCTTCGGAATATACGTCACTTTAGCCACCCTCCATGCCTGAGGGATGTAACCCCACGCATAGCTGGCGCGAAAAATTCCCAACAGTGCTCTAGCGATATGTTGGAAACCCCTCTGCAAAAATGCAGGATATATCCCGTCATCACCAGGAGATTTGAAGGGCCTGAAAGAGAAAACAGCCCATCTAATCCTGCCCATCGTGAAGACTAGACGGGATCGTTGCCAGTCATCCCTCCTGGGCCAGGGTGCCCCCGGTTCGATGACTGCATTTGAGTGATTCCGAAGAATCTCCGAGTCAGGAAAGTGCGTTGACGCCATAAGCTCCAACGCCTGCCTTCCGTTCTCAGTCATGGAGCCATCAGGACGTTCCATTAGGCCCAACCTACTAGCATACTTTTTGGAAAGCACCCTGTGAAGACGCGCACTGCTGGGGAGTTCATCAATGCCCTTGCAGAACGCCCTCCACGAGATTCTCTTCGCTTTCCTAATTTCTTTATTGTATTTTGTGAGTGAGTCCTTATACTCTTCCCACGAACCTGACGCTTTGGCCCTATTGAATAGCTTCCTGGTCTTTAGTCTAAGCCTTGAAAGCTCCTCATTCCACCACGGGCACTTCCTATTGCTCCGCCTCGGCTTAGCACGGCAGCTCCCGTGATAGGCATTAGTAATAGCCGCCGTCAGGGCCTCGCTGGCCAGTTCGATATCCATCACCGTTCTGACAGAAGCAGGAACGGATCTAATCCCATCCATGAGGAGCGTTTCGAATTGACTCCAATCTGTGGATTGGGGCACCCGATATATTTCTTCTGCCAGGCCCCCGGAGACCATGATATCAAACCTAATCTGCCTATGATCGGACATGGATGTCTCATTTGAGACATGCCATCCACCAACCCTACTGCCGATAAATTCAGTGCAAAGGGTGATGTCAAGGACCTCTTCCCTAATTGCATTTATGAATGTCGGCCTATTGCCTTCATTCATAATCATTAATTTATTGCTATATATAAATTCAAGTAGGCACTCACCTCTTTTGTTTATATTGCTGCTTCCCCAGACGGTGTGGTGGGCATTGGCATCACTTCCTATTATAAGTTGGAAGTTCCTCCTTCCACAAAAGTCCACTAGATCCTTCAGTTGCTCGTCCGGGTGGGCACAGTCCCCCGGGAGGTAGGATGAGCAAACAATGAACTCTGTCCAGCCCCCGCAGGACTTCACCTTCACCAACGCAGCTACCTGATCTTTAGAACAGTAATCTGGAATGGGAAAATACGTTAGCTTTTTACTAAACAAGATGCAAGCCCTAGGCCTGCCCCCAGTTGTATTATCATACAATAGCTCACCTGTTAGGCCCTTAACCTGATCCTTCACTATGTAAGGCTCTTGGATAAGGGCGATATCGAGGTGATCCTTCATAAATCTATGAGCCAGAACATCAGTAGATGCCCTAGCATGCTGTAGATTTATTTGGATGCACCTCACAGCCATATTATTTCCTCCGGCTCTTGTCTATGGGCTTTGGCCCTTTAGACAAAGGCTTTACATGAGCCTTACCTCCCATTTTCGCCTTTTTACACATCTTGGTGGGCGCCTGCCCTGCCACAGCCTCTTTTGCCGCCCCAGGTGCCACGCTAGCCCCTGCAACAGCAAATACCGAAGCATTTCCGGGCTTCCCAATGGGCTTGAGCCCTTTTGGTTCCCCCGGGACGCTTGTATTTGGCGTGCTGGTCGATGGTCCTTCCGTTTCCCTTGCCGCCATTTTCGGAGCGACTTCAGGCTTTCCAATGAGTTTTGGCTCTTTTGGTTGGCCTGAAGTGCTCGTCGTTGTCGTTGTCGCGGTGGGCACTGGTTTTTTATTTTGTCCTGCCCTGCCGCCAGCACCTTGAGAGGATTTCCTTCCTTTAACCCGAACGGTAACACGGAAGAAATTCAGGAAAAGTCGGAACTCCGCTTTCCGTAGATCTTCCAATCCGGAATCATCCACGGAAAAGGTGATGGAGCAGCCCCCGTCCTTTTCCTTATCCATCCTCAGCACCCTCCAGGAACTTATCTTGAGGCTGGGATTTTGCTTCCCTATCCTACTTAGAAATTTGTCCCTGGAGAGACTGACGGTTGTCTCGTCCTTTGGTACGTAGGTGACGCAGACATGCTGTTTGGGCATGCTGTCGCCATCCAGTACCACGACATCGCAACCGTCCCAAGGCTTTATCTTCCTGCAGACACTGGTTATCCACTCCCTGGTGTCTTGATTGTTGCATGTTACGGATATCCATCCGTCCCTTTGCAACGCTGCAGTGAATTGTGGATGAGAGTCCACAATCCTATCCATTTCATCCATGATGGCTACTTTGATTTTCCCCATCTGGACTTCGGATAGCCTTTCCTCTGGATGCAGTCTATGAGTGATGGCCACCTTGACCTGTGCTACTGCATCCCGATAAGAAGTCATTTTCGGGTTTTGTTGAGGAATGTTCCCAGGGACCTTTTCCTCAACATTGCCCTTCATCGACCTCTTCTTTGAGGGCCCTGCATCAGGGGTGTTGCTTTCCGACCTTTCCCTCTTTTGGGGATGGTCGGCCACAACAACCGATCCGCAGGCCTTCAGCTTTTCCAGCCTTTCCTTCTCGTATCTGCGAGCTTCCTCTGGGGACATGCCATCCCTGATATAAGCCGCGATACGCCGCTTGGATGCACCAGAGAAATATTGTTTTTTTTCCCCTGATGTCCAACCTTTTCAGGTCCTCCTCAGTTTTTTGGATAATAGGTCCAAGAGGATCCTGATTATCCGTCTCCATCGGAGGCGAAGCCTTTTCCTCCACTGGCGTGAGTAGGAGTTCCTCCTCTGCGTCAGTTGAGAGAAGCTCTGGTTCCGAAGACCCTTGAGCACTAAGTGGTTGTATGTTGTCCTTAGTGTCGTTGTTGTTGTTGTCACTGTTGTTATTTGTCTTGTTGTTGTTGTTGTTGTTTTCCATTTCTGTCCCACGAGTAGCGCGGGAAAGTAAAGTCACCCATGGCAGAGCCCGGCATACCATGGGAAGGCTCATTCAAACTGGAGGGCGCCTGGTATCCAGAGTCCGCATACTAACGACTAAGCTCCCCCTTAGCCACGCAGTCATCGGCATATGCTGTTCCACCTTGACTTGGGACGCCTGTCGTCAGCTGACGTATAGATATAGGGCTGAAACTCACAAAGCAAGAGGCTCGCCGCGAGACATGACCACGACACGAACGTAACTTTGATCGTTTCAATCACCCCTTTATCCTCCGCCATTACCGGGGCCCACCACTAGGAGGTGACAGTGCGGTTTTGGGCCCCAGATGACAGATGACAGATGACAGATGACAGATGACAGATGATAGACGACAGGTGACATACGACAGATGACAGATAACAGATGACAGATGACAGATGACAAATGACAGATGACAGAAAACAGATGATAGACGACAGGTGTCATATGACAGATGACAGATAACAGATGAATGATGACAGATGACAGATGACAGATGACAGATGACAGATGACAGATGACAGATGACAGATGATAGACGACAGGTGACATACGACAGATGACAGATAACAGATGACAGATGACAGATGACAAATGACAGATGACAGATAACAGATGATAGACGACAGGTGTCATATGACAGATGACAGATAACAGATGAATGATGACAGATGACAGATGACAGATGACAGATGACAGATGACAGATGACAGATGACAGATGACAGATGACAGATGACAGATGACAGATGACAGATGACAGATGACAGATGACAGATGAGAGACGAAAGACGACAGATTACAGATGACAGATAACAGATGACAGATGACAGTTGACAGATGATAGAGGACAGGTGACAGGTGACATATGATAGGTCACAGATGACAGATGACAGATGACAGATGACAGATGACAGGTGACAGGTGACATATGACAGATGACAGATGACAGATGACAGATGACAGATGACAGATGACAGATGACAGATGAGAGACGAAAGACGACAGATTACAGATGACAGATAACAGATGACAGATGACAGTTGACAGATGATAGAGGACAGGTGACAGGTGACATATGATAGGTCACAGATGACAGATGACAGATGACAGATGACAGGTGACAGGTGACATATGATAGGTCACAAATGACAGATGACAGATGACAGATGACAGATGACAGATGACAGATGAATGATGACAGATGACAGATGACAGATGACAGATGACAGATGACAGATGAGAGACGAAAGACGACAGATTACAGATGACAGATGACAGATGACAGATGACAGATGACAGATGACAGATGACAGATGACAGATGACAGATGACAGATGACAGATGACAGATGACAGATGACAGATGACAGATGACAGATGACAGATGACAGATGACAGATGACAGATGACAGATGACAGATGACAGATGACAGATGACAGATGACAGATGAGAGACGAAAGACGACAGATTACAGATGACAGATAACAGATGACAGATGACAGTTGACAGATGATAGAGGACAGGTGACAGGTGACATATGATAGGTCACAGATGACAGATGACAGATGACAGATGACAGATGACAGGTGACAGGTGACATATGATAGGTCACAAATGACAGATGACAGATGACAGATGACAGATGACAGATGACAGATGAATGATGACAGATGACAGATGACAGATGACAGATGACAGATGACAGATGACAGATGACAGATGACAGATGACAGATGACAGATGACAGATGACAGATGACAGATGACAGATGACAGATGACAGATGACAGATGACAGATGACAGATGACAGATGACAGATGACAGATGACAGATGACAGATGACAGATGACAGATGACAGATGACAGATGACAGATGACAGATGACAGATGAGAGACGAAAGACGACAGATTACAGATGACAGATAACAGATGACAGATGACAGTTGACAGATGATAGAGGACAGGTGACAGGTGACATATGATAGGTCACAGATGACAGATGACAGATGACAGATGACAGGTGACAGGTGACAGGTGACATATGATAGGTCACAAATGACAGATGACAGATGACAGATGACAGATGACAGATGACAGATGACAGATGACAGATGACAGATGACAGATGACAGATGACAGATGACAGATGACAGATGACAGATGACAGATGACAGATGACAGATGTCTGATGACAGATGACAGATGGCAGATGAGAGATGACAGATGACAGATTACAGATGACTGATGACTGATGACAGATGACAAATGACTGTTGACAGACGACAGATGACAATTGACAGATGACAGATGACAGATGACAGATGACAGATGACAGATGACAGATGACAGATGACAGATGACAGATGACAGATGACAGATGACAGATGACAGATGACAGATGACACATTGCACATGGCAGATGTTAGATGACAGATGGCAGATGACAAATGACAGTTGACAGACGACAGATGACAATTGAGAGATGACAGATGACAAATGACAAATGGCAGATTACAGATGACTGATGACTGATGACAGATGACAAATGACTGTTGACAGACGACAGATGGCAATTGACATATGACAGATGACATATGACAGAAGACAGATGACAAATGACAGATGACAGATGTCTGATGACAGATGACAGATGGCAGATGAGAGATGACAGATGACAGATGACAGATAACAGATGACAGATGACAGATAACAGATGACAGATGACAGATGACAGATGACAGATGACAGATGACAGATGACAGATGACAGATGACAGATGACAATTGAAAAATGACAAACGACAGATGACAAATGACAAATGACAGATGACAGATGACAAATGACAGATGACAGATGACAGATGACAGATGACAGATGACAGATGACAGATGACAGATGACAGATGACAGATGACAGATGACAGATGACAGATGACAGATGACAGATGACAGATGACAGATGACAGATGACAGATGACAGATGACAGATGACAGATGACAGATGACAGATGACAGATGACAGATGACAGATGACAGATGACAGATGACAGATGACAGATGACAGATGACAGATGACCGATGACAAATGACAGACGACAGATGACAGATGACAGATGACAGATGACAGATGACAGATGACAGATGAGAGATGACAGATGATAGACGACAGGTGTCATATGACAGATGACAGATAACAGATGAATGATGACAGATGACAGATGACAGATGACAGATGACTGATGACAGATGACAGATGACAGATGACAGATGACAGATGACAGATGACAGATGACAAATGACAGATGACAGATGACAGATGACAGATGACAGATGACAGATGACAGATGACAGATGACAGATGACAGATGACAGATGACAGATGACAGATGACAGATGACAGATGACAGATGACAGATGACAGATGACAAATGACAAATGACAGATGACAGATGACAGATGACAGATTACAGATGACAGATGACAAATGACAAATGACAGATGACAGATGACAGATGACAGATGACAGATGACAGATGACAGATGACAGATGACAGATGACAGATGACAAATGACAGATGACAGATGACAGATGACAGATGACAGATGACAGATGACAGATGACAGATGACAGATGACAGATGACAGATGACAGATTACAGATGACAGATGACAGATAACAGATGACAGATGACAGATGACAGATGACAGATGACAGATGACAGAAGACGGATGACAGATGACAGATGACAGACGACAGATGACAGATGACAAATGACAGAGGATAGTTGACAGATGACAGATGACACATGACACATGGCAGATGACTGATGACTGATGACAGATGACAAATGACAGATGACAGATGACAGATGACAGATTACAGATGACAGATGACAAATGACAAATGACAGATGACAGATGACAGATGACAGATGACAGATGACAGATGACAGATGACAGATGACAGATGACAGATGACAGATGACAGATGACAGATGACAAATGACAAATGACAGATGACAGATGACAGATGACAGATTACAGATGACAGATGACAAATGACAAATGACAGATGACAGATGACAGATGACAGATGACAGATGACAGATGACAGATGACAGATGACAGATGACAGATGACAGATGACAGATGACAGATGACAGATGACAGATGACAGATGACAGATGACAGATGACAGATGACAGATGACATATGACCGATGACAAATGACAGACGACAGATGACAGATGACAGATGACAGATGACAGATGAGAGATGACAGATGATAGACGACAGGTGTCATATGACAGATGACAGATAACAGATGAATGATGACAGATGACAGATGACAGATGACAGATGACAGATGACAGATGACAGATGACAGATGACAAATGACAGATGACAGATGACAGATGACAGATTACAGATGACAGATGACAGATGACAGATGACAGATGACAGATGACAGATGACAGATGACAGATGACAGATGACAAATGACAAATGACAGATGACAGATGACAGATGACAGATTACAGATGACAGATGACAAATGACAAATGACAGATGACAGATGACAGATGACAGATGACAGATGACAGATGACAAATGACAAATGACAGATGACAGATGACAGATGACAGATTACAGATGACAGATGACAAATGACAAATGACAGATGACAGATGACAGATGACAGATGACAGATGACAGATGACAGATGACAGATGACAGATGACAGATGACAGATGACAGATGACAGATGACAGATGACAGATGACAGATGACAGATGACAGATGACAGATGACAGATGACAGATGACAGATAACAGATGACTGATGACAGATGACAGATGACAGATGACAGACGACAGATGACAGATGACAGATGACAGATGACAGATGACAGATGACAGATGACAGATGATAGATGACAGATGACAGATGATAGATGACAGATGAGAGACGAAAGACGACAGATGACAGATAACAGATGACAGATGAAAGATGATAGAGGACAGGTGACAGGTAACATATGACAGGTCACAGATGACAAATGACAGATGACAGGTGACAGGTGACATATGATAGGTCACAGATGACAGATGACAGATGACAGATGACAGATGACAGACGACAGATGACAGATGACAGATGACAGATGACAGATGACAGATGACAGATGACAGATGACAGATGACAGTTGACAGATGACAGATGACAGATGACAGATGACAGATAACAGATGACAGATGACAGATGACAGATGACAGAAGACGGATGACAGATGACAGATGACAGATGACAAATGACAGAGGATAGTTGACAGATGACAGATGACAGATGACAAATGACACATGGGAGATGACTGATGACAGATGACAGATGACAGATGACAGACGACAGATGACAGATGACAGATGACAGAAGACAGATGACAGTTGACAGATGACAGATGACGGATGACAGATGACAGATGACAGATGATAGATGACAGATGACAGATGACAGATGACAGATAACAGATGACAGATGACAGATGACAGATGACAGATGACAGATGACAGATGACAGATGACAGATGACAGATGACAGGTGGCAGATAACAGATGACAGATGGCAGATTAAACATGACACTTGGCAGATGACATATGACAGATGACAGATGACAGATGACAGATGACAGATGACAGATGACAGATGACAGATGACAGATGACAGATGACAGATGACAGATGACAGATGACAGATGACAGATGACAGATGACAGATGATAGATGACAGATGACCGATGACAAATGACAGACGACAGATGACAGATGACAGATGGCAGATGATAGACGGCAGGTGACAGGTGACATACGACAGATGACAGATAACAGATGGCAGATGGCAGATGGCAGATGACAGATGACAAATGACAGATGACAGATGACAGATGACAGATGACAGATGACAGATGACAGATGACAGATGACAAATGACAGATGACAAATGACAGATGATAGATGACAGATGACCGATGACAAATGACAGACGACAGATGACAGATGACAGATGACAGATGATAGACGACAGGTGACAGGTGACATACGACAGATGACAGATAACAGATGGCAGATGGCAGATGACAGATGACAAATGACAGATGACAGATAACAGATAACAGATGACAGATGACAGATGATAGACGACAGGTGTCATATGACAGATGACAGATAACAGATGAATGATGACAGATGACAGATGACAGATGACAGATGACAGATGACAGATGACAGATGACAGATGACAGATGACAGATGACAGATGACAGATGACAGATGACAGATGACACATTGCACATGGCAGATGTTAGATGACAGATGGCAGATGACAAGTGACAGTTGACAGACGACAGATGACAATTGACAGATGACAAATGACAAATGACAAATGGCAGATTACAGATGACTGATGACTGATGACAGATGACAAATGACGGTTGGCAGACGACAGATGACAATTGACAGATGACAAATGACAGATGACAGATGGCAGACAACAGATGACAGATGACAGATGACGGATGACAGATGACAGATGACAGATCACAGATGACAGATGAAAGATGACAGATGACAGGTGACACATGACACATGACAGTTGACAGACGACAGATGACAATTGACAGATGACAGATGACAGATGACAGATGACAGATGACATATGACAGAAGACAGATGACAAATAACAGGTGACAGATGTCTGATGACAGATGACAGATGACAGATGACAGATGACAGATGGCAGATGAGAGATGACAAATGACAGATGACAGATGACAGATGACAGATGACAGATGACAGATGACAGATGACAGATGACAGGTGACAGATGACAGATGACAGATGACAGATGACAGATGACAGATGACAGATGACAGATGACAGATGACAGATGACAGATGACAGATGACTGATGACAGATGACAGATGACATATGACAGATGACAGATGACCGATGACAAATGACAGACGACAGATGACATATGACAGATGACAGATGACCGATGACAAATGACAGACGACAGATGACAGATGACAGATGACAGATGACAGATGACAGATGACAGATGACAGATGACAGATGATAGACGACAAGTGACATACGACAGATGACAGATAACAGATGACAGATGACAGATGACAAATGACAGATGACAGATAACAGATGATAGATGACAGATGACAGATGACAGATGACAGATGACAGATGACAGATGACAGATGACAGATGACAGATGACAGATGACAGATGACAGATGACAGATGACAGATGACAGATGACAGATGACAGATGACTGATGACAGATGACAGATGACAGATGACAAATGACAGTTGACAGACGACAGATGGCAATTGACATATGACAGATGACATATGACAGAAGACAGATGACAAATGACAGGTGACAGATGTCTGATGACAGATGACAGATGGCAGATGAGAGATGACAAATGACAGATGACAGATGACAGATGACAGATGACAGATGACAGATGACAGATGACAGATGACAGATGACAGATGACAGATGACAGATGACAGATGACAGATGACAGATGACAGATGACAGATGACAGATGACAGATGACAGATGACAGATGACTGATGACAGATGACATATGACATATGACAGATGACAGATGACCGATGACAAATGACAGACGACAGATGACAGATGACAGATGACAGATGACAGATGACAGATGACAGATGACAGATGACAGATGACAGATGATAGACGACAAGTGACATACGACAGATGACAGATAACAGATGACAGATGACAGATGACAAATGACAGATGACAGATAACAGATGATAGATGACAGATGACAGATGACAGATGACAGATGACAGATGACAGATGACAGATGACAGATGACAGATGACAGATGACAGATGACAGATGACAGATGACAGATGACAGATGACAGATGACAGATGACAGATGACAGATGACTGATGACAGATGACAGATGACAGATGACCGATGACAAATGACAGACGACAGATGACAGATGACAGATGACAGATGACAGATGACAGATGACAGATGACAGATGACAGATGATAGATGACAGATGACAGATGACTGATGACAGATGACAGATGACAGATGACCGATGACAAATGACAGACGACAGATGACAGATGACAGATGACAGATGACAGATGACAGATGACAGATGACAGATGACAGATGACAGATGAAAGACGACAGGTGACATACGACAGATGACAGATAACAGATGATAGATGACAGATGACAAATGACAGATGACAGATAACAGATGATAGACGACAGGTGTCATATGACAGATGACAGATGACAGATGACAGATGACAGATGACAGATGACAGATGACAGATGACAGATGACAGATGACAGATGACAGATGACAGATGGCAGATGACAGATGACAGATGACAGTGACAGATCACAGATGACAGATGACAGATGACAGATGACAGATGACTGATGACAGATGACAGATGACAGATGACAGATGACCGATGACAAATGACAGACGACAGATGACAGATGACAGATGACAGATGACAGATGACAGATGACAGATGACAGATGACAGATGACAGATGACAGATGACTGATGGCAGATGACAGATGACAGATGACAGATGACCGATGACAAATGACAGACGACAGATGACAGATGACAGATGACAGATGACAGATGATAGACGACAGGTGACATACGACAGATGACAGATAACAGATGACAGATGACAGATGACAAATGACAGATGACAGATAACAGATGATAGACGACAGGTGTCATATGACAGATGACAGATAACAGATGAATGATGACAGATGACAGATGACAGATGACAGATGACAGATGACAGATGACAGATGACAGATGACAGATGACAGATGACAGATGACAAGTGACAGATGACAGATGACAGATGACAGATGACAGATGACAGATGACAGATGACAGATGACAGATGACAGATGACAGATGACAGATGACAGATGACAGATGACAGATGACAGATGACAGATGACAGATGACAGATGACAGATGACAGATGACAGATGACAGATGACAGATGACAGATGACAGTGACAGATGACAGATGACAGATGACAGATGACAGATGACAGATGACTGATGACAGATGACAGATGACAGATGACAGATGACCGATGACAAATGACAGACGACAGATGACAGATGACAGATGACAGATGACAGATGACAGATGACAGATGACAGATGACAGATGACAGATGACAGATGTCTGATGACAGATGGCAGATGACAGATGACAGATGACAGATGACAGATGACAGATGACAGATGACAGATGACAGATGACAGATGACAGATGACAGATGACATATGACAGATGACAGATGACAAATGAAAAATTACACACGACAGATGACAAATGACAAATGACAGATGACAGATGACAGATGCCAGATGACAGATGACAGATGACAGATGACAGATGATAGATGACAGATGACAGATGACAGATGACAGATGACAGATGAAAGATGACAGATGACAGATGACAGATGACAGATGACAGGTGACAGATGACAGATGACAGATGACAGATGACAGATGACAGATGACCGATGACAGATGATAGATGACAGATGACAGATGACACATAACAGATGACACATGACAGATGACAGATGACCGGTGACAAATGACAGACGACAGATGACAGATGACAGATGACAGATGACTGATGATAGACGACAGGTGACATACGACAGATGACAGATAACAGATGACAGATGACAGATGACAAATGACAGATGACAGATAACAGATAACAGATGACAGATGACAGATGATAGACGACAGGTGTCATATGACAGATGACGGATAACAGATGAGTGATGACAGATGACAGATGACAGATGACAGATGACAGATGACAGATGACATATGACAGATGACATATTACAGATGACAGATGACAGATGACAGATGACAGATGACAGATGACAGATGTCTGATGACAGATGACAGATGGCAGATGAGACATGACAGATGACAGATGACAGATGACAGATGACAGATGACAGATGACAGATGACAGATGACAGATGACACATGACAGATGACAGATGACAGATGACATATGACAGATGACAGATGACATATGACAGATGACAGATGACAAATGACACATGGCAGATAACAGATGACTGATGACTGATGACAGATGACAGATGACAAATGACAGATGACAGATGACAGATGACAGATGACAGATGTCTGATGACAGATGACAGATGGCAGATGAGAGATGACAGATGACAGATGACAGATGACAGATGACAGATGACAGATGTCTGATGACAGATGACAGATGTCAGATGAGAGATGAGAGATGACAGATGACAGATGACAGATGACAGATGACAGATGACAGATGACAGATGACAGATGACAAATGAAAAATGACAAACGACAGATGACAAATGACAGATGACAGATGACAGATGACAGATGACAGATGACAGATGACAGATGACAGATGACAGATGACAGATGACAGATGACAGATGACAGATGACAGATGACAGATGACAGATGACAGATGACAGATCACAGATCACAGATGACAGATGACAGATGACCGGTGACAAATGACAGACGGCAGATGACAGATGACAGATGACAGATGACAGATGACATATGACAGATGACAGATGACATATGACAGATGACAGATGACAAATGACACATGGCAGATAACAGATGACTGATGACTGATGACAGATGACAGATGACAAATGACAGATGACAAATGACTGTTGACAGACGACAGATGACAATTGACCTATGACAGATGACATATGACAGAAGACAGATGACAGATGACAGATGACAGATGTCTGATGACAGATGACAGATGTCAGATGAGAGATGAGAGATGACAGATGACAGATGACAGATGACAGATGACAGATGACAGATGACAGATGACAGATGACAGATGACAAATGAAAAATGACAAACGACAGATGACAAATGACAGATGACAGATGACAGATGACAGATGACAGATGACAGATGACAGATGACAGATGACAGATGACAGATGACAGATGACAGATGACAGATGACAGATGACAGATGACACATTGCACGTGGCAGATGACCGATGACAAATGACAGATGACAGATGACAGATGATAGACGACAGGTGACAAGTGACATACGACAGATGACAGATAACAGATGGCAGATGGCAGATGACAGATGACAAATGACAGATGACAGATAACAGATAACAGATGACAGATGACAGATGTTAGATGACAGGTGTCATATGACAAATGACAGATAACAGATGAATGATGACAGATGACAGATGACAGATGACAGATGACAGATGACAGATGACATATGACAGATGTTAGATGACAGATGGCAGATGACAGATGACTGATGACAGATGACAGATGACAGATGACCGATGACAAATGACAGACGACAGATGACAGATGACAGATGACAGATGACAGATGACAGATGACAGATGACAGATGACCGATGACAAATGACAGACGACAGATGACAGATGACAGATGACAGATGACAGATGACAGATGACAGATGACAGATGACAGATGACAGATGACAGATGACAGATGACACATGACTGATGACAGATGACAGATGACAGATGACAGATGACAGATGACAGATGACCGATGACAAATGACAGACGACAGATGACAGATGACATATGACAGATGACAGATGACAGACGACAGATGATAGACGACAAGTGACATACGACAGATGACAGATAACAGATGACAGATGACAGATGACAAATGACAGATGACAGATAACAGATGATAGATGACAGATGACAGATGACAGATGACAGATGACAGATGACAGATGACAGATGACAAATGACAGATGACCGATGACAGATGACAGATGACAGATGACAGATGACAGATGACAGATGACAGATGACAGATGACTGATGACAGATGACAGATGACAGATGACAGATGACAGATGACCGATGACAAATGACAGACGACAGATGACAGATGACAGATGACAGATGACAGATTACAGATGACAGATGATAGACGACAAGTGACATACGACAGATGACAGATGACAGATGACAAATGACAGGTGACAGATGTCTGATGACAGATGACAGATGACAAATGACAGATGACAAATGACAGATGACAGATGACATATGACAGATGACAGATGACAAATCACAGATGACAGATGACAGATGACAGATGACAGATGACAGATGACAGATGACAGATGACAGATGACAGATGACAGATGACTGATGACAGATGACAGATGACAGATGACCGATGGCAAATGACAGACGACAGATGACAGATGACAGATGACAGATGACAGATGACAGATGACAGATGATAGACGACAAGTGACATACGACAGATGACAGATAACAGATGACAGATGACAGATGACAAATGACAGATGACAGATAACAGATGATAGATGACAGATGACAGATGACAGATGACAGATGACAGATGACAGATGACACATGACAGATGACCGATGACAGATGACAGATGACAGATGACAGATGACAGATGACAGATGACAGATGACAGATGACAGATGACAGATGACAGATGACAGATGACAGATTACTGATGACAGATGACAGATGACAGATGACAGATGACCGATGACAAATGACAGACGACAGATGAGAGATGACAGATGACAGATGACAGATGACAGGCGACAGATGACAGATGACAGATGACAGATGACAGATGACAGATGACAGATGACAGATTATAGATGACAGATGACAGATGACAGATGATAGATGACAGATGAGAGACGAAAGACGACAGATGACAGATAACAGATGACATATGACAGATGATAGAGGACAGGTGACAGGTAACATATGACAGGTCACAGATGACAGATGACAGATGACAGATGACAGGTGACAGGTGACATATGATAGGTCACAGATGACAGATGACAGATGACAGATGACAGACGACAGATGACAGATGACAGATGACAGATGACAGATGACAGATGACAGATGACTGATGACAGATGACAGATGACAGATGACAGATGACAGATGACAGTTGACAGATGACAGATGACAGATGACAGATGACAGATAACAGATGACAGATGACAGATGACAGATGACAGATGACAGATGACAGAAGACGGATGACAGATGACAGACGACAGATGACAGATGACAAATGACAGAGGATAGTTGACAGATGACAGATGACAGATGACAAATGACACATGGGAGATGACTGATGACAGATGACAGATGACAGATGACAGACGACAGATGACAGATGACAGATGACAGAAGACAGATGACAGTTGACAGATGACAGATGACAGATGACAGATGACAGATGACAGATGATAGATGACAGATGACAGATGACAGATGACAGATAACAGATGACAGATGACAGATGACAGATGACAGATTACAGATGACAGATGACAGATGACAGATGACAGATGACAGATGACAGATGACAGATGACAGGTGGCAGATGACAGATGACAGATGGCAGATTAAACATGACACATGGCAGAGGACATATGACAGATGACAGATGACAGATGACAGATGAAAGATGACAGATGACAGATGACAGATGACAGATGACAGATGACAGATGACAGATGACAGATGACAGATGACAGATGACAGATGACAGATGACAGATGACAGATGACAGATGACAGATGACAGATGACAGATGACAGATGACAGATGGCAGATGATAGACGACAGGTGACAGGTGACATACGACAGATGACAGATAACAGATGGCAGATGGCAGATGACAGATGACAAATGACAGATGACAGATGACAGATGACAGATGACAGATGACAGATGACAGATGACAGATGACAGATGACAGATGACAGATGACAGATGACAGATGACAGATGACAGATGACAGATGACAGATGACAGATGACAGATGACAGATGACAAATGACAGATGACAAATGACAGATGATAGATGACAGATGACCGATGACAAATGACAGACGACAGATGACAGATGACAGATGACAGATGATAGACGACAGGTGACAGGTGACATACGACAGATGACAGATAACAGATGGCAGATGGCAGATGACAGATGACAAATGACAGATGACAGATAACAGATAACAGATGACAGATGACAGATGATAGACGACAGGTGTCATATGACAGATGACAGATAACAGATGAATGATGACAGATGACAGATGACAGATGACAGATGACAGATGACAGATGACAGATGACAGATGACAGATGACAGATGACAGATGACAGATGACAGATGACAGATGACAGATGACAGATGACTGATGACAGATGACAGATGACCGATGACAAATGACAGACGACAGATGACAGATGACAGATGACACATGACACATGGCAGATGACACATGACTGATGACAGATGACAGATGACGGATGACAGATGACAAATGACAGTTGACAGACGACAGATGGCAATTGACATATGACAGATGACATATGACAGAAGACAGATGACAAATGACAGGTGACAGATGTCTGATGACAGATGACAGATGGCAGATGAGAGATGACAAATGACAGATGACAGATGACAGATGACAGATGATGACAGATGACAGAAGACGGATGACAGATGACAGATGACAGACGATAGATGACAGATGACAAATGACAGAGGATAGTTGACAGATGACAGATGACACATGACACATGGCAGATGACTGATGACTGATGACAGATGACAGATGACAGATGACAGACGACAGATGACAGATGACAGATGACAGATGACAGATGACAGATGACAGATGACAGATGATAGATGACAGATGACAGATGACAGATGATAGATGACAGATGAGAGACGAAAGACGACAGATGACAGATAACAGATGACAGATGACAGATGATAGAGGACAGGTGACAGGTAACATATGACAGGTCACAGATGACAGATGACAGATGACAGATGACAGGTGACAGGTGACATATGATAGGTCACAGATGACAGATGACAGATGACAGATGACAGACGACAGATGACAGATGACAGATGACAGATGACAGATGACAGATGACAGATGACAGATGACAGATGACAGATGACAGATGACAGATGACAGATGACAGTTGACAGATGACAGATGACAGATGACAGATGACAGATAACAGATGACAGATGACAGATGACAGATGACAGATGACAGAAGACGGATGACAGATGACAGACGACAGATGACAGATGACAAATGACAGAAGATAGTTTACAGATGACAGATGACAGATGACAAATGACACATGGGAGATGACTGATGACAGATGACAGATGACAGACGACAGATGACAGATGACAGAAGACAGATGACAGTTGACAGATGACAGATGACAGATGACAGATGACAGATGACAGATGACAGATGATAGATGACAGATGACAGATGACAGATAACAGATGACAGATAACAGATGACAGATGACAGATTACAGATGACAGATGACAGATGACAGATGACAGATGACAGATGACAGATGACAGATGACAGGTGGCAGATGACAGATGACAGATGGTAGATTAAACATGACACATGGCAGATGACATATGACAGATGACATATGACAGATGACAGATGAAAGATGAAAGATGACAGATGACAGATGACAGATGACAGATGACAGATGACAGATGACAGATGACAGATGACAGATGACAGATGACAGATGACAGATGACAGATGACAGATGACAGATGACAGATGACAGATGACAGATGACAGATGATAGATGACAGATGACCGATGACAAATGACAGACGACAGATGACAGATGACAGATGGCAGATGATAGACGACAGGTGACAGGTGACATACGACAGATGACAGATAACAGATGGCAGATGGCAGATGACAGATGACAAATGACAGAAGACAGATGACAGATGACAGATGACAGATGACAGATGACAGATGACAGATGACAGATGACAGATGACAGATGACAGATGACAGATGACAGATGACAGATGACAGATGACAGATGACAGATGACAGATGACAGATGACAGATGACAGATGACAGATGACAGATGACAGATGACAGATGACAGATGATAGATGACAGATGACCGATGACAAATGACAGACGACAGATGACAGATGACAGATGGCAGATGATAGACGACAGGTGACAGGTGACATACGACAGATGACAGATAACAGATGGCAGATGGCAGATGACAGATGACAAATGACAGAAGACAGATGACAGATGACAGATGACAGATGACAGATGACAGATGACAGATGACAGATGACAGATGACAGATGACAGATGACAGATGACAAATGACAGATGACAAATGACAGATGATAGATGACAGATGACCGATGACAAATGACAGACGACAGATGACAGATGACAGATGACAGATGATAGACGACAGGTGACAGGTGACATACGACAGATGACAGATAACAGATGGCAGATGGCAGATGACAGATGACAAATGACAGATGACAGATAACAGATAACAGATGACAGATGACAGATGATAGACGACAGGTGTCATATGACAGATGACAGATAACAGATGAATGATGACAGATGACAGATGACAGATGACAGATGACAGATGACAGATGACAGATGACAGACGACAGATGACAGATGACAGATGACAGATGACAGACGACAGG
Organism: Condylostylus longicornis; assembly: GCF_029603195.1. NCBI lineage: Eukaryota > Metazoa > Arthropoda > Insecta > Diptera > Dolichopodidae > Condylostylus > Condylostylus longicornis. Next base: position 514,105 of record NW_026578010.1, read on the forward strand.
TGACAGATGACAGATGACAGATGACAGATGACACATTGCACATGGCAGATGTTAGATGACAGATGGCAGATGACAAATGACAGTTGACAGACGACAGAATGCAATTGACAGATGACAGATGACAAATGACAAATGGCAGATTACAGATGACTGATGACTGATGACAGATGACAAATGACTGTTGACAGACGACAGATGACAATTGACAGATGACAGAAGACAGATGACAGATGACAGATGGCAGACAACAGATGACAGATGACAGATGACGGATGACAGATGACAGATGACAGATCACAGATGACAGATGAAAGATGACAGATGACAGGTGACACATGACACATGACAGTTGACAGACGACAGATGACAATTGACAGATGACAGATGACAGATGACAGATGACACATGACACATGGCAGATGACACATGACTGATGACAGATGACAGATGACGGATGACAGATGACAAATGACAGTTGACAGACGACAGATGGCAATTGACATATGACAGATGACATATGACAGAAGACAGATGACAAATGACAGATGACAGATGACAGATGACAGATGACAGATGACAGATGACAGATGACAGATGACAGATGACAGATGACAGATGACAGATGACTGATGACAGATGACAGATGACAGATGACAGATGACCGATGACAAATGACAGACGACAGATGACAGATGACAAATGACAGACGACAGATGACAGATGACAGATGACAGATGACAGATGACAGATGACAGATGACAGATGACAGATTACAGATGACAGATGATAGACGACAAGTGACATACGACAGATGACAGATAACAGATGACAGATGACAGATGACAAATGACAGATGACAGATAACATATGACAAATGACAGACGACAGATGTCTGATGACAGATGACAGATGGCAGATGAGAGATGACAAATGACAGATGACAGATGACAGATGACAGATGACAGATGACAGATGACAGATGACAGATGACAGATGACAGATGACAGATGACAGATGACAGATGACAGATGACAGATGACAGATGACAGATGACAGATGACAGATGACAGATGACAGATGACTGATGGCAGATGACAGATGACAGATGACAGATGACCGATGACAAATGACAGACGACAGATGACAGATGACAGATGACAGATGACAGATGACAGATGACAGATGACCGATGACAAATGACAGACGACAGATGACAGATGACAGATGACAGATGATAGACGACAGGTGACAGGTGACATACGACAGATGACAGATAACAGATGGCAGATGGCAGATGACAGATGACAAATGACAGATGACAGATAACAGATAACAGATGACAGATGACAGATGATAGACGACAGGTGTCATATGACAGATGACAGATAACAGATGAATAATGACAGATGACAGATGACAGATGACAGATGACAGATGACAGATGACAGATGACAGACGACAGATGACAGATGACAGATGACAGATGACAGACGACAGGTGACAGATGACAGATGACAGATGACAGATGACACATTGCACATGGCAGATGTTAGATGACAGATGGCAGATGACAAATGACAGTTGACAGACGACAGAATGCAATTGACAGATGACAGATGACAAATGACAAATGGTAGATTACAGATGACTGATGACTGATGACAGATGACAAATGACTGTTGACAGACGACAGATGACAATTGACAGATGACAGAAGACAGATGACAGATGACAGATGGCAGACAACAGATGACAGATGACAGATGACGGATGACAGATGACAGATGACAGATCACAGATGACAGATGAAAGATGACAGATGACAGGTGACACATGACACATGACAGTTGACAGACGACAGATGACAATTGACAGATGACCGATGACAAATGACAGACGACAGATGACAGATGACAGATGACAGATGATAGACGACAGGTGACAGGTGACATACGACAGATGACAGATAACAGATGGCAGATGGCAGATGACAGATGACAAATGACAGATGACAGATAACAGATAACAGATGACAGATGACAGATGATAGACGACAGGTGTCATATGACAGATGACAGATAACAGATGAATGATGACAGATGACAGATGACAGATGACAGATGACAGATGACAGATGGCAGATGACAAATGACAGTTGACAGACGACAGAATGCAATTGACAGATGACAGATGACAAATGACAAATGGCAGATTACAGATGACTGATGACTGATGACAGATGACAAATGACTGTTGACAGACGACAGATGACAATTGACAGATGACAGAAGACAGATGACAGATGACAGATGGCAGACAACAGATGACAGATGACAGATGACGGATGACAGATGACAGATCACAGATGACAGATGAAAGATGACAGATGACAGGTGACACATGACACATGACAGTTGACAGACGACAGATGACAATTGACAGATGACAGATGACAGATGACAGATGACACATGACACATGGCAGATGACACATGACTGATGACAGATGACAGATGACGGATGACAGATGACAAATGACAGTTGACAGACGACAGATGGCAATTGACATATGACAGATGACATATGACAGAAGACAGATGACAAATGACAGATGACAGATGACAGATGACAGATGACAGATGACAGATGACAGATGACAGATGACAGATGACAGATGACAGATGATAGATGACTGATGACAGATGACAGATGACAGATGACAGATGACCGATGACAAATGACAGACGACAGATGACAGATGACAAATGACAGACGACAGATGACAGATGACAGATGACAGATGACAGATGACAGATGACAGATGACAGATGACAGATTACAGATGACAGATGATAGACGACAAGTGACATACGACAGATGACAGATAACAGATGACAGATGACAGATGACAAATGACAGATGACAGATAACAGATGACAAATGACAGACGACAGATGTCTGATGACAGATGACAGATGGCAGATGAGAGATGACAAATGACAGATGACAGATGACAGATGACAGATGACAGATGACAGATGACAGATGACAGATGACAGATGACAGATGACAGATGACAGATGACAGATGACAGATGACAGATGACAGATGACAGATGACAGATGACAGATGACAGATGACTGATGACAGATGACAGATGACAGATGACAGATGACAGATGACCGATGACAAATGACAGACGACAGATGACAGATGACAGATGACAGATGACAGATGACAGATGACAGATGACAGATGACAGATTACAGATGACAGATGATAGACGACAAGTGACATACGACAGATGACAGATAACAGATGACAGATGACAGATGACAAATGACAGATGACAGATAACAGATGACAGATGACAGATGACAGATGATAGATGACAGATGACAGATGACAGATGACAGATGACAGACGACAAGTGACATACGACAGATGACAGATAACAGATGACAGATGACAGATGACAAATGACAGATGACAGATAACAGATGACAAATGACAGACGACAGATGTCTGATGACAGATGACAGATGGCAGATGAGAGATGACAAATGACAGATGACAGATGACAGATGACAGATGACAGATGACAGGTGACAGATGACAGATGACAGATTACAGATGACAGATGACAGATGACAGATGACAGATGACAGATGACAGATGACAGATGACAGATGACAGATGACAGATGACAGATGACTGATGACAGATGACAGATGACAGATGACAGATGACCGATGACAAATGACAGACGACAGATGACAGATGACAGATGACAGATGACAGATGACAGATGACAGATGACAGATGACAGATTACAGATGACAGATGATAGACGACAAGTGACATACGACAGATGACAGATAACAGATGACAGATGACAGATGACAAATGACAGATGACAGATGACAGATGATAGATGACAGATGACAGATGACAGATGACAGATGACAGATGACAGATGACAGATGACAGATGACCGATGACAGATGACAGATGACAGATGACAGATGACAGATGACAGATGACAGATAACAGATGACAGATGACAGATGACAGATGACAGATGACAGATGACTGATGACAGATGACAGATGACAGATGACAGATGACAGATGACAGATGACCGATGACAAATGACAGACGACAGATGACAGATGACAGATGACAGATGACAGATGACAGATGACAGATGATAGACGACAGGTGACATACGACAGATGACAGATAACAGATGATAGATGACAGATGACAAATGACAGATGACAGATAACAGATGATAGACGACAGGTGTCATATGACAGATGACAGATAACAGATGAATGATGACAGATGACAGATGACAGATGACAGATGACAGATGACAGATGACAGATGACAGATGACAGATGACAGATGACAGATGACAGATGACAGATGACAGATGACAGATGACAGATGACAGATGACAGATGACAGATGACAGATGACAGATGACAGATGACAGATGACAGATGACAGATGACTGATGACAGATGACAGATGACAGATGACCGATGACAGATGACAGATGACAGATGACAGATGACAGATGACAGATGACAGATGACAGATGACAGATGACAGATGACAGATGACAGATGACAGATGACTGATGACAGATGACAGATGACCGATGACAAATGACAGACGACAGATGACAGATGACAGATGACAGATGACAGATGACAGATGACAGATGATAGACGACAGGTGACATACGACAGATGACAGATAACAGATGACAGATGACAGATGACAAATGACAGATGACAGAAAACAGATGATAGACGACAGGTGTCATATGACAGATGACAGATAACAGATGAATGATGACAGATGACAGATGACAGATGACAGATGACAGATGACAGATGACAGATGACAGATGACAGATGACAGATGACAGATGACAGATGACAGATGACAGATGACAGATGACAGATGACAGATGACAGATGACAGATGACAGATGACAGATGACAGATGACAGTGACAGATGACAGATGACAGATGACAGATGACAGATGACAGATGACAGATGACAGATGACAGATGACAGATGACAGATGACAGATGACAGATGACAGATGACAGATGAGAGATGACAGATGACAGATGACAGATGACAAATGACAAATGACAGATGACAGATGACAGATGACAAATGACAAATGACAGATGACAGATGACAGATGACAGATGACAGATGACAGATGATAGACGACAGGTGACATACGACAGATGACAGATAACAGATGACAGATGACAGATGACAAATGACAGATGACAGATAACAGATGATAGACGACAGGTGTCATATGACAGATGACAGATAACAGATGAATGATGACAGATGACAGATGACAGATGACAGATGACAGATGACAGATGACAGATGACAGATGACAGATGACAGATGACAGATGACAGATGACAGATGACAGATGAGAGACGAAAGACGACAGATTACAGATGACAGATAACAGATGACAGATGACAGTTGACAGATGATAGAGGACAGGTGACAGGTGACATATGATAGGTCACAGATGACAGATGACAGATGACAGATGACAGATGACAGGTGACAGGTGACATATGACAGATGACAGATGACAGATGACAGATGACAGATGACAGATGACAGATGACAGATGACAGATGAGAGACGAAAGACGACAGATTACAGATGACAGATAACAGATGACAGATGACAGTTGACAGATGATAGAGGACAGGTGACAGGTGACATATGATAGGTCACAGATGACAGATGACAGATGACAGATGACAGGTGACAGGTGACATATGATAGGTCACAAATGACAGATGACAGATGACAGATGACAGATGACAGATGACAGATGAATGATGACAGATGACAGATGACAGATGACAGATGACAGATGACAGATGACAGATGAGAGACGAAAGACGACAGATTACAGATGACAGATGACAGATGACAGATGACAGATGACAGATGACAGATGACAGATGACAGATGACAGATGACAGATGACAGATGACAGATGACAGATGACAGATGACAGATGACAGATGACAGATGACAGATGACAGATGACAGATGACAGATGACAGATGACAGATGACAGATGACAGATGACAGATGAGAGACGAAAGACGACAGATTACAGATGACAGATAACAGATGACAGATGACAGTTGACAGATGATAGAGGACAGGTGACAGGTGACATATGATAGGTCACAGATGACAGATGACAGATGACAGATGACAGATGACAGGTGACAGGTGACATATGATAGGTCACAAATGACAGATGACAGATGACAGATGACAGATGACAGATGACAGATGAATGATGACAGATGACAGATGACAGATGACAGATGACAGATGACAGATGACAGATGACAGATGACAGATGACAGATGACAGATGACAGATGACAGATGACAGATGACAGATGACAGATGACAGATGACAGATGACAGATGACAGATGACAGATGACAGATGACAGATGACAGATGACAGATGACAGATGAGAGACGAAAGACGACAGATTACAGATGACAGATAACAGATGACAGATGACAGTTGACAGATGATAGAGGACAGGTGACAGGTGACATATGATAGGTCACAGATGACAGATGACAGATGACAGATGACAGGTGACAGGTGACAGGTGACATATGATAGGTCACAAATGACAGATGACAGATGACAGATGACAGATGACAGATGACAGATGACAGATGACAGATGACAGATGACAGATGACAGATGACAGATGACAGATGACAGATGACAGATGACAGATGACAAATGATAGATGACAGATGACAGATGATAGATGACAGATGAGAGACGAAAGACGACAGATTACAGATGACAGATAACAGATGACAGATGACAGATGACAGATGACAGATGACAGGTGACAGGTGACATATGATAGGTCACAAATGACAGATGACAGATGACAGATGACAGATGACAGATGACAGATGACAGATGACAGATGACAGATGACAGATGACAGATGACAGACGACAGATGACAGATGACAAATGACAGAGGATAGTTGACAGATGACAGATGACACATGACACATGGCAGATGACTGATGACTGATGACAGATGACAGATGACAGATGACAGATGACAGATGACAGATGACAGATGACAGATGATAGACGACAGGTGACATACGACAAATGACAGATAACAGATGACAGATGACAGATGACAAATGACAGATGACAGATAACAGATGATAGACGACAGGTGTCATATGACAGATGACAGATAACAGATGAATGATGACAGATGACAGATGACAGATGACAGATGACAGATGACAGATGACAGATGACAGATGACAGATGACAGATGACAGATGACAGATGACAGATGACAGATGACAGATGACAGATGACAGATGACAGATGACAGATGACAGATGACAGATGACAGATGACAGATGACAGATGACAGATGACAGATGACAGATGACAGATGACAGTGACAGATGACAGATGACAGATGACAGATGACAGATGACAGATGACAGATGACAGATGACAGATGACAGATGACAGATGACAGATGACAGATGACAGATGACAGATGACAGATGACAGATGACAGATGACAGATGACTGATGGCAGATGACAGATGACAGATGACAGATGACCGATGACAAATGACAGACGACAGATGACAGATGACAGATGACAGATGACAGATGATAGACGACAGGTGACATACGACAGATGACAGATAACAGATGACAGATGACAGATGACAAATGACAGATAACAGATGATAGACGACAGGTGTCATATGACAGATGACAGATAACAGATGAATGATGACAGATGACAGATGACAGATGACAGATGACAGATGACAGATGACAGATGACAGATGACAGATGACAGATGACAGATGACAGATGACAGATGACAGATGACAGATGACAGATGACAGATGACAGATGACAGATGGCAGATGACAGATGACATATGACAGAAGACAGATGACAGATGACAGATGACAGATGACAGATGTCTGATGACAGATGGCAGATGACAGATGACAGATGACAGATGACAGATGACAGATGACAGATGACAGATGACAGATGACAGATGACAGATGACAGATGACAGATGACAGATGACAGATGACAGATGACAGATGACATATGACAGATGACAGATGACAGATGACAGATGACAAATGAAAAATTACAAACGACAGATGACAAATGACAAATGACAGATGACAGATGACAGATGCCAGATGACAGATGACAGATGACAGATGACAGATGATAGATGACAGATGACAGATGACAGATGACAGATGACAGATGAAAGATGACAGATGACAGATGACAGATGACAGATGACAGATGACAGATGACAGATGACAGATGACAGATGACAGATGACAGATGACCGATGACAGATGACAGATGACAGATGACAGATGACAGATGACAGATGACAGATGACAGATGACACATGACAGATGACAGATGACCGGTGACAAATGACAGACGACAGATGACAGATGACAGATGACTGATGATAAACGACAGGTGACATACGACAGATGACAGATAACAGATGACAGATGACAGATGACAAATGACAGATGACAGATAACAGATAACAGATGACAGATGACAGATGATAGACGACAGGTGTCATATGACAGATGACGGATAACAGATGAGTGATGACAGATGACAGATGACAGATGACAGATGACAGATGACAGATGACAGATGACAGATGACAGATGACAGATGACAGATGACAGATGACAGATGACATATGACAGATGACATATTACAGATGACAGATGACAGATGACAGATGACAGATGACAGATGACAGATGACAGATGACAGATGACAAATGACAGATGGCAAATGACTGTTGATAGACGACAGATGACAATTGACATATGACAGATGACATATGACAGAAGACAGATGACAGATGACAGATGTCTGATGACAGATGACAGATGGCAGATGAGAGATGACAGATGACAGATGACAGATGACAGATGACAGATGACAGATGACAGATGACAGATGACAGATGACACATGACAGATGACAGATGACAGATGACATATGACAGATGACAGATGACATATGACAGATGACAGATGACAGATGACAAATGACACATGGCAGATAACAGATGACTGATGACTGATGACAGATGACAGATGACAAACGACAGATGACAAATGACTGTTGACAGACGACAGATGACAATTGACCTATGACAGATGACATATGACAGAAGACAGATGACAGATGACAGATGACAGATGTCTGATGACAGATGACAGATGGCAGATGAGAGATGAGAGATGACAGATGACAGATGACAGATGACAGATGACAGATGACAGATGACAGATGACAGATGACAAATGAAAAATGACAAACGACAGATGACAAATGACAGATGACAGATGACAGATGACAGATGACAGATGACAGATGACAGATGACAGATGACAGATGACAGATGACAGATGACAGATGACAGATGACAGATGACAGATCACAGATGACAGATGACAGATGACAGATGACCGGTGACAAATGACAGACGGCAGATGACAGATGACAGATGATAGACGACAGGTGACATACGACAGATGACAGATAACAGATGACAGATGACAGATGACAAATGACAGATGACAGATAACAAATAACAGATGACAGATGACAGATGATAGACGACAGGTGTCATATGACAGATGACAGATAACAGATGAGTGATGACAGATGACAGATGACAGATGTCAGATGACAGATGACAGATGACAGATGACAGATGATAGACGACAGGTGACAGGTGACATACGACAGATGACAGATAACAGATGGCAGATGGCAGATGACAGATGACAAATGACAGATGAAAGATAACAGATAACAAATGACAGATGACAGATGTTAGATGACAGGTGTCATATGACAGATGACAGATAACAGATGAATGATGACAGATGACAGATGACAGATGACAGATGACAGATGACAGATGACAGATGACATATGACAGATGTTAGATGACAGATGGCAGATGACAAATGACAGTTGACAGACGACAGATGACAATTGACAGATGACAGATGACAAATGACAAATGGCAGATTACAGATGACTGATGACTGATGACAGATGACAAATGACTGTTGACAGACGACAGATGACAATTGACAGATGACAGATGACAGATGACAGATGACAGATGACAGATGACAGATGACAGATGACGGATGACAGATGACAGATGACAGATCACAGATGACAGATGACAGATGAAAGACGACAGATGACAGGTGACACATGACACATGACAGTTGACAGACGACAGATGACAATTGACAGACGACAGATGACAGATGACATATAACACATGGCAGATGACAGATGACTGATGACAGATGACAGATGACGGATGACAGATGACAAATGACAGTTGACAGACGACAGATGGCAATGGACATATGACAGATGACATATGACAGAAGACAGATGACAAATGACAGATGACAGATGTCTGATGACAGATGACAGATGGCAGATGAGAGATGACAGATGACAGATGACAGATGACAGATGACAGATGACAGATAACAGATGACAGATGACAGATGACAGATGACAGATGACAGATGACAGATGACAGATGACAGATGACAATTGAAAAATGACAAACGACAGATGACAAATGACAGATGACAGATGACAAATGACAGATGACAGATGACAGATGACAGATGACAGATGACAGATGACAGATGACAGATGACAGATGACAGATGACAGATGACAGATGACAGATGACAGATGACAGATGACAGATGACAGATGACAGATGACAGATGACAGATGACAGATGACAGATGACAGATGACAGATGACAGATGACAGATGACAGATGACAGATGACAGATGACAGATGACAGATGACAGATGACAGATGACTGATGACAGATGACAGATGACAGATGACAGATGACCGATGACAAATGACAGACGACAGATGACAGATGACAGATGACAGATGACAGATGACAGATGACAGATGAGGGATGACAGATGACAGATGAGAGATGACAGATGATAGACGACAGGTGACATACGACAGATGACAGATAACAGATGACAGATGACAGATGACAAATGACAGATGTCAGATAACAGATGATAGACGACAGGTGTCATATGACAGATGACAGATAACAGATGAATGATGACAGATGACAGATGACAGATGACAGATGACAGATGACAGATGACAGATGACAGATGACAAATGACAGATGACAGATGACAGATGACAGATGACAGATGACAGATGACAGATGACAGATGACAGATGACAGATGACAGATGACAGATGACAGATGACAGATGACATATGACAGATGACAGATGACAGATGACAGATGACAAATGACAAATGACAGATGACAGATTACAGATAACAGATGACAAATGACAAATGACAGATGACAGATGACAGATGACAGATGACAGATGACAGATGACAGATGACAGATGACAGATGACAGATGACAGATGACATATGACAGATGACAGATGACAGATGACAGATGACAGATGACAGATGACAGATGACAGATGACAGATGACAGATGACAGATGACAGATGACAGATGACAGATGACAGATGACAGATGACAGATAACAGATGACAGATGACAGATGACAGATGACAGAAGACGGATGACAGATGACAGATGACAGACGACAGATGACAGATGACAAATGACAGAGGATAGTTGACAGATGACAGATGACACATGACACATGGCAGATGACTGATGACTGATGACAGATGACAAATGACAGAGGATAGTTGACAGATGACAGATGACACATGACACATGGCAGATGACTGATGACTGATGACAGATGACAGATGACAGATGACAGATGACAGACGACAGATGACAGATGACAGATGACAGATGACAGATGACAGATGACAGATGACAGATGACAGATGACAGATGATAGATGACAGATGACAGATGATAGGTGACAGATGAGAGACGAAAGACGACAGATGACAGATAACACATGACAGATGACAGATGATAGAGGACAGGTGACAGGTAACATATGACAGGTCACAGATGACAGATGACAGATGACAGATGACAGGTGACAGGTGACATATGATAGGTCACAGATGACAGATGACAGATGACAGACGACAGATGACAGATGACAGATGACAGATGACAGATGACAGATGACAGATGACAGATGACAGATGACAGATGACAGATGACAGATGACAGATGACAGATGACAGATGACAGTTGACAGATGACAGATGACAGATGACAGATGACAGATAACAGATGACAGATGACAGATGACAGATGACAGATGACAGAAGACGGATGACAGATGACAGACGACAGATGACAGATGACAAATGACAGAGGATAGTTGACAGATGACAGATGACAGATGACAAATGACACATGGGAGATGACTGATGACAGATGACAGATGACAGATGACAGACGACAGATGACAGATGACAGATGACAGAAGACAGATGACAGTTGACAGATGACAGATGACAGATGACAGATGACAGATGACAGATGACAGATGATAGATGACAGATGACAGATGACAGATGACAGATAACAGATGACAGATGACAGATGACAGATGACAGATTACAGATGACAGATGACAGATGACAGATGACAGATGACAGATGACAGATGACAGATGACAGATGACAGGTGGCAGATGACAGATGACAGATGGCAGATTAAACATGACACATGGCAGATGACATATGACAGATGACAGATGACAGATGACAGATGAAAGATGACAGATGACAGATGACAGATGACAGATGACAGATGACAGATGACAGATGACAGATGACAGATGACAGATGACAGATGACAGATGACAGATGACAGATGACAGATGACAGATGACAGATGACAGATGACAGATGACAGATGACAGATGACAGATGACAGATGACAGATGATAGATGACAGATGACCGATGACAAATGACAGACGACAGATGACAGATGACAGATGGCAGATGATAGACGACAGGTGACAGGTGACATACGACAGATGACAGATAACAGATGGCAGATGGCAGATGACAGATGACAAATGACAGATGACAGATGACAGATGACAGATGACAGATGACAGATGACAGATGACAGATGACAGATGACAGATGACAGATGACAGATGACAGATGACAGATGACAAATGACAGATGACAAATGACAGATGATAGATGACAGATGACCGATGACAAATGACAGACGACAGATGACAGATGACAGATGACAGATGATAGACGACAGGTGACAGGTGACATACGACACATGACAGATAACAGATGGCAGATGGCAGATGACAGATGACAAATGACAGATGACAGATAACAGATAACAGATGACAGATGACAAATGATAGACGACAGGTGTCATATGACAGATGACAGATAACAGATGAATGATGACAGATGACAGATGACAGATGACAGATGACAGATGACAGATGACAGAAGACAGATGACAGATGACAGATGGCAGATGACAAATGACAGTTGACAGACGACAGAATGCAATTGACAGATGACAGATGACAAATGACAAATGGCAGATTACAGATGACTGATGACTGATGACAGATGACAAATGACTGTTGACAGACGACAGATGACAATTGACAGATGACAGATGACAGATGACAGATGACAGATGACAGATGGCAGACAACATATGACAGATGACAGATGACGGATGTCAGATGACAGATCACAGATGACAGATGAAAGATGACAGATGACAGGTGACACATGACACATGACAGTTGACAGACGACAGATGACAATTGACAGATGACAGTTGACAGATGACAGATGACACATGACACATGGCAGATGACACATGACTGATGACAGATGACAGATGACGGATGACAGATGACAAATGACAGTTGACAGACGACAGATGGCAATTGACATATGACAGATGACAGATGACAGAAGACAGATGACAAATGACAGGTGGCAGATGTCTGATGACAGATGACAGATGGCAGATGAGAGATGACAAATGACAGATGACAGATGACAGATGACAGATGACAGATGACAGATGACAGATGACAGATGACAGATGACAGATGACAGATGACAGATGACAGATGACAGATGACAGATGACAGATGACAGATGACAGATGACTGATGACAGATGACAGATGACAGATGACCGATGACAAATGACAGACGACAGATGACAGATGACAGATGACAGATGACAGATGACAGATGACAGATGACAGATGACAGATGATAGACGACAAGTGACATACGACAGATGACAGATAACAGATGACAGATGACAGATGACAAATGACAGATGACAGATAACAGATGATAGATGACAGATGACAGATGACAGATGACAGATGACAGATGATAGATGACAGATGACAGATGACCGATGACAGATGACAGATGACAGATGACAGATGACAGATGACAGATGACAGATGACAGATGACAGATGACAGATGACAGATGACAGATGACAGATGACAGATGACAGATGACAGATGACTGATGACAGATGACAGATGACAGATGACAGATGACCGATGACAAATGGCAGACGACAGATGACAGATGACAGATGACAGATGACAGATGACAGATGACAGATGACAGATGACTGATGAGAGATGACAGATGACAGATGACCGATGACAAATGACAGACGACAGATGACAGATGACAGATGACAGATGACAGATGACAGATGACAGATGACAGATGACAGATGACAGATGACAGATGACAGATGACAGATGACAGATGACAGATGACAGATGATAGACGACAGGTGACATACGACAGATGACAGATAACAGATGATAGATGACTGATGACAAATGACAGATGACAGATAACAGATGATAGACGACAGGTGTCATATGACAGATGACAGATAACAGATGAATGATGACAGATGACAGATGACAGATGACAGATGACAGATGACAGATGACAGATGACAGATGACAGATGACAGATGACAGATGACAGATGACAGATGACAGATGACAGATGACAGATGACAGATGACAGATGACAGATGACAGATGACAGATGACAGATGACAGATGACAGATGACAGATGACAGATGACAGATGACAGATGACTGATGACAGATGACAGATGACAGATGACCGATGACAAATGACAGACGACAGATGACAGATGACAGATGACAGATGACAGATGACAGATGACAGATGACAGATGACAGATGACAGATGACAGATGACAGATGACAGATGACAGATGACAGATGACAGATGACAGATGACTGATGACAGATGACAGATGACAGATGACAGATGACCGATGACAAATGACAGACGACAGATGACAGATGACAGATGACAGATGACAGATGATAGACGACAGGTGACATACGACAGATGACAGATAACAGATGACAGATGACAGATGACAAATGACAGATGACAGATAACAGATGAATGATGACAGATGACAGATGACAGATGACAGATGACAGATGACAGATGACAGATGACAGATGACAGATGACAGATGACAGATGACAGATGACAGATGACAGATGACAGATGACAGATGAAAGATGACAGATGACAGGTGACACATGACACATGACAGTTGACAGACGACAGACGACAGATGACAATTGACAGATGACAGATGACAGATGACAGATGACAGATGACAGATGACAGATGATAGACGACAGGTGACATACGACAGATAACAGATGACAGATGACAGATGACAAATGACAGATGACAGATAACAGATGATAGACGACAGGTGTCATATGACAGATGACAGATAACAGATGAATGATGACAGATGACACATGACAGATGACAGATGACAGATGACAGATGACAGATGACAGATGACAGATGACAGATGACAGATGACAGATGACAGATGACAGATGACAGATGAAAGATGACAGATGACAGGTGACACATGACACATGACAGTTGACAGACGACAGATGACAATTGACAGATGACAGATGACAGATGACAGATGACAAATGAAAAATGACAAACGACAGATGACAAATGACAAATGACAGATGACAGATGACAAATGACAGATGACAGATGACAGATGACAGATGACAGATGACAGATGACAGATGACAGATGACAGATGACAGATGACAGATGACAGATGACAGATGACAGATGACAGATGACAGATGACAGATGACAGATGACAGATGACAGATGACAGATGACAGATGACAGATGACAGATGACAGATGACAGATCACAGATGACAGATGACAGATGACAGATGACAGATGACAGATGACAGATGACAGATGACAGATGACAGATGACAGATGACTGATGACAGATGACAGATGACCGATGACAAATGACAGACGACAGATGACAGATGACAGATGACAGATGACAGATGACAGATGACAGATGACAGATGACAGATGATAGACGACAGGTGACATACGACAGATGACAGATAACAGATGACAGATGACAGATGACAAATGACAGATGACAGAAAACAGATGATAGACGACAGGTGTCATATGACAGATAACAGATAACAGATGAATGATGACAGATGACAGATGACAGATGACAGATGACAGATGACAGATGACAGATGACAGATGACAGATGACAGATGACAGATGACAGATGACAGATGACAGATGACAGATGACAGATGACAGATGACAGATGACAGATGACAGATGACAGATGACAGATGACAGATGACAGATGACAGTGACAGATGACAGATGACAGATGACAGATGACAGATGATAGATGACAGATGACAGATGACAGATGATAGATGACAGATGAGAGACGAAAGACGACAGATGACAGATGACAGATAACAGATGACAGATGATAGTTGACAGATGATAGAGGACAGGTGACAGGTGACATATGATAGGTCACAGATGACAGATGACAGATGACAGATGACAGATGACAGGTGACAAATGACAAATGACAGATGACAGATGACAGATGACAAATGACAAATGACAGATGACAGATGACAGATGACAGATGACAGATGACAGATGACAAATGATAGATGACAGATGACAGATGACAGATGACAGATGACAGATGACAGATGACAGATGACAGATGACAGATGACAGATGACAGATGACAGATGACAGATGACAGATGACAGATGACAGATGACAGATGACAGATGACAGATGACAGATGACAGATGACAGATGACAAATGACAAATGACAGATGACAGATGACAGATGACAAATGACAAATGACAGATGACAGATGACAGATGACAGATGACAGATGACAGATGACAAATGATAGATGACAGATGACAGATGACAGATGATCGATGACAGATGAGAGACGAAAGACGACAGATGACAGATGACAGATGACAGATGACAGTTGACAGATGATAGAGGACAGGTGACAGGTGACATATGATAGGTCACAGATGACAGATGACAGATGACAGATGACAGATGACAGGTGACAGGTGACATATGATAGGTCACAAATGACAGATGACAGATGACAGATGACAGATGACAGATGACAGATGACAGATGACAGATGACAGATGACAGATGACAGATGACAGATGACAGACGACAGATGACAGATGACAAATGACAGAGGATAGTTGACAGATGACAGATGACACATGACACATGGCAGATGACTGATGACTGATGACAGATGACAGATGACAGATGACAGATGACAGATGACAGATGACAGATGATAGACGACAGGTGACATACGACAGATGACAGATAACAGATGACAGATGACAGATGACAGATGACAGATGACAGATGACAGATGACAGATGATAGACGACAGGTGACATACGACAGATGACAGATAACAGATGACAGATGACAGATGACAAATGACAGATGACAGATAACAGATGATAGACGACAGGTGTCATATGACAGATGACAGATAACAGATGAATGATGACAGATGACAGATGACAGATGACAGATGACAGATGACAGATGACAGATGACAGATGACAGATGACAGATGACAGATGACAGATGACAGATGACAGATGACAGATGACAGATGACAGTGACAGATGACAGATGACAGATGACAGATGACAGATGACAGATGACAGATGACAGATGACAGATGACAGATGACAGATGACAGATGACAGGTGACAGATGACAGATGACAGATGACAGATGACAGATGACAGATGACAGATGACAGATGACAGATGACAAATGACAAATGACAAATGACAGATGACAGATGACAGATGACAAATGACAAATGACAGATGACAGATGACAGATGACAGATGACAAATGATAGATGACAGATGACAGATGACAGATGATAGATGACAGATGAGAGACGAAAGACGACAGA
This sequence comes from Condylostylus longicornis, assembly GCF_029603195.1. NCBI lineage: Eukaryota > Metazoa > Arthropoda > Insecta > Diptera > Dolichopodidae > Condylostylus > Condylostylus longicornis. The sequence continues at coordinate 532,728 of NW_026578010.1, forward strand.
TGACAGATGACAGATAACAGATGACTGATGACAGTTGACAGATGATAGAGGACAGGTGACAGGTGACATATGATAGGTCACAAATGACAGATGACAGATGACAGATGACAGATGACAGATGACAGATGACAGATGACAGATGACATATGAAAGATGACAGACGACAGATGACAAATGACAGAGGATAGTTGACAGATGACAGATGACACATGACACATGGCAGATGACTGATGACTGATGACAGATGACAGATGACAGATGACAGATGACAGATGACAGATGACAGATGACAGATGACAGATGACAGATGACAGATGACAGATGACAGATGACAGATGACAGATGACAGATGACAGATGACAAATGATAGATGACAGATGACAGATGACAGATGACAGATGAGAGACGAAAGTCGACAGATGACAGATGACAGATAACAGATGACAGATGACAGTTGACAGATGATAGAGGACAGGTGACAGGTGACATATGATAGGTCACAGATGACAGATGACAGATGACAGATGACAGGTGACAGGTGACATATGATAGGTCACAAATGACAGATGACAGATGACAGATGACAGATGACAGACGACAGATGACAGATGACAGATGGCAGATGATAGACGACAGGTGACAGGTGACATACGACAGATGACAGATAACAGATGGCAGATGGCAGATGGCAGATGACATATGACAGATGACAGATGACAGATGACAGATGAAAGATGACAGATGACAGATGACAGATGACAGATGACAGATGACAGATGACAGATGACAGATGACAGATGACAGATGACAGATGACAGATGACAGATGACAGATGACAGATGACAGATGACAGATGACAGATGACAGATGACAGATGACAGATGACAGATGACAGATGACAGATGACAGATGACAGATGACAGATGATAGATGACAGATGACCGATGACAAATGACAGACGACAGATGACAGATGACAGATGGCAGATGATAGACGACAGGTGACAGGTGACATACGACAGATGACAGATAACAGATGGCAGATGGCAGATGACAGATGACAAATGACAGATGACAGATGACAGATGACAGATGACAGATGACAGATGACAGATGACAGATGACAGATGACAGATGACAGATGACAGATGACAGATGACAGATGACAGATGACAAATGACAGATGACAAATGACAGATGATAGATGACAGATGACCGATGACAAATGACAGACGACAGATGACAGATGACAGATGACAGATGATAGACGACAGGTGACAGGTGACATACGACACATGACAGATAACAGATGGCAGATGGCAGATGACAGATGACAGATGACAGATGACAGATGACAGATGACAGATGACAGATGACAGATGACAGATGACAGATGACAGGTGACAGGTGACATATGATAGGTCACAAATGACAGATGACAGATGACAGATGACAGATGACAGATGACAGATGACAGATGACAGATGACAGATGACAGATGACAGATGACAGATGACAGATGACAGATGACAGATGACAGATGACAGATGACAGATAACAGATGACAGATGACAGATGACAGATGACAGATGACAGATAACAGATGATAGACGACAGGTGTCATATGACAGATGACAGATAACAGATGAATGATGACAGATGACAGATGACAGATGACAGATTACAGATGACAGATGACAGATGACAGATGACAGATGACAGATGACAGATGACAGATGACAGATGACAGATGACAGATGACAGATGACAGATGAAAGATGACAGATGGCAGGTGACACATGACACATGACAGTTGACAGACGACAGATGACAATTGACAGATGACAGATGACAGATGACAGATGACAAATGAAAAATGACAAACGACAGATGACAAATGACAGATGACAGATGACAGATGACAGATGACAGATGACAGATGACAGATGACAGATGACAGATGGCAGATGACAGATGACAGATGACAGATGACAGATGACAGATGACAGATGACAGATGACAGATGACAGATGACAGATGACAGATGACAGATGACAGATGACAGACGACAGATGACAGATGACAGATGACAGATGACAGATGACAGATGACAGATGACAGATGACAGATGACAGATGACAGATGACAGATGACAGATGACAGATGACAGATGACTGATGACAGATGACAGATGACAGATGACCGATGACAAATGACAGACGACAGATGACAGATGACAGATGACAGATGACAGATGACAGATGATAGACGACAGGTGACATACGACAGATGACAGATAACAGATGACAGATGACAGATGACAGATGACAGATGACAGATGACAGATGACAGATGACAGATGACAGATGACAGATGACAGATGACAGATGACAGATGACAGATGACAGATGACAGATGACAGATGACAGATGACAGATGACAGATGACAGATGACAGATGACAGATGACAGATGACCGATGACAAATGACAGACGACAGATGACAGATGACAGATGACAGATGACAGATGACAGATGACAAATGACAGATGACAGATGACAGATGACAGATGACAGATGACAGATGAAAGATGACAGATGACAGGTGACACATGACACATGACAGTTGACAGACGACAGATGACAATTGACAGATGACAGATGACAGATGACAGATGACAAATGAAAAATGACAAACGACAGATGACAAATGACAAATGACAGATGACAGATGACAAATGACAGATGACAGATGACAGATGACAGATGACAGATGACAGATGACAGATGACAGATGGCAGATGACAGATGACAGATGACAGATGACGAATGACAGATGACAGATGACAGATGACAGATGACAGATGACAGATGACAGATGACAGATGACAGATGACAGATGACAGATGACAGATGACAGATGACAGATGACAGATGACAGATGACAGATGACAGATGACAGATGACAGATGACAGATGACAGATGACAGATGACAGATGACAGATGACTGATGACAGATGACAGATGACCGATGACAAATGACAGACGACAGATGACAGATGACAGATGACAGATGACAGATGACAGGTGACAGATGACAGATGACAGATGACAGATGATAGACGACAGGTGACATACGACAGATGACAGATGCAGATGACAGATGACAGATGACAGATGACAGATGACAGATGATAGATGACAGATGACAGATGACAAATGACAGATGACAGATAACAGATGACAGATGACAGATGATAGATGACAGATGAGAGACGAAAGACGACAGATGACAGATGACAGATAACAGATGACAGATGACAGATGACAAATGAAAAATGACAAACGACAGATGACAAATGACAGATGACAGATGACAGATGACAGATGACAGATGACAGATGACAGATGACAGATGACAGACGACAGATGACAGATGACAGATGACAGATGACAGATGACAGATGACAGATGACAGATGACAGATGACAGATGACAGATCACAGATGACAGATGACAGATGACAGATGACAGATGACAGATGACAGATGACATATGAAAGATGACAGGCGACAGATGACAAATGACAGAAGATAGTTGACAGATGACAGATGACACATGACACATGGCAGATGACTGATGACTGATGACAGATGACAGTTGACAGATGACAGATGACAGATGACAGATGACAGATGACAGATGATAGATGACAGATGACAGATGACAGATGACAGATAACAGATGACAGATGACAGATGACAGATGACAGATGACAGACTACAGATGACAGATGACAGATGACAGATGACAGATGACAGATGACAGATGACAGGTGGCAGATGACAGATGACAGATGGCAGATTAAACATGACACATGGCAGATGACATATGACAGATGACAGATGACAGATGACAGATGAAAGATGACAGATGACAGATGACAGATGACAGATGACAGATGACAGATGACAGATGACAGATGACAGATGACAGATGACAGATGACAGATGACAGATGACAGATGACAGATGACAGATGACAGATGACAGATGACAGATGACAGATGACAGATGACAGATGACAGGTGGCAGATGACAGATGACAGATGGCAGATTAAACATGACACATGGCAGATGACATATGACAGATGACAGATGACAGATGACAGATGAAAGATGACAGATGACAGATGACAGATGACAGATGACAGATGACAGATGACAGATGACAGATGACAGATGACAGATGACAGATGACTGATGACAGATGACAGATGACCGATGACAAATGACAGACGACAGATGACAGATGACAGATGACAGATGACAGATGACAGATGACAGATGACAAATGACAGATGACAGATAACAGATGACAGATGACAGATGATAGATGACAGATGAGAGACGAAAGACGACAGATGACAGATGACAGATAACAGATGACAGATGACAGATGACAAATGAAAAATGACAAACGACAGATGACAAATGACAGATGACAGATGACAGATGACAGATGACAGATGACAGATGACTGATGACAGATGACAGTTGACAGATGACAGATGACAGATGACAGATGACAGATGATAGGTCACAAATGACAGATGACAGATGACAGATGACAGATGACAGATGACAGATGACAGATGACAGATGACAGATGACAGATGACATATGAAAGATGACAGGCGACAGATGACAAATGACAGAGGATAGTTGACAGATGACAGATGACACATGACACATGGCAGATGACTGATGACTGATGACAGATGACAGTTGACAGATGACAGATGACAGATGACAGATGACAGATGACAGATGATAGATGACAGATGACAGATGACAGATGACAGATAACAGATGACAGATGACAGATGACAGACTACAGATGACAGATGACAGATGACAGATGACAGATGACAGATGACAGATGACAGGTGGCAGATGACAGATGACAGATGGCAGATTAAACATGACACATGGCAAATGACATATGACAGATGACAGATGACAGATGACAGATGAAAGATGACAGATGACAGATGACAGATGACAGATGACAGATGACAGATGACAGATGACAGATGACAGATGACAGATGACAGATGACAGATGACAGATGACAGATGACAGATGACAGATGACAGATGACAGATGACAGATGACAGATGACAGATGACAGATGACAGATGACAGATGACAGATGACAGATGACAGATGACAGATGACAGATGATAGATGACAGATGACCGATGACAAATGACAGACGACAGATGACAGATGACAGATGGCAGATGATAGACGACAGGTGACAGGTGACATACGACAGATGAGAGATAACAGATGGCAGATGGCAGATGACAGATGACAAATGACAGATGACAGATGACAGATGACAGATGACAGATGACAGATGACAGATGACAGATGACAGATGACAGATGACAGATGACAGATGACAGATGACAGATGACAGATGACAGATGACAGATGACAAATGACAGATGACAAATGACAGATGATAGATGACAGATGACCGATGACAAATGACAGACGACAGATGACAGATGACAGATGACAGATGATAGACGACAGGTGACAGGTGACATACGACACATGACAGATAACAGATGGCAGATGGCAGATGACAGATGACAGATGACAGATGACAGATGACAGATGACAGATGACAGGTGACAGGTGACATATGATAGGTCACAAATGACAGATGACAGATGACAGATGACAGATGACAGATGACAGATGACAGATGACAGATGACAGATGACAGATGACAGATGACAGATGACAGATGACAGATGACAGATGACAGATGACAGATAACAGATGACAGATGACAGATGACAGATGACAGATGACAGATAACAGATGATAGACGACAGGTGTCATATGACAGATGACAGATAACAGATGAATGATGACAGATGACAGATGACAGATGACAGATTACAGATGACAGATGACAGATGACAGATGACAGATGACAGATGACAGATGACAGATGACAGATGACAGATGACAGATGACAGATGACAGATGAAAGATGACAGATGGCAGGTGACACATGACACATGACAGTTGACAGACGACAGATGACAATTGACAGATGACAGATGACAGATGACAGATGACAAATGAAAAATGACAAACGACAGATGACAAATGACAGATGACAGATGACAGATGACAGATGACAGATGACAGATGACAGATGACAGATGACAGATGGCAGATGACAGATGACAGATGACAGATGACAGATGACAGATGACAGATGACAGATGACAGATGACAGATGACAGATGACAGATGACAGATGACAGACGACAGATGACAGATGACAGATGACAGATGACAGATGACAGATGACAGATGACAGATGACAGATGACAGATGACAGATGACAGATGACAGATGACTGATGACAGATGACAGATGACAGATGACCGATGACAAATGACAGACGACAGATGACAGATGACAGATGACAGATGACAGATGACAGATGATAGACGACAGGTGACATACGACAGATGACAGATAACAGATGACAGATGACAGATGACAGATGACAGATGACAGATGACAGATGACAGATGACAGATGACAGATGACAGATGACAGATGACAGATGACAGATGACAGATGACAGATGACAGATGACAGATGACAGATGACAGATGACAGATGACAGATGACAGATGACAGATGACAGATGACCGATGACAAATGACAGACGACAGATGACAGATGACAGATGACAGATGACAGATGACAGATGACAGATGACAAATGACAGATGACAGATGACAGATGACAGATGACAGATGACAGATGAAAGATGACAGATGACAGGTGACACATGACACATGACAGTTGACAGACGACAGATGACAATTGACAGATGACAGATGACAGATGACAGATGACAAATGAAAAATGACAAACGACAGATGACAAATGACAAATGACAGATGACAGATGACAAATGACAGATGACAGATGACAGATGACAGATGACAGATGACAGATGACAGATGACAGATGGCAGATGACAGATGACAGATGACAGATGACGAATGACAGATGACAGATGACAGATGACAGATGACAGATGACAGATGACAGATGACAGATGACAGATGACAGATGACAGATGACAGATGACAGATGACAGATGACAGATGACAGATGACAGATGACAGATGACAGATGACAGATGACAGATGACAGATGACAGATGACAGATGACTGATGACAGATGACAGATGACCGATGACAAATGACAGACGACAGATGACAGATGACAGATGACAGATGACAGGTGACAGATGACAGATGACAGATGACAGATGATAGACGACAGGTGACATACGACAGATGACAGATGCAGATGACAGATGACAGATGACAGATGACAGATGACAGATGACAGATGACAGATGACAGATGACAAATGACAGATGACAGATAACAGATGACAGATGACAGATGATAGATGACAGATGAGAGACGAAAGACGACAGATGACAGATGACAGATAACAGATGACAGATGACAGATGACAAATGAAAAATGACAAACGACAGATGACAAATGACAGATGACAGATGACAGATGACAGATGACAGATGACAGATGACAGATGACAGATGACAGATGACAGATGACAGATGACAGATGACAGATGACAGATGACAGATGACAGATGACAGATGACAGATGACAGATCACAGATGACAGATGACAGATGACAGATGACAGATGACAGATGACAGATGACAGATGACAGATGACAGATGACAGATGACAGATGACAGATGACAGATGACAGATGACAGATGACAAATGACAAATGACAGATGACAGATGACAGATGACAAATGACAAATGACAGATGACAGATGACAGATGACAGATGACAGATGACAGACGACAGATGACAGATGACAGATGACAAATGAAAAATGACAAACGACAGATGACAAATGACAGATGACAGATGACAGATGACAGATGACAGATGACAGATGACAGATGACAGATGACAGATGACAGATGACAAATGACAGATGACAGATAACAGATGATAGACGACAGGTGTCATATGACAGATGACAGATAACAGATGAATGATGACAGATGACAGATGACAGATGACAGATGACAGATGACAGATGACAGATGACAGATGACAGATGACAGATGACAGATGACAGATGACAGATGACAGATGACAGATGACAGATGACAGATGACAGATGACAGATGACAGATGACAGATGACAGATGACAGATGACAGATGACAGATGACAGATGACAGATGACAGATGACAGATGACAGATGACAGATGACAGATGACAGATGACAGATGACAGATGACAGATGACAGTGACAGATGACAGATGACAGATGACAGATGACAGATGACAGATGACAGATGACAGATGACAGATGACAGATGACAGATGACAGATGACAGATGACAGATGACAGATGACAGATGACAGATGACAGATGACAGATGACAGATGACAGATGCAGATGACAGATGACAGATGACAGATGACAGATGACAGATGACAGATGACAGATGACAGATGACAGATGACAGATGACAGATGACAGATGACAGATGACAGATGACAGATGACAGATGACAGATGACAGATGACAGATGACAGATGACAGATGACAGATGACAGATGACAGATGACAGATGACAGATGACAGATGACAGTGACAGATGACAGATGACAGATGACAGATGACAGATGACAGATGACAGATGACAGATGACAGATGACAGATGACAGATGACAGATGACAGATGACAGATGACAGATGACAGATGACAGATGACAGATGCAGATGACAGATGACAGATGACAGATGACAGATGACAGATGACAGATGACAGATGACAAATGACAGATGACAGATAACAGATGACAGATGACAGATGACAGATGATAGATGACAGATGAGAGACGAAAGACGACAGATGACAGATGACAGATAACAGATGACAGATGACAGATGACAGGTGACAAATGAAAAATGACAAACGACAGATGACAAATGACAGATGACAGATGACAGATGACAGATGACAGATGACAGATGACAGATGACAGATGACAGATGACAGATGACAGATGACAGATGACAGATGACAGATGACAGATGACAGATGACAGATGACAGATCACAGATGACAGATGACAGATGACAGATGACAGATGACAGATGACAGATGACAGATGACAGATGACAGATGACAGATGACAGATGACAGATGACAGATGACAGATGACAGATGACAGATGACAGATGACAAATGACAAATGACAGATGACAGATGACAAATGACAAATGACAGATGACAGATGACAGATGACAGATGACAGATGACAGATGACAGATGACAGATGACAGATGACAAATGAAAAATGACAAACGACAGATGACAAATGACAAATGACAGATGACAGATGACAGATGACAGATGACAGATGACAGATGACAGATGACAGATGACAGATGACAGATGACAGATGACAGATGACAAATGACAGATGACAGATGACAGATAACAGATGACAGATGACAGATGACAGATGATAGATGACAGATGAGAGACGAAAGACGACAGATGACAGATGACAGATAACAGATGACAGATGACAGATGACAAATGAAAAATGACAAACGGCAGATGACAAATGACAGATGACAGATGACAGATGACAGATGACAGATGACAGATGACAGATGACAGATGGCAGATGACAGATGACAGATGACCGATGACAGATGACAGATGACAGATGACAGATGACAGATGACAGATGACAGATGACAGATGACAGATGACAGATGACAGATGACAAATGACAAATGACAGATGACAGATGACAGATGACAGATGACAAATGACAAACGACAGATGACAGATGACAGATGACAGATGACAGATGACAGATGACAGATGACAGATGACAGATGACAGATGACAGATGACAGATGACAGATGACAGATGACAGATGACAGATGACAGATGACAGATGACAGATGACAGATGACAGATGACAGATGACAGATGACAGATAACAGATGACAGATGACAGATGACAGATGATAGATGATAGATGACAGATGAGAGACGAAAGACGACAGATGACAGATGACAGATAACAGATGACAGATGACAGATGACAAATGACAAATGAAAAATGACAAACGACAGATGACAAATGACAGATGACAGATGACAGATGACAGATGACAGATGACAGATGACAGATGACAGATGACAGATGACAGATGACAGATGACAGATGACAGATGACAGATGACAGATAACAGATGACAAATGACAGATGACAGATGACAGATGACAAATGACAAATGACAGATGACAGATGACAGATGACAGATGACAGATGACAGATGACAGATGACAGATGACAGATGACAGATGACAGATGACAGATGACAGATGACAATTGAAAAATGACAAACGACAGATGACTGATGACAGATGACAGATGACAGATGACGGATGACAGATGACAAATGACAGTTGACAGACGACAGATGGCAATTGACATATGACAGATGACAGAAGACAGATGACAAATGACAGATGACAGATGTCTGATGACAGATGACAGATGGCAGATGAGAGATGACAGATGACAGATGGCAGATGAGAGATGACAGATGACAGATGGCAGATGAGAGATGACAGATGACAGATGACAGATGGCAGATGAGAGATGACAGATGACAGATGACAGATGACAGATGACAGATGACAGATAACAGATGACAGATGACAGATTACAGATGACAATTGACAGATGACAGATGACAGATGACACATGACACATGGCAGATGACAGATGACTGATGACAGATGACAGATGACGGATGACAGATGACAAATGACAGTTGACAGACGACAGATGGCAATTGACATATGACAGATGACAGAAGACAGATGACAAATGACAGATGACAGATGTCTGATGACAGATGACAGATGGCAGATGAGAGATGACAGATGACAGATGGCAGATGACAGATGACAGATGACAGATGACACATGACACATGGCAGATGACATATGACAGATGACAGAAGACAGATGACAAATGACAGATGACAGATGTCTGATGACAGATGACAGATGGCAGATGAGAGATGACAGAAGACAGATGACAAATGACAGATGACAGATGTCTGATGACAGATGACAGATGGCAGATGAGAGATGACAGAAGACAGATGACAAATGACAGGTGACAGATGTCTGATGACAGATGACAGATGGCAGATGAGAGATGACAAATGACAGATGACAGATGACAGATGACAGATGACAGATGACAGATGACAGATGACAGATGACAGATGACTGATGACAGATGACAGATGACAGATGACCGATGACAAATGACAGACGACAGATGACAGATGACAGATGACAGATGACAGATGACAGATGACAGATGACAGATGACAGATGACAGATGACAGATGATAGACGACAGGTGACAGACGACAGATGACAGATAACAGATGACAGATGACGGATGACAGATGACAAATGACAGTTGACAGACGACAGATGGCAATTGACATATGACAGATGACAGAAGACAGATGACAAATGACAGATGACAGATGTCTGATGACAGATGACAGATGGCAGATGACAGATAACAGATGAGTGATGAGAGATGACAGATGACAGATGTCAGATGACAGGTGACAGATGACAGATGACAGATGACACATTGCACGTGGCAGATGACCGATAACAAAGGACAGACGACAGATGACAGATGACAGATGATAGACGACAGGTGACAGGTGACAGGTGACATACGACAGATGACAGATAACAGATGGCAGATGGCAGATGACAGATGACAAATGACAGATGACAGATAACAGATAACAGATGACAGATGACAGATCATAGATGACAGGTGTCACATGACAGATGACAGATAACAGATGAATGATGACAGATGACAGATGACAGATGACAGATGACAAATGACAGATGACAGATGACAGATGACAGATGACAGATGACACATTGCACATGGCAGATGTTAGATGACAGATGGCAGATGACAAATGACAGTTGACAGACGACAGATGACAATTGACAGATGACAAATGACAAATGGCAGATTACAGATGACTGATGACAGATGACAAATGACTGTTGACAGACGACAGATGACAATTGACAGATGACAGATGACAGATGACAGATGACAGATGACAGATGACAGATGACAGATGACGGATGACAGATGACAGATCACAGATGACAGATGACAGATGAAAGATGACAGATGACAGGTGACACATGACACATGACAGTTGACAGACGACAGATGACAATTGACAGATGACAGATGACAGATGACAGATGACACATGACACATGGCAGATGACAGATGACTGATGACAGATGACAGATGACGGATGACAGATGACAAATGACAGTTGACAGACGACAGATGGCAATTGCCATATGACAGATGACAGAAGACAGATGACAAATGACAGATGACAGATGTCTGATGACAGATGACAGATAACAGATGACAGATGACAGATGACAGATGACAGATGACAGATGACAGATGACAGATGACAGATGACAGATGACAGATGACAAATGACAGATGACAGATGACAGATGACAGATGACACATTGCACATGGCAGATGTTAGATGACAGATGGCAGATGACAAATGACAGTTGACAGACGACAGATGACAATTGACAGATGACAAATGACAAATGGCAGATTACAGATGACTGATGACAGATGACAAATGACTGTTGACAGACGACAGATGACAATTGACAGATGACAGATGACTGATGACAGATGACAGATGACAGATGACGGATGACAGATGACAAATGACAGTTGACAGACGACAGATGGCAATTGACATATGACAGATGACAGAAGACAGATGACAAATGACAGATGACAGATGTCTGATGACAGATGACAGATAACAGATGACAGATGACAGATGACAGATGACAGATGACAGATGACAGATGACGGATGACAGATGACAAATGACAGTTGACAGACGACAGATGGCAATTGACATATGACAGATGACAGAAGACAGATGACAAATGACAGATGACAGATGGCAGATGAGAGATGACAGATGACAGATGACAGATGGCAGATGAGAGATGACAGATGACAGATGACAGATGACAGATGACAGATGACAGATGACAGATGACAGATGACAATTGAAAAATGACAAACGACAGATGACAAATGACAAATGACAGATGACAGATGACAAATGACAGATGACAGATGACAGATGACAGATGACAGATGACAGATGACGGATGACAGATGACAAATGACAGTTGACAGACGACAGATGGCAATTGACATATGACAGATGACAGAAGACAGATGACAAATGACAGATGACAGATGGCAGATGAGAGATGACAGATGACAGATGACAGATGACAGATGACAGATGACAGATAACAGATGACAGATGACAGATGACAGATGACAGATGACAGATGACAGATGACAGATGACAGATGACAGATGACAGATGACAGATGACAATTGAAAAATGACAAACGACAGATGACAAATGACAAATGACAGATGACAGATGACAAATGACAGATGACAGATGACAGATGACAGATGACAGATGACAGATGACAGATGACAGATGACAGATGACAGATGACAGATGACAGATGACAGATGACAGATGACAGATGACAGATGACAGATGACAGATGACAGATGACAGATGACAGATGACAGATGACAGATGACAGATGACACATTGCACATGGCAGATGTTAGATGACAGATGGCAGATGACAAATGACAGTTGACAGACGACAGATGACAATTGACAGATGACAGATGACAAATGACAAATGGCAGATTACAGATGACTGATGACTGATGACAGATGACAAATGACTGTTGACAGACGACAGATGACAATTGACAGATGACAGATGACAGATGACAGATGACAGATGACAGATGGCAGATAACAGATGACAGATGACAGATGACGGATGACAGATAACAGATCACAGATGACAGATGAAAGATGACAGATGACAGATGACAAGTGACACATGACACATGACAGTTGACAGACGACAGATGACAATTGACAGATGACAGATGACAGATGACAGATGACACATGACACATGGCAGATGACACATGACTGATGACAGATGACAGATGACGGATGACAGATGACAAATGACAGTTGACAGACGACAGACGGCAATTGACATATGACAGATGACAAATGACAGAAGACAGATGACAAATGACAGGTGACAGATGTCTGATGACAGATGACAGATGGCAGATGAGAGATGACAAATGACAGATGACAGATGACAGATGACAGATGACAGATGACAGATGACAGATGACTGATGACAGATGACAGATGACAGATGACCGATGACAAATGACAGACGACAGATGACAGATGACAGATGACAGATGACAGATGACAGATGACAGATGATAGACGACAGGTGACAGACGACAGATGACAGATAACAGATGACAGATGACAGATGACAAATGACAGATGACAGATAACAGATGACAGATGACGGATGACCGATGACAAATGACAGACGACAGATGACAAATGACAGGTGACAGATGTCTGATGACAGATGACAGATGGCAGATGAGAGATGACAAATGACAGATGACAGATGACAGATGACACATGACACATGGCAGATGACACATGACTGATGACAGATGACAGATGACGGATGACAGATGACAAATGACAGTTGACAGACGACAGACGGCAATTGACATATGACAGATGACAAATGACAGAAGACAGATGACAAATGACAGGTGACAGATGTCTGATGACAGATGACAGATGGCAGATGAGAGATGACAAATGACAGATGACAGATGACAGATGACACATGACACATGGCAGATGACACATGACTGATGACAGATGACAGATGACGGATGACAGATGACAAATGACAGTTGACAGACGACAGACGGCAATTGACATATGACAGATGACAAATGACAGAAGACAGATGACAAATGACAGGTGACAGATGTCTGATGACAGATGACAGATGGCAGATGAGAGATGACAAATGACAGATGACAGATGACAGATGACAGATGACAGATGACAGATGACAGATGACTGATGACAGATGACAGATGACAGATGACAGATGACAGATGACAGATGACAGATGACAGATGATAGACGACAGGTGACATACGACAGATGACAGATAACAGATGACAGATGACAGATGACAAATGACAGATGACAGATAACAGATTATAGACGACAGGTGTCATATGACAGATGACAGATAACAGATGAATGATGACAGATGACAGATGACAGATGACAGATGACAGATGACAGATGACAGATGACAGATGACAGATGACAGATGACAGATGACAGATGACAGATGACAGATGACAGATGACAGATGACAGATGACAGATGACAGATGACAGATGACAGATGACAGATGACAGATGACAGATGACAGATGAAAGATGACAGATGACAGGTGACACATGACACATGACAGTTGACAGACGACAGATGACAATTGACAGATGACAGATGACAGATGACAGATGACAAATGAAAAATGACAAACGACAGATGACAAATGACAAATGACAGATGACAGATGACAAATGACAGATGACAGATGACAGATGACAGATGACAGATGACAGATGACAGATGACAGATGACATATGACAGATGACAGATGACAGATGACAGATGACAGATGACAGATGACAGATGACAGATGACAGATGACAGATGACAGATGACAGATGACAGATGACAGATGACAGATGACAGATGACAGATGACAGATGACAGATGACAGATGACAGATGACAGATGACAGATGACAGATGACAGATGACAGATGACAGATGACAGATGACAGATGACAGATGACAGATGACAGATGACAGATGACACATGACAGATGACAGATGACAGATGACAGATGACAGATGACAGATGACAGATAACAGATGACAGATGACAGATGACAGATGACAGATGACAGATGACAGATGACAGATGACAGATGACAGATGACAGATGACAGATGACAGATGACAGATGACAGATGACAGATGACAGATGACAGATGACAAATGACAGACGACAGATGACAGATGACAGATGACAGATGACAGATGACAGATGACAGATGACAGATGACAGATGACAGATGACAGATGACAGATGACAAATGACAGATGACAGATGACAGATAACAGATGACAGATGACAGATGACAGTGACAGATGACAGATGACAGATGACAGATGACAGATGACAGATGACAGATGACAGAGGACAGATGACAAATGACAAATGACAGATGACAGATGACAGATGACAGATGACAGATGAGAGATGACAGATGACAGATGACAGATGACAAATGACAGATGACAGATGACAGATGACAGATGACAGATGACAGATGACAGATGACAGATGACAGATGACAGATGACAGATGACAGATGACAGATGACAGATGACAGTGACAGATGACAGATGACAGATGAATGATGACAGATGACAGATGACAGATGACAGATGACAGATGACAGATGACAGATGACAGATGACAGATGACAGATGACAGATGACAGATGACAGATGACAGATGACAGATGACAGATGACAGATGACAGATGACAGATGACAGATGACAGATGACAGATGACAGATGACAGATGACAGATGACAGATGACAAATGACAAATGACAGATGACAAATGACAAATGACAGATGACAGATGACAGATGACAGATGACAGATGACAGATGACAAATGACAGATGACAGATAACAGATGACAGATGACAGATGACAGATGACAGATGACAGATGACAGACGACGGATGACAGATGACAAATGACAGAGGATAGTTGACAGATGACAGATGACACATGACACATGGCAGATGACTGATGACTGATGACAGATGACAGATGACAGATGACAGATGACAGATGACAGATGACAGATGACAGATGACAGATGACAGATGACAGATGACAGATGACAGATGACAGATGACAAATGCTAGATGACAGATGACAGATGACAGATGATAGATGACAGATGAGATACGAGAGACGACAGATAACAGATGACAGATAACAGATGACAGATGACAGTTGACAGATGATAGAGGACAGGTGACAGGTGACATATGATAGGTCACAGATGACAGATGACAGATGACAGGTGACAGGTGACATATGATAGGTCACAAATGACAGATGACAGATGACAGATGACAGATGACAGATGACAGATGACAGATGACAGATGACAGATGACAGATGACAGATGACAGATGACAGATGACAGATGACAGATGACAGATGACAGATGACAGATGACAGATGACAGATGACAGATGACAGATAACAGATGACAGATGACAGATGACAGATAACAGATGATAGACGACAGGTGTCATATGACAGATGACAGATAACAGATGAATGATGACAGATGAAAGATGACAGATGACAGATGACAGATGACAGATGACAGATGACAGATGACAGATGACAGATGACAGATGACAGATGACAGATGACAGATGACAGATGACAGATGACAGATGACAGATGACAGATGACAGATGACAGATGACAGATGACAGATGACAGATGACAGATGACAGATGACAGATGACAGATGACAGATGACAGATGACAGATGACAGATGACAGATGACAGATGACAGATGACAGATGACAGATGACAGATGACAGATGACAGATGACAGATGACAGATGACAGATGGCAGATGACAGTTGGCAGATGACAGATGACAGATGACAGATGATAGATGACATATGACAGATGACAGATGACAGATGACAGATGACAGATGACAGATGACAGATGACAGATGACAGATGACAGATGACAGATGACAGGTGGCAGATGACAGATGACAGATGACAGATGGCAGATTAAACATGACACATGGCAGATGACATATGACAGATGACAGATGACAGATGACAGATGACAGATAACAGATGACAGATGACAGATGACAGATGACAGATGACAGATGACAGATGACAGATGACAGATGACAGATAACAGATGACAGATGACAGATGACAGATAACAGATGATAGACGACAGGTGTCATATGACAGATGACAGATAACAGATGAATGATGACAGATGAAAGATGACAGATGACAGATGACAGATGACAGATGACAGGTGACAGATGTCTGATGACAGATGACAGATGGCAGATGAGAGATGACAAATGACAGATGACAGATGACAGATGACAGATGACAGATGACAGATGACAGATGACAGATGACTGATGGCAGATGACAGATGACAGATGACAGATGACCGATGACAAATGACAGACGACAGATGACAGATGACAGATGACAGATGACAGATGACAGATGACAAATGGCAGGTGACAGATGACAGATGACAGATGACAGTTGGCAGATGACAGATGACAGATGACAGATGATAGATGACATATGACAGATGACAGATGACAGATGACAGATGACAGATGACAGATGACAGATGACAGATGACAGATGACAGATGACAGGTGGCAGATGACAGATGACAGATGACTGATGGCAGATTAAACATGACACATGGCAGATGACATATGACAGATGACAGATGACAGATGACAGATGACAGATGACAGATGACAGATGACAGATGACAGATGACAGATGACAGACGACAGATGACAATTGACAGATGACAGATGACAGATGACAGATGACAGATGACACATGACACATGGCAGATGACAGATGACTGATGACAGATGACGGATGACAGATGGCAGATGACAGATGACAGATGGCAGATTAAACATGACACATGGCAGATGACATATGACAGATGGCAGATGACAGATGACAGATGACAGATGACAGATGACAGATGACAGATGACAGATGACAGATGACAGATGACAGATGACAGATGACAGATGACAGATGACAGACGACAGATGACAATTGACAGATGACAGATGACAGATGACAGATGACATATGACATATGACAGAAGACAGATGACAGATGACAGATGACAGATGACAGATGACATATGACATATGACAGAAGACAGATGACAGATGACAGATGACAGATGACAGATGACAGATGACAGATGACATATGACGTATGACAGAAGACAGATGACATATGACATATGACATATGACATATGACAGAAGACAGATGACAGATGACAGATGGCAGATTAAACATGACACATGGCAGATGACATATGACAAATGGCAGATGACAGATGACAGATGACAGATGACAGATGACAGATGACAGATGACAGATGACAGATGACAGATGACAGATGACAGATGACAGATGACAGATGACAGATGACAGATGACAGATGACGGATGACAGATGACAGATGACAGATGACAGATGACGGATGACAGATGACAGATGACAGATGACAGATGACAGATGACAGATGACAGATGACAGATGACAGTTGGCAGATGACAGATGACAGATGACAGATGACAGAAGACAGATGAAAAATGACAGGTGACAGATGTCTGATGACAGATGACAGATGGCAGATGAGAGATGACAAATGACAGATGACAGATGACAGATGACAGATGACAGATGACAGATGACAGATGACTGATGGCAGATGACAGATGACAGATGACAGATGACCGATGACAAATGACAGACGACAGATGACAGATGACAGATGACAGATGACAGATGACAGATGACAAATGGCAGGTGACAGATGACAGATGACAGATGACAGTTGGCAGATGACAGATGACAGATGACAGATGATAGATGACATATGACAGATGACAGATGACAGATGACAGATGACAGATGACAGATGACAGATGACAGATGACAGATGACAGATGACAGATGACAGATGACAGATGACAGATGACAGATGACAGATGACAGGTGGCAGATGACAGATGACAGATGACAGATGGCAGATTAAACATGACACATGGCAGATGACATATGACAGATGACAGATGACAGATGACAGATGACAGATGACAGATGACAGATGACAGATGACAGACGACAGATGACAATTGACAGATGACAGATGACAGATGACAGATGACAGATGACACATGACACATGGCAGATGACAGATGACTGATGACAGATGACGGATGACAGATGGCAGATGACAGATGACAGATGGCAGATTAAACATGACACATGGCAGATGACATATGACAGATGGCAGATGACAGATGACAGATGACAGATGACAGATGACAGATGACAGATGACAGATGACAGATGACAGATGACAGATGACAGATGACAGATGACAGATGACAGATGACAGATGACAGATGACAGATGACAGACGACAGATGACAATTGACAGATGACAGATGACAGATGACAGATGACATATGACATATGACAGAAGACAGATGACAGATGACAGATGACAGATGACAGATGACATATGACATATGACAGAAGACAGATGACAGATGACAGATGACAGATGACAGATGACAGATGACAGATGACATATGACGTATGACAGAAGACAGATGACATATGACATATGACATATGACAGAAGACAGATGACAGATGACAGATGGCAGATTAAACATGACACATGGCAGATGACATATGACAAATGGCAGATGACAGATGACAGATGACAGATGACAGATGACAGATGACAGATGACAGATGACAGATGACAGATGACAGATGACAGATGACAGACGACAGATGACAGATGACAGATGACAGATGACAGATGACAGATGACAGATGACAGATGACAGATAACAGATGACAGATGACAGATGACAGATGACAGATAACAGATGATAGACGACAGGTGTCATATGACAGATGAGAGGTAACAGATGAATGATGACAGATGAAAGATGACAGATGACAGATGACAGATGACAGATGACAGATGACAGATGACAGATGACAGATGACAAATGACAGTTGACAGACGACAGATGGCAATTAACATATGACAGATGACAGATGACAGAAGACAGATGACAAATGACAGGTGACAGATGTTTGATGACAGATGACAGATGGCAGATGAGAGATGACAAATGACAGATGACAGATGACAGATGACAGATGACAGATGACAGATGACAGATGACTGATGACAGATGACAGATGACAGATGACAGATGACAGATGACAGATGACAGATGACAGATGACAGATGACAGATGACAGATGACAGATGACAGATGACAGATGACAGATGATAGACGACAGGTGACATACGACAGATGACAGATAACAGATGATAGATGACAGATGACAAATGACAGATGACAGATAACAGATGATAGACGACAGGTGTCATATGACAGATGACAGATAACAGATGAATGATGACAGATGACAGATGACAGATGACAGATGACAGATGACAGATGACAGATGACAGATGACAGATGACAGATGACAGATGACAGATGACAGATGACAGATGACAGATGACAGATGACAGATGACAGATGACAGATGACAGATGACAGATGACAGATGACAGATGACAGTGACAGATGACAGATGACAGATGACAGATGACAGATGACAGATGACTGATGACAGATGACAGATGACAGATGACAGATGACCGATGACAAATGACAGACGACAGATGACAGATGACAGATGACAGATGACAGATGACAGATGACAGATGACAGATGACAGATGACAGATGACAGATGACAGATGACTGATGACAGATGACAGATGACAGATGACCGATGACAAATGACAGACGACAGATGACAGATGACAGATGACAGATGACAGATGATAGACGACAGGTGACATACGACAGATGACAGATAACAGATGACAGATGACAGATGACAAATGACAGATGACAGATAACAGATGATAGACGACAGGTGTCATATGACAGATGACAGATAACAGATGAATGATGACAGATGACAGATGACAGATGACAGATGACAGATGACAGATGACAGATGACAGATGACAGATGACAGATGACAGATGACAGATGACAGATGACAGATGACAGATGACAGATGACAGATGACAGATGACAGATGACAGATGACAGATGAAAGATGACAGATGACAGGTGACACATGACACATGACAGTTGACAGACGACAGATGACAATTGACAGATGACAGATGACAGATGACAGATGACAAATGAAAAATGACAAACGACAGATGACAAATGACAAATGACAGATGACAGATGACAAATGACAGATGACAGATGACAGATGACAGATGACAGATGACAGATGACAGATGACAGATGACAGATGACATATGACAGATGACAGATGACAGATGACAGATGACAGATGACAGATGACAGATGACAGATGACAGATGACAGATGACAGATGACAGATGGCAGATTAAACATGACACATGGCAGATGACATATGACAAATGGCAGATGACAGATGACAGATGACAGATGACAGATGACAGATGACAGATGACAGATGACAGATGACAGATGACAGATGACAGATGACAGATGACAGATGACAGATGACAGATGACAGATGACGGATGACAGATGACAGATGACAGATGACAGATGACGGATGACAGATGACAGATGACAGATGACAGATGACAGATGACAGATGACAGATGACAGATGACAGTTGGCAGATGACAGATGACAGATGACAGATGACAGAAGACAGATGAAAAATGACAGGTGACAGATGTCTGATGACAGATGACAGATGGCAGATGAGAGATGACAAATGACAGATGACAGATGACAGATGACAGATGACAGATGACAGATGACAGATGACAGATGACTGATGGCAGATGACAGATGACAGATGACAGATGACCGATGACAAATGACAGACGACAGATGACAGATGACAGATGACAGATGACAGATGACAGATGACAAATGGCAGGTGACAGATGACAGATGACAGATGACAGTTGGCAGATGACAGATGACAGATGACAGATGATAGATGACATATGACAGATGACAGATGACAGATGACAGATGACAGATGACAGATGACAGATGACAGATGACAGATGACAGATGACAGATGACAGATGACAGATGACAGGTGGCAGATGACAGATGACAGATGACAGATGGCAGATTAAACATGACACATGGCAGATGACATATGACAGATGACAGATGACAGATGACAGATGACAGATGACAGATGACAGATGACAGATGACAGACGACAGAAGACAATTGACAGATGACAGATGACAGATGACAGATGACAGATGACACATGACACATGGCAGATGACAGATGACTGATGACAGATGACGGATGACAGATGGCAGATGACAGATGACAGATGGCAGATTAAACATGACACATGGCAGATGACATATGACAGATGGCAGATGACAGATGACAGATGACAGATGACAGATGACAGATGACAGATGACAGATGACAGATGACAGATGACAGATGACAGATGACAGATGACAGATGACAGATGACAGATTACAGATGACAGATGACAGATGACAGACGACAGATGACAATTGACAGATGACAGATGACAGATGACAGATGACATATGACATATGACAGAAGACAGATGACAGATGACAGATGACAGATGACAGATGACATATGACATATGACAGAAGACAGATGACAGATGACAGATGACAGATGACAGATGACAGATGACAGATGACATATGACGTATGACAGAAGACAGATGACATATGACATATGACATATGACAGAAGACAGATGACAGATGACAGATGGCAGATTAAACATGACACATGGCAGATGACATATGACAAATGGCAGATGACAGATGACAGATGACAGATGACAGATGACAGATGACAGATGACAGATGACAGATGACAGATGACAGATGACAGATGACAGACGACAGATGACAGATGACAGATGACAGATGACAGATGACAGATGACAGATGACAGATGACAGATAACAGATGACAGATGACAGATGACAGATGACAGATAACAGATGATAGACGACAGGTGTCATATGACAGATGAGAGGTAACAGATGAATGATGACAGATGAAAGATGACAGATGACAGATGACAGATGACAGATGACAGATGACAGATGACAGATGACAAATGACAGTTGACAGACGACAGATGGCAATTAACATATGACAGATGACAGATGACAGAAGACAGATGACAAATGACAGGTGACAGATGTCTGATGACAGATGACAGATGGCAGATGAGAGATGACAAATGACAGATGACAGATGACAGATGACAGATGACAGATGACAGATGACAGATGACTGATGACAGATGACAGATGACAGATGACAGATGACAGATGACAGATGACAGATGACAGATGACAGATGACAGATGACAGATGACAGATGACAGATGACAGATGACAGATGATAGACGACAGGTGACATACGACAGATGACAGATAACAGATGATAGATGACAGATGACAAATGACAGATGACAGATAACAGATGATAGACGACAGGTGTCATATGACAGATGACAGATAACAGATGAATGATGACAGATGACAGATGACAGATGACAGATGACAGATGACAGATGACAGATGACAGATGACAGATGACAGATGACAGATGACAGATGACAGATGACAGATGACAGATGACAGATGACAGATGACAGATGACAGATGACAGATGACAGATGACAGATGACAGATGACAGATGACAGATGACAGATGACAGATGACAGATGACAGATGACAGATGACAGTGACAGATGACAGATGACAGATGACAGATGACAGATGACAGATGACTGATGACAGATGACAGATGACAGATGACAGATGACCGATGACAAATGACAGACGACAGATGACAGATGACAGATGACAGATGACAGATGACAGATGACAGATGACAGATGACAGATGACAGATGACAGATGACAGATGACAGATGACAGATGACAGATGACAGATGACAGATGACAGATGACAGATGACAGATGACAGATGACAGATGACAGATGACAGATGACAGATGAAAGATGACAGATGACAGGTGACACATGACACATGACAGTTGACAGACGACAGATGACAATTGACAGATGACAGATGACAGATGACAGATGACAAATGAAAAATGACAAACGACAGATGACAAATGACAAATGACAGATGACAGATGACAAATGACAGATGACAGATGACAGATGACAGATGACAGATGACAGATGACAGATGACAGATGACAGATGACATATGACAGATGACAGATGACAGATGACAGATGACAGATGACAGATGACAGATGACAGATGACAGATGACAGATGACAGATGACAGATGACAGATGACAGATGACAGATGACAGATGACAGATGACAGATGACAGATGACAGATGACAGATGACAGATGACAGATGACAGATGACAGATGACAGATGACAGATGACAGATGACAGATGACAGATAACAGATGACAGATGACAGATGACAGATGACAGATGACAGATGACAGATGACAGATGACAGATGACAGATGACAGATGACAGATGACAAATGACAGATGACAGATGACAGATGACAGATGACAGATGACAAATGACAGACGACAGATGACAGATGACAGATGACAGATGACAGATGACAGATGACAGATGACAGATGACAGATGACAGATGACAGATGACAGATGACAGATGACAGATGACAGATGACAGATGACAGATGACAGATGACAGATGACAGATGACAAATGACAGATGACAGATGACAGATGACAGATGACAGATGACAGATGACAAATGACAGATGACAGATGACAGATGAGAGATGACAGATGACAGAGGACAGATGACAAATGACAAATGACAGATGACAGATGACAGATGACAGATGAGAGATGACAGATGACAGATGACAGATGACAGATGACAGATGACAGATGACAGATGACAGATGACAGATGACAGATGACAGATGACAGACGACGGATGACAGATGACAAATGACAGAGGATAGTTGACAGATGACAGATGACACATGACACATGGCAGATGACTGATGACTGATGACAGATGACAGATGACAGATGACAGATGACAGATGACAGATGACAGATGACAGATGACAGATGACAGATGACAGATGACAGATGACAGATGACAGATGACAGATGCCAGATGACAAATGCTAGATGACAGATGACAGATGACAGATGATAGATGACAGATGAGATACGAGAGACGACAGATAACAGATGACAGATAACAGATGACAGATGACAGTTGACAGATGATAGAGGACAGGTGACAGGTGACATATGATAGGTCACAGATGACAGATGACAGATGACAGATGACAGGTGACAGGTGACATATGATAGGTCACAAATGACAGATGACAGATGACAGATGACAGATGACAGATGACAGATGACAGATGACAGATGACAGATGACAGATTACAGATGACAGATGACAGATGACAGATGACAGATGACAGATGACAGATGACAGATGACAGATGACAGATGACAGATGACAGATAACAGATGACAGATGACAGATGACAGATGACAGATAACAGATGATAGACGACAGGTGTCATATGACAGATGACAGATAACAGATGAATGATGACAGATGAAAGATGACAGATGACAGATGACAGATGACAGATGACAGATGACAGATGACAGATGACAGATGACAGATGACAGATGACAGATGACAGATGACAGATGACAGATGACAGATGACAGATGACAGATGACAGATGACAGATGACAGATGACAGATGACAGATGACAGATGACAGATGACAGATGACAGATGACAGATGACAGATGACAGATGACAGATGACAGATGACAGATGACAGATGACAGATGACAGATGACAGATGACGGATGACAGATGACAGATGACAGATGACAGATGACGGATGACAGATGACAGATGACAGATGACAGATGACAGATGACAGATGACAGTTGGCAGATGACAGATGACAGATGACAGAAGACAGATGAAAAATGACAGGTGACAGATGTCTGATGACAGATGACAGATGGCAGATGAGAGATGACAAATGACAGATGACAGATGACAGATGACAGATGACAGATGACAGATGACAGATGACAGATGACAGATGACTGATGGCAGATGACAGATGACAGATGACAGATGACCGATGACAAATGACAGACGACAGATGACAGATGACAGATGACAGATGACAGATGACAGATGACAAATGGCAGGTGACAGATGACAGATGACAGATGACAGTTGGCAGATGACAGATGACAGATGACAGATGATAGATGACATATGACAGATGACAGATGACAGATGACAGATGACAGATGACAGATGACAGATGACAGATGACAGATGACAGATGACAGATGACAGATGACAGGTGGCAGATGACAGATGACAGATGACAGATGGCAGATTAAACATGACACATGGCAGATGACATATGACAGATGACAGATGACAGATGACAGATGACAGATGACAGATGACAGATGACAGATGACAGACGACAGATGACAATTGACAGATGACAGATGACAGATGACAGATGACAGATGACACATGACACATGGCAGATGACAGATGACTGATGACAGATGACGGATGACAGATGGCAGATGACAGATGACAGATGGCAGATTAAACATGACACATGGCAGATGACATATGACAGATGGCAGATGACAGATGACAGATGACAGATGACAGATGACAGATGACAGATGACAGATGACAGATGACAGATGACAGATGACAGATGACAGATGACAGACGACAGATGACAATTGACAGATGACAGATGACAGATGACAGATGACATATGACATATGACAGAAGACAGATGACAGATGACAGATGACAGATGACAGATGACATATGACATATGACAGAAGACAGATGACAGATGACAGATGACAGATGACAGATGACAGATGACAGATGACAGATGACATATGACGTATGACAGAAGACAGATGACATATGACATATGACATATGACAGAAGACAGATGACAGATGACAGATGGCAGATTAAACATGACACATGGCAGATGACATATGACAAATGGCAGATGACAGATGACAGATGACAGATGACAGATGACAGATGACAGATGACAGATGACAGATGACAGATGACAGATGACAGATGACAGATGACAGACGACAGATGACAGATGACAGATGACAGATGACAGATGACAGATGACAGATGACAGATGACAGATGACAGATGACAGATGACAGATGACAGATGACAGATAACAGATGACAGATGACAGATGACAGATGACAGATGACAGATAACAGATGATAGACGACAGGTGTCATATGACAGATGACAGATAACAGATGAATGATGACAGATGAAAGATGACAGATGACAGATGACAGATGACAGATGACAGATGACAGATGACAGATGACAAATGACAGTTGACAGACGACAGATGGCAATTGACATATGACAGATGACAGATGACAGAAGACAGATGACAAATGACAGGTGACAGATGTCTGATGACAGATGACAGATGGCAGATGAGAGATGACAAATGACAGATGACAGATGACAGATGACAGATGACAGATGACAGATGACAGATGACAGATGACTGATGACAGATGACAGATGACAGATGACCGATGACAAATGACAGACGACAGATGACAGATGACAGATGACAGATGACAGATGACAGATGACAGATGACAGATGATAGACGACAGGTGACAGACGACAGATGACAGATAACAGATGACAGATGACAGATGACAAATGACAGATGACAGATAACAGATGACAGATGACGGATGACCGATGACAAATGACAGACGACAGATGACAGATGACAGATGACAGATGACAGATGACAGATGACAGATGATAGACGACAGGTGACATACGACAGATGACAGATAACAGATGATAGATGACAGATGACAAATGACAGATGACAAATAACAGATGATAGACGACAGGTGTCATATGACAGATGACAGATAACAGATGAATGATGACAGATGACAGATGACAGATGACAGATGACAGATGACAGATGACAGATGACAGATGACAGATGACAGATGACAGATGACAGATGACAGATGACAGATGACAGATGACAGATGACAGATGACAGATAACAGATGACAGATGACAGATGACAGATGACAGTGACAGATGACAGATGACAGATGACAGATGACAGATGACAGATGACTGATGACAGATGACAGATGACAGATGACCGATGACAAATGACAGACGACAGATGACAGATGACAGATGACATATGACAGATGACAGATGACAGATGACAGATGACAGATGACAGATGACTGATGACAGATGACAGATGACAGATGACCGATGACAAATGACAGACGACAGATGACAGATGACAGATGACAGATGACAGATGATAGACGACAGGTGACATACGACAGATGACAGATAACAGATGACAGATGACAGATGACAAATGACAGATGACAGATAACAGATGATAGACGACAGTTGTCATATGACAGATGACAGATAACAGATGAATGATGACAGATGACAGATGACAGATGACAGATGACAGATGACAGATGACAGATGACAGATGACAGATGACAGATGACAGATGACAGATGACAGATGACAGATGACAGATGACAGATGACAGATGACAGATGACAGATGACAGATGACAGATGACAGATGACAGATGACAGATGAAAGATGACAGATGACAGGTGACACATGACACATGACAGTTGACAGACGACAGATGACAATTGACAGATGACAGATGACAGATGACAGATGACAAATGAAAAATGACAAACGACAGATGACAAATGACAAATGACAGATGACAGATGACAAATGACAGATGACAGATGACAGATGACAGATGACAGATGACAGATGACAGATGACAGATGACAGATGACATATGACAGATGACAGATGACAGATGACAGATGACAGATGACAGATGACAGATGACAGATGACAGATGACAGATGACAGATGACAGATGACAGATGACAGATGACAGATGACAGATGACAGATGACAGATGACAGATGACAGATGACAGATGACAGATGACAGATGACAGATGACAGATGACAGATGACAGATGACAGATGACAGATGACAGATGACAGATGACAGATGACAGATGACAGATGACAGATGACAGATGACAGATGACAGATGACAGATGACAGATGACAGATGACAGATGACAGATAACAGATAACAGATGACAGATGACAGATGACAGATGACAGATGACAGATGACAGATGACAGATGACAGATGACAGATGACAGATGACAGATGACAGATGACAGATGACAGATGACAGATGACAGATGACAGATGACAAATGACAGATGACAGATGACAGATGACAGATGACAGATGACAGATGACAGATGACAGATGACAGATGACAGATGACAGATGACAGATGACAGATGACAGATGACAAATGACAGATGACAGATGACAGATAACAGATGACAGATGACAGATGACAGTGACAGATGACAGATGACAGATGACAGATGACAGATGACAGATGACAGATGACAGATGACAGATGACAGAGGACAGATGACAAATGACAAATGACAGATGACAGATGACAGATGACAGATGAGAGATGACAGATGACAGATGACAGATGACAAATGACAGATGACAGATGACAGATGACAGATGACAGATGACAGATGACAGATGACAGATGACAGATGACAGATGACAGATGACAGATGACAGATGACAGATGACAGATGACAGATGACAGTGACAGATGACAGATGACAGATGACAGATGAATGATGACAGATGACAGATGACAGATGACAGATGACAGATGACAGATGACAGATGACAGATGACAGATGACAGATGACAGATGACAGATGACAGATGACAGATGACAGATGACAGATGACAGATGACAGATGACAGATGACAGATGACAGATGACAGATGACAGATGACAGATGACAGATGACAGATGACAGATGACAGATGACAGATGACAGATGACAGATGACAGATGACAGATGACAGATGACAGATGACAGATGACAGATGACAAATGACAAATGACAGATGACAAATGACAAATGACAGATGACAGATGACAGATGACAGATGACAGATGACAGATGACAAATGACAGATGACAGATAACAGATGACAGATGACAGATGACAGATGACAGATGACAGATGACAGATGACAGATGACAGACGACGGATGACAGATGACAAATGACAGAGGATAGTTGACAGATGACAGATGACACATGACACATGGCAGATGACTGATGACTGATGACAGATGACAGATGACAGATGACAGATGACAGATGACAGATGACAGATGACAGATGACAGATGACAGATGACAGATGACAGATGACAGATGACAGATGACAAATGCTAGATGACAGATGACAGATGACAGATGATAGATGACAGATGAGATACGAGAGACGACAGATAACAGATGACAGATAACAGATGACAGATGACAGTTGACAGATGATAGAGGACAGGTGACAGGTGACATATGATAGGTCACAGATGACAGATGACAGATGACAGATGACAGGTGACAGGTGACATATGATAGGTCACAAATGACAGATGACAGATGACAGATGACAGATGACAGATGACAGATGACAGATGACAGATGACAGATGACAGATGACAGATGACAGATGACAGATGACAGATGACAGATGACAGATGACAGATGACAGATAACAGATGACAGATGACAGATGACAGATGACAGATAACAGATGATAGACGACAGGTGTCATATGACAGATGACAGATAACAGATGAATGATGACAGATGAAAGATGACAGATGACAGATGACAGATGACAGATGACAGATGACAGATGACAGATGACAGATGACAGATGACAGATGACAGATGACAGATGACAGATGACAGATGACAGATGACAGATGACAGATGACAGATGACAGATGACAGATGACAGATGACAGATGACAGATGACAGATGACAGATGACAGATGACAGATGACAGATGACAGATGACAGATGACAGATGACAGATGACAGATGACAGATGACAGATGACAGATGACAGATGACAGATGACAGATGACAGATGACAGATGACAGATGACAGATGACAGATGACAGATGACAGATGACAGATGACAGATGACAGATGACAGATGACAGATGACAGATGACAGATGACAAATGACGGATGACAGATGACAGATGACAGATGACAGATGACGGATGACAGATGACAGATGACAGATGACAGATGACAGATGACAGATGACAGATGACAGTTGGCAGATGACAGATGACAGATGACAGATGACAGAAGACAGATGAAAAATGACAGGTGACAGATGTCTGATGACAGATGACAGATGGCAGATGAGAGATGACAAATGACAGATGACAGATGACAGATGACAGATGACAGATGACAGATGACAGATGACAGATGACTGATGGCAGATGACAGATGACAGATGACAGATGACCGATGACAAATGACAGACGACAGATGACAGATGACAGATGACAGATGACAGATGACAGATGACAAATGGCAGGTGACAGATGACAGATGACAGATGACAGTTGGCAGATGACAGATGACAGATGACAGATGATAGATGACATATGACAGATGACAGATGACAGATGACAGATGACAGATGACAGATGACAGATGACAGATGACAGATGACAGATGACAGATGACAGATGACAGATGACAGATGACAGATGACAGGTGGCAGATGACAGATGACAGATGACAGATGGCAGATTAAACATGACACATGGCAGATGACATATGACAGATGACAGATGACAGATGACAGATGACAGATGACAGATGACAGATGACAGATGACAGACGACAGATGACAATTGACAGATGACAGATGACAGATGACAGATGACAGATGACACATGACACATGGCAGATGACAGATGACTGATGACAGATGACGGATGACAGATGGCAGATGACAGATGACAGATGGCAGATTAAACATGACACATGGCAGATGACATATGACAGATGGCAGATGACAGATGACAGATGACAGATGACAGATGACAGATGACAGATGACAGATGACAGATGACAGATGACAGATGACAGATGACAGATGACAGACGACAGATGACAATTGACAGATGACAGATGACAGATGACAGATGACATATGACATATGACAGAAGACAGATGACAGATGACAGATGACAGATGACAGATGACATATGACATATGACAGAAGACAGATGACAGATGACAGATGACAGATGACAGATGACAGATGACAGATGACATATGACGTATGACAGAAGACAGATGACATATGACATATGACATATGACAGATGACAGATGACAGATGACAGATGACAGATGACAGATGACAGATGACAGATGACAGATGACAGACGACAGATGACAATTGACAGATGACAGATGACAGATTACAGATGACATATGACATATGACAGAAGACAGATGACAGATGACAGATGACAGATGACAGATGACATATGACATATGACAGAAGACAGATGACAGATGACAGATGACAGATGACAGATGACAGATGACAGATGACAGATGACAGATGACAGATGACAGATGACAGATGACAGATGACAGATGACAGATGACAGATGACAGATGAGAGATGACAGATGACAGTGACAGATGACAGATGACAGATGACAGCTGACAGATGACAGATGACAGATGACGGATGACAGATGACAGATGACAGACGACAGATGACAATTGACAGATGACAGATGACAGATGACAGATGACATATGACATATGACAGAAGACAGATGACAGATGACAGATGACAGATGTCTGATGACAGATGACAGATGACAGATGACAGATGACAGATGACAGATGACAGATGACAGATGACAGATGACAGACGACAGATGACAGATGACATATGACAGATGACAGATGACAGATGACAGATGACAAATGACAAATGACAGATGACAGATGACAGATAACAGATGACAGATGACAGATGACAGATGACAGATGACAGATGACAGATGACAAATGACAAATGACAGATGACAGATGACAGATGACAAATGACAAATGACAGATGACAGATGACAGATGACAGATGACAGATGACAGATGACAGATGACAGATGACAGATGACAGTGACAGATGACAGATGACAGATGACAGATGACAGATGACAAATGACAGATGACAGATGACAGATGACAGACGACAGA
This sequence comes from Condylostylus longicornis, assembly GCF_029603195.1. NCBI lineage: Eukaryota > Metazoa > Arthropoda > Insecta > Diptera > Dolichopodidae > Condylostylus > Condylostylus longicornis. Next base: position 567,391 of record NW_026578010.1, read on the forward strand.
TGACAGATGACAGTTGACAGATGACAGATGACAGATGACAGATGACAGATGACAGATGACAGATGACAGATGACAGATGACAGATGACAGATGACAGATGACAGATGACAGATGACAGATGACAGATGACAGATGACTGATGACTGATGACAGATGACAGATGACAGATGACAGATGACAGATGACAGATGACAGATGACAGATGACAGATGACAGATGACAGATGACAGATGACAGATGACAGATGACAGATGACAAATGATAGATGACAGATGACAGATGATAGATGACAGATGAGAGACGAAAGACGACAGATGACAGATGACAGATAACAGATGACAGATGACAGTTGACAGATGATAGAGGACAGGTGACGAGTGACATATGATAGGTCACAGATGATAGATGACAGATGACAGATGACAGGTGACAGGTGACATATGATAGGTCACAAATGACAGATGACAGATGACAGATGACAAATGACAAATGACAAATGACAGATGACAGATGACAGATGACAGATGACAGATGACAGATGACAGATGACAGATGACAGATGACAGATGACAGATGACAGATGACAGATGACAGATGACAGATGACAGATGACAGATGACAGATGACAGATGACAGATGACAAATGACAGATGACAGATGACAGATAACAGATGACAGATGACAGATGACAGATGACAGATGACAGATGACAGATGACAGATGACAGATGACAGATGACAGATGACAGATGACAGATGACAAATGACAGATGACAGATGACAGACGACACATGACACATGACAGTTGACAGACGACAGATGACAATTGACAGATGACAGATGACAGATTACAGATGACATATGACATATGACAGAAGACAGATGACAGATGACAGATGACAGATGACAGATGACATATGACATATGACAGAAGACAGATGACAGATGACAGATGACAGATGACAGATGACAGATGACAGATGACAGATGACAGATGACAGATGACAGATGACAGATGACAGATGACTGATGACTGATGACAGATGACAGATGACAGATGACAGATGACAGATGACAGATGACAGATGACAGATGACAGATGACAGATGACAGATGACAGATGACAGATGACAGATGACAGATGACAAATGATAGATGACAGATGACAGATGATAGATGACAGATGAGAGACGAAAGACGACAGATGACAGATGACAGATAACAGATGACAGATGACAGTTGACAGATGATAGAGGACAGGTGACGAGTGACATATGATAGGTCACAGATGATAGATGACAGATGACAGATGACAGGTGACAGGTGACATATGATAGGTCACAAATGACAGATGACAGATGACAGATGACAAATGACAAATGACAAATGACAGATGACAGATGACAGATGACAGATGACAGATGACAGATGACAGATGACAGATGACAGATGACAGATGACAGATGACAGATGACAGATGACAGATGACAGATGACAGATGACAGATGACAGATGACAGATGACAGATGACAAATGACAGATGACAGATGACAGATGACAGATGACAGATGACAGATGACAGATGACAGATGACAGATGACAGATGACAGATGACAGATGACAGATGACAGATGACAGATGACAGATGACAGATGACAGATGACAGATGACAGATGAAAGATGACAGGTGACACATGACACATGACAGTTGACAGACGACAGATGACAATTGACAGATGACAGATGACAGATGACAGATGACAAATGAAAAATGACAAACGACAGATGACAAATGACAAATGACAGATGTCAGATGACAAATGACAGATGACAGATGACAGATGACAGATGACAGATGACAGATGACAGATGACAGATGACAGATGACAGATGACATATGACAGATGACAGATGACAGATGACAGATGACAGATGACAGATGACAGATGACAGATGACAGATGACAGATGACAGATGACAGATGGCAGATTAAACATGACACATGGCAGATGACATATGACAAATGGCAGATGACAGATGACAGATGACAGATGACAGATGACAGATGACAGATGACAGATGACAGATGACAGATGACAGATGACAGATGACAGATGACAGATGACAGATGACAGATGACAGATGACAGATGACGGATGACAGATGACAGATGACAGATGACAGATGACGGATGACAGATGACAGATGACAGATGACAGATGACAGATGACAGATGACAGATGACAGATGACAGATGACAGTTGGCAGATGACAGATGACAGATGACAGATGACAGAAGACAGATGAAAAATGACAGGTGACAGATGTCTGATGACAGATGACAGATGGCAGATGAGAGATGACAAATGACAGATGACAGATGACAGATGACAGATGACAGATGACAGATGACAGATGACAGATGACTGATGGCAGATGACAGATGACAGATGACAGATGACCGATGACAAATGACAGACGACAGATGACAGATGACAGATGACAGATGACAGATGACAGATGACAAATGGCAGGTGACAGATGACAGATGACAGATGACAGTTGGCAGATGACAGATGACAGATGACAGATGATAGATGACATATGACAGATGACAGATGACAGATGACAGATGACAGATGACAGATGACAGATGACAGATGACAGATGACAGATGACAGATGACAGATGACAGGTGGCAGATGACAGATGACAGATGACAGATGGCAGATTAAACATGACACATGGCAGATGACATATGACAGATGACAGATGACAGATGACAGATGACAGATGACAGATGACAGATGACAGATGACAGACGACAGAAGACAATTGACAGATGACAGATGACAGATGACAGATGACAGATGACACATGACACATGGCAGATGACAGATGACTGATGACAGATGACGGATGACAGATGGCAGATGACAGATGACAGATGGCAGATTAAACATGACACATGGCAGATGACATATGACAGATGGCAGATGACAGATGACAGATGACAGATGACAGATGACAGATGACAGATGACAGATGACAGATGACAGATGACAGATGACAGATGACAGATGACAGATGACAGATGACAGATGACAGATTACAGATGACAGATGACAGATGACAGACGACAGATGACAATTGACAGATGACAGATGACAGATGACAGATGACATATGACATATGACAGAAGACAGATGACAGATGACAGATGACAGATGACAGATGACATATGACATATGACAGAAGACAGATGACAGATGACAGATGACAGATGACAGATGACAGATGACAGATGACATATGACGTATGACAGAAGACAGATGACATATGACATATGACATATGACAGAAGACAGATGACAGATGACAGATGGCAGATTAAACATGACACATGGCAGATGACATATGACAAATGGCAGATGACAGATGACAGATGACAGATGACAGATGACAGATGACAGATGACAGATGACAGATGACAGATGACAGATGACAGATGACAGACGACAGATGACAGATGACAGATGACAGATGACAGATGACAGATGACAGATGACAGATGACAGATAACAGATGACAGATGACAGATGACAGATGACAGATAACAGATGATAGACGACAGGTGTCATATGACAGATGAGAGGTAACAGATGAATGATGACAGATGAAAGATGACAGATGACAGATGACAGATGACAGATGACAGATGACAGATGACAGATGACAAATGACAGTTGACAGACGACAGATGGCAATTAACATATGACAGATGACAGATGACAGAAGACAGATGACAAATGACAGGTGACAGATGTCTGATGACAGATGACAGATGGCAGATGAGAGATGACAAATGACAGATGACAGATGACAGATGACAGATGACAGATGACAGATGACAGATGACTGATGACAGATGACAGATGACAGATGACAGATGACAGATGACAGATGACAGATGACAGATGACAGATGACAGATGACAGATGACAGATGACAGATGACAGATGACAGATGACAGATGACAGATGACAGATGATAGACGACAGGTGACATACGACAGATGACAGATAACAGATGATAGATGACAGATGACAAATGACAGATGACAGATAACAGATGATAGACGACAGGTGTCATATGACAGATGACAGATAACAGATGAATGATGACAGATGACAGATGACAGATGACAGATGACAGATGACAGATGACAGATGACAGATGACAGATGACAGATGACAGATGACAGATGACAGATGACAGATGACAGATGACAGATGACAGATGACAGATGACAGATGACAGATGACAGATGACAGATGACAGATGACAGATGACAGATGACAGATGACAGATGACAGATGACAGTGACAGATGACAGATGACAGATGACAGATGACAGATGACAGATGACTGATGACAGATGACAGATGACAGATGACAGATGACCGATGACAAATGACAGACGACAGATGACAGATGACAGATGACAGATGACAGATGACAGATGACAGATGACAGATGACAGATGACAGATGACAGATGACAGATGACAGATGACAGATGACAGATGACAGATGACAGATGACAGATGACAGATGACAGATGACAGATGACAGATGACAGATGACAGATGAAAGATGACAGATGACAGGTGACACATGACACATGACAGTTGACAGACGACAGATGACAATTGACAGATGACAGATGACAGATGACAGATGACAAATGAAAAATGACAAACGACAGATGACAAATGACAAATGACAGATGACAGATGACAAATGACAGATGACAGATGACAGATGACAGATGACAGATGACAGATGACAGATGACAGATGACAGATGACATATGACAGATGACAGATGACAGATGACAGATGACAGATGACAGATGACAGATGACAGATGACAGATGACAGATGACAGATGACAGATGACAGATGACAGATGACAGATGACAGATGACAGATGACAGATGACAGATGACAGATGACAGATGACAGATGACAGATGACAGATGACAGATGACAGATGACAGATGACAGATGACAGATGACAGATAACAGATGAGAGATGACAGATGACAGATGACAGATGACAGATGACAGATGACAGATGACAGATGACAGATGACAGATGACAGATGACAGATGACAGATGACAAATGACAGATGACAGATGACAGATGACAGATGACAGATGACAAATGACAGACGACAGATGACAGATGACAGATGACAGATGACAGATGACAGATGACAGATGACAGATGACAGATGACAGATGACAGATGACAGATGACAGATGACAGATGACAGATGACAGATGACAGATGACAAATGACAGATGACAGATGACAGATGACAGATGACAGATGACAGATGACAAATGACAGATGACAGATGACAGATGAGAGATGACAGATGACAGAGGACAGATGACAAATGACAAATGACAGATGACAGATGACAGATGACAGATGAGAGATGACAGATGACAGATGACAGATGACAGATGACAGATGACAGATGACAGATGACAGATGACAGATGACAGATGACAGATGACAGACGACGGATGACAGATGACAAATGACAGAGGATAGTTGACAGATGACAGATGACACATGACACATGGCAGATGACTGATGACTGATGACAGATGACAGATGACAGATGACAGATGACAGATGACAGATGACAGATGACAGATGACAGATGACAGATGACAGATGACAGATGACAGATGACAGATGCCAGATGACAAATGCTAGATGACAGATGACAGATGACAGATGATAGATGACAGATGAGATACGAGAGACGACAGATAACAGATGACAGATAACAGATGACAGATGACAGTTGACAGATGATAGAGGACAGGTGACAGGTGACATATGATAGGTCACAGATGACAGATGACAGATGACAGATGACAGGTGACAGGTGACATATGATAGGTCACAAATGACAGATGACAGATGACAGATGACAGATGACAGATGACAGATGACAGATGACAGATGACAGATGACAGATTACAGATGACAGATGACAGATGACAGATGACAGATGACAGATGACAGATGACAGATGACAGATGACAGATGACAGATGACAGATAACAGATGACAGATGACAGATGACAGATAACAGATGATAGACGACAGGTGTCATATGACAGATGACAGATAACAGATGAATGATGACAGATGAAAGATGACAGATGACAGATGACAGATGACAGATGACAGATGACAGATGACAGATGACAGATGACAGATGACAGATGACAGATGACAGATGACAGATGACAGATGACAGATGACAGATGACAGATGACAGATGACAGATGACAGATGACAGATGACAGATGACAGATGACAGATGACAGATGACAGATGACAGATGACAGATGACAGATGACAGATGACAGATGACAGATGACAGATGACAGATGACAGATGACAGATGACAGATGACAGATGACGGATGACAGATGACAGATGACAGATGACAGATGACGGATGACAGATGACAGATGACAGATGACAGATGACAGATGACAGATGACAGTTGGCAGATGACAGATGACAGATGACAGAAGACAGATGAAAAATGACAGGTGACAGATGTCTGATGACAGATGACAGATGGCAGATGAGAGATGACAAATGACAGATGACAGATGACAGATGACAGATGACAGATGACAGATGACAGATGACAGATGACAGATGACTGATGGCAGATGACAGATGACAGATGACAGATGACCGATGACAAATGACAGACGACAGATGACAGATGACAGATGACAGATGACAGATGACAGATGACAAATGGCAGGTGACAGATGACAGATGACAGATGACAGTTGGCAGATGACAGATGACAGATGACAGATGATAGATGACATATGACAGATGACAGATGACAGATGACAGATCACAGATGACAGATGACAGATGACAGATGACAGATGACAGATGACAGATGACAGATGACAGGTGGCAGATGACAGATGACAGATGACAGATGGCAGATTAAACATGACACATGGCAGATGACATATGACAGATGACAGATGACAGATGACAGATGACAGATGACAGATGACAGATGACAGATGACAGACGACAGATGACAATTGACAGATGACAGATGACAGATGACAGATGACAGATGACACATGACACATGGCAGATGACAGATGACTGATGACAGATGACGGATGACAGATGGCAGATGACAGATGACAGATGGCAGATTAAATATGACACATGGCAGATGACATATGACAGATGGCAGATGACAGATGACAGATGACAGATGACAGATGACAGATGACAGATGACAGATGACAGATGACAGATGACAGATGACAGATGACAGACGACAGATGACAATTGACAGATGACAGATGACAGATGACAGATGACATATGACATATGACAGAAGACAGATGACAGATGACAGATGACAGATGACAGATGACATATGACATATGACAGAAGACAGATGACAGATGACAGATGACAGATGACAGATGACAGATGACAGATGACAGATGACATATGACGTATGACAGAAGACAGATGACATATGACATATGACATATGACAGAAGACAGATGACAGATGACAGATGGCAGATTAAACATGACACATGGCAGATGACATATGACAAATGGCAGATGACAGATGACAGATGACAGATGACAGATGACAGATGACAGATGACAGATGACAGATGACAGATGACAGATGACAGATGACAGATGACAGACGACAGATGACAGATGACAGATGACAGATGACAGATGACAGATGACAGATGACAGATGACAGATGACAGATGACAGATGACAGATGACAGATGACAGATAACAGATGACAGATGACAGATGACAGATGACAGATAACAGATGATAGACGACAGGTGTCATATGACAGATGACAGATAACAGATGAATGATGACAGATGAAAGATGACAGATGACAGATGACAGATGACAGATGACAGATGACAGATGACAGATGACAGATGACAAATGACAGTTGACAGACGACAGATGGCAATTGACATATGACAGATGACAGATGACAGAAGACAGATGACAAATGACAGGTGACAGATGTCTGATGACAGATGACAGATGGCAGATGAGAGATGACAAATGACAGATGACAGATGACAGATGACAGATGACAGATGACAGATGACAGATGACAGATGACTGATGACAGATGACAGATGACAGATGACCGATGACAAATGACAGACGACAGATGACAGATGACAGATGACAGATGACAGATGACAGATGACAGATGATAGACGACAGGTGACAGACGACAGATGACAGATAACAGATGACAGATGACAGATGACAAATGACAGATGACAGATAACAGATGACAGATGACGGATGACCGATGACAAATGACAGACGACAGATGACAGATGACAGATGACAGATGACAGATGACAGATGACAGATGACAGATGATAGACGACAGGTGACATACGACAGATGACAGATAACAGATGATAGATGACAGATGACAAATGACAGATGACAGATAACAGATGATAGACGACAGGTGTCATATGACAGATGACAGATAACAGATGAATGATGACAGATGACAGATGACAGATGACAGATGACAGATGACAGATGACAGATGACAGATGACAGATGACAGATGACAGATGACAGATGACAGATGACAGATGACAGATGACAGATGACAGATGACAGATAACAGATGACAGATGACAGATGACAGATGACAGTGACAGATGACAGATGACAGATGACAGATGACAGATGACAGATGACTGATGACAGATGACAGATGACAGATGACCGATGACAAATGACAGACGACAGATGACAGATGACAGATGACATATGACAGATGACAGATGACAGATGACAGATGACAGATGACAGATGACTGATGACAGATGACAGATGACAGATGACCGATGACAAATGACAGACGACAGATGACAGATGACAGATGACAGATGACAGATGATAGACGACAGGTGACATACGACAGATGACAGATAACAGATGACAGATGACAGATGACAAATGACAGATGACAGATAACAGATGATAGACGACAGTTGTCATATGACAGATGACAGATAACAGATGAATGATGACAGATGACAGATGACAGATGACAGATGACAGATGACAGATGACAGATGACAGATGACAGATGACAGATGACAGATGACAGATGACAGATGACAGATGACAGATGACAGATGACAGATGACAGATGACAGATGACAGATGACAGATGACAGATGACAGATGACAGATGACAGATGAAAGATGACAGATGACAGGTGACACATGACACATGACAGTTGACAGACGACAGATGACAATTGACAGATGACAGATGACAGATGACAGATGACAGATGACAAATGAAAAATGACAAACGACAGATGACAAATGACAAATGACAGATGACAGATGACAAATGACAGATGACAGATGACAGATGACAGATGACAGGTGACAGATGACAGATGACAGATGACATATGACAGATGACAGATGACAGATGACAGATGACAGATGACAGATGACAGATGACAGATGACAGATGACAGATGACAGATGACAGATGACAGATGACAGATGACAGATGACAGATGACAGATGACAGATGACAGATGACAGATGACAGATGACAGATGACAGATGACAGATGACAGATGACAGATGACAGATGACAGATGACAGATGACAGATGACAGATGACAGATGACAGATGACAGATGACAGATGACAGATGACAGATGACAGATGACAGATGACAGATGACAGATGACAGATGACAGATGACAGATGACAGATGACAGATGACAGATGACAGATGACAGATGACAGATGACAGATGACAGATGACAGATGACAGATGACAGATGACAGATGACAGATGACAGATGACAGATGACAGATGACAGATGACAGATGACAAATGACAGACGACAGATGACAGATGACAGATGACAGATGACAGATGACAGATGACAGATGACAGATGACAGATGACAGATGACAGATGACAGATGACAGATGACAGATGACAAATGACAGATGACAGATGACAGATAACAGATGACAGATGACAGATGACAGTGACAGATGACAGATGACAGATGACAGATGACAGATGACAGATGACAGATGACAGATGACAGATGACAGAGGACAGATGACAAATGACAAATGACAGATGACAGATGACAGATGACAGATGAGAGATGACAGATGACAGATGACAGATGACAAATGACAGATGACAGATGACAGATGACAGATGACAGATGACAGATGACAGATGACAGATGACAGATGACAGATGACAGATGACAGATGACAGATGACAGATGACAGATGACAGATGACAGATGACAGTGACAGATGACAGATGACAGATGACAGATGAATGATGACAGATGACAGATGACAGATGACAGATGACAGATGACAGATGACAGATGACAGATGACAGATGACAGATGACAGATGACAGATGACAGATGACAGATGACAGATGACAGATGACAGATGACAGATGACAGATGACAGATGACAGATGACAGATGACAGATGACAGATGACAGATGACAGATGACAGATGACAGATGACAGATGACAGATGACAGATGACAGATGACAAATGACAAATGACAGATGACAAATGACAAATGACAGATGACAGATGACAGATGACAGATGACAGATGACAGATGACAAATGACAGATGACAGATAACAGATGACAGATGACAGATGACAGATGACAGATGACAGATGACAGATGACAGACGACGGATGACAGATGACAAATGACAGAGGATAGTTGACAGATGACAGATGACACATGACACATGGCAGATGACTGATGACTGATGACAGATGACAGATGACAGATGACAGATGACAGATGACAGATGACAGATGACAGATGACAGATGACAGATGACAGATGACAGATGACAGATGACAGACGACAAATGCTAGATGACAGATGACAGATGACAGATGATAGATGACAGATGAGATACGAGAGACGACAGATAACAGATGACAGATAACAGATGACAGATGACAGTTGACAGATGATAGAGGACAGGTGACAGGTGACATATGATAGGTCACAGATGACAGATGACAGATGACAGATGACAGGTGACAGGTGACATATGATAGGTCACAAATGACAGATGACAGATGACAGATGACAGATGACAGATGACAGATGACAGATGACAGATGACAGATGACAGATGACAGATGACAGATGACAGATGACAGATGACAGATGACAGATGACAGATGACAGATAACAGATGACAGATGACAGATGACAGATGACAGATAACAGATGATAGACGACAGGTGTCATATGACAGATGACAGATAACAGATGAATGATGACAGATGAAAGATGACAGATGACAGATGACAGATGACAGATGACAAATGACAGATGACAGATGACAGATGACAGATGACAGATGACAGATGACAGATGACAGATGACAGATGACAGATGACAGATGACAGATGACAGATGACAGATGACAGATGACAGATGACAGATGACAGATGACAGATGACAGATGACAGATGACAGATGACAGATGACAGATGACAGATGACAGATGACAGATGACAGATGACAGATGACAGATGACAGATGACAGATGACAGATGACAGATGACAGATGACAGATGACAGATGACAGATGACAGATGACAGATGACAGATGACAGATGACAGATGACAGATGACAGATGACAGATGACAGATGACAGATGACAGATGACAGATGACAGATGACAAATGACGGATGACAGATGACAGATGACAGATGACAGATGACGGATGACAGATGACAGATGACAGATGACAGATGACAGATGACAGATGACAGATGACAGTTGGCAGATGACAGATGACAGATGACAGAAGACAGATGAAAAATGACAGGTGACAGATGTCTGATGACAGATGACAGATGGCAGATGAGAGATGACAAATGACAGATGACAGATGACAGATGACAGATGACAGATGACAGATGACAGATGACAGATGACAGATGACTGATGGCAGATGACAGATGACAGATGACAGATGACCGATGACAAATGACAGACGACAGATGACAGATGACAGATGACAGATGACAGATGACAGATGACAAATGGCAGGTGACAGATGACAGATGACAGATGACAGTTGGCAGATGACAGATGACAGATGACAGATGATAGATGACATATGACAGATGACAGATGACAGATGACAGATGACAGATGACAGATGACAGATGACAGATGACAGATGACAGATGACAGATGACAGATGACAGATGACAGATGACAGATGACAGGTGGCAGATGACAGATGACAGATGACAGATGGCAGATTAAACATGACACATGGCAGATGACATATGACAGATGACAGATGACAGATGACAGATGACAGATGACAGATGACAGATGACAGATGACAGACGACAGATGACAATTGACAGATGACAGATGACAGATGACAGATGACAGATGACACATGACACATGGCAGATGACAGATGACTGATGACAGATGACGGATGACAGATGGCAGATGACAGATGACAGATGGCAGATTAAACATGACACATGGCAGATGACATATGACAGATGGCAGATGACAGATGACAGATGACAGATGACAGATGACAGATGACAGATGACAGATGACAGATGACAGATGACAGATGACAGATGACAGATCACAGATGACAGATGACAGACGACAGATGACAATTGACAGATGACAGATGACAGATGACAGATGACATATGACATATGACAGAAGACAGATGACAGATGACAGATGACAGATGACAGATGACATATGACATATGACAGAAGACAGATGACAGATGACAGATGACAGATGACAGATGACAGATGACAGATGACATATGACGTATGACAGAAGACAGATGACATATGACATATGACATATGACAGAAGACAGATGACAGATGACAGATGGCAGATTAAACATGACACATGGCAGATGACATATGACAAATGGCAGATGACAGATGACAGATGACAGATGACAGATGACAGATGACAGATGACAGATGACAGATGACAGATGACAGATGACAGATGACAGACGACAGATGACAATTGACAGATGACAGATGACAGATTACAGATGACATATGACATATGACAGAAGACAGATGACAGATGACAGATGACAGATGACAGATGACATATGACATATGACAGAAGACAGATGACAGATGACAGATGACAGATGACAGATGACAGATGACAGATGACAGATGACAGATGACAGATGACAGATGACAGATGACAGATGACAGATGACAGATGACAGATGACAGATGACAGTGACAGATGACAGATGACAGATGACAGCTGACAGATGACAGATGACAGATGACGGATGACAGATGACAGATGACAGACGACAGATGACAATTGACAGATGACAGATGACAGATGACAGATGACATATGACATATGACAGAAGACAGATGACAGATGACAGATGACAGATGTCTGATGACAGATGACAGATGACAGATGACAGATGACAGATGACAGATGACAGATGACAGATGACAGATGACAGACGACAGATGACAGATGACATATGACAGATGACAGATGACAGATGACAGATGACAAATGACAAATGACAGATGACAGATGACAGATAACAGATGACAGATGACAGATGACAGATGACAGATGACAGATGACAGATGACAAATGACAAATGACAGATGACAGATGACAGATGACAAATGACAAATGACAGATGACAGATGACAGATGACAGATGACAGATGACAGATGACAGATGACAGATGACAGATGACAGTGACAGATGACAGATGACAGATGACAGATGACAGATGACAAATGACAGATGACAGATGACAGATGACAGACGACAGATGACAGATGACAGTTGACAGATGACAGATGACAGATGACAGATGACAGATGACAGATGACAGATGACAGATGACAGATGACAGATGACAGATGACAGATGACAGATGACAGATGACAGATGACAGATGACAGATGACAGATGACTGATGACTGATGACAGATGACAGATGACAGATGACAGATGACAGATGACAGATGACAGATGACAGATGACAGATGACAGATGACAGATGACAGATGACAGATGACAGATGACAGATGACAAATGATAGATGACAGATGACAGATGATAGATGACAGATGAGAGACGAAAGACGACAGATGACAGATGACAGATAACAGATGACAGATGACAGTTGACAGATGATAGAGGACAGGTGACGAGTGACATATGATAGGTCACAGATGATAGATGACAGATGACAGATGACAGGTGACAGGTGACATATGATAGGTCACAAATGACAGATGACAGATGACAGATGACAAATGACAAATGACAAATGACAGATGACAGATGACAGATGACAGATGACAGATGACAGATGACAGATGACAGATGACAGATGACAGATGACAGATGACAGATGACAGATGACAGATGACAGATGACAGATGACAGATGACAGATGACAGATGACAGATGACAGATGACAAATGACAGATGACAGATGACAGATAACAGATGACAGATGACAGATGACAGATGACAGATGACAGATGACAGATGACAGATGACAGATGACAGATGACAGATGACAAATGACAGATGACAGATGACAGATGACAGACGACAGATGACAGATGACAGATGACAGATGACAGACGGCAGATGACAGATGACAAATGACAGAGGATAGTTGACAGATGACAGATGACACATGACACATGGCAGATGACTGATGACTGATGACAGATGACAGATGACAGATGACAGATGACAGATGACAGATGACAGATGACAGATGACAGATGACAGATGACAGATGACAGATGACAAATGATAGATGACAGATGATAGACGACAGGTGACAGACGACAGATGACAGATAACAGATGACAGATGACAGATGACAAATGACAGATGACAGATAACAGATGACAGATGACAGATGACAGATGACCGATGACAAATGACAGACGACAGATGACAGATGACAGATGACAGATGACAGATGTCTGATGACAGATGACAGATGACAAATGACAGATGACAGATAACAGATGATAGACGACAGGTGTCATATGACAGATGACAGATAACAGATGAATGATGACAGATGACAGATGACAGATGACAGATGACAGATGACAGATGACAGATGACAGATGACAGATGACAGATGACAGATGACAGATGACAGATGACAGATGACAGATGACAGATGACAGATGACAGATGACAGTGACAGATGACAGATGACAGATGACAGATGACAGATGACAGATGACTGATGACAGGTGACACATGACACATGACAGTTGAGAGACGACAGATGACAATTGACAGATGACAGATGACAGATGACAGATGACACATGACACATGGCAGATGACACATGACTGATGACAGATGACAGATGACGGATGACAGATGACAAATGACAGTTGACAGACGACAGATGGCAATTGACATATGACAGATGACAGATGACAGAAGACAGATGACAAATGACAGGTGACAGATGTCTGATGACAGATGACAGATGGCAGATGAGAGATGACAAATGACAGATGACAGATGACAGATGACAGATGACAGATGACAGATGACAGATGACAGATGACAGATGACTGATGGCAGATGACAGATGACAGATGACAGATGACCGATGACAAATGACAGACGACAGATGACAGATGACAGATGACAGATGACAGATGACAAATGGCAGGTGACAGATGTCTGATGACAGATGACAGATGGCAGATGAGAGATGACAAATGACAGATGACAGATGACAGATGACAGATGACAGATGACAGATGACAGATGACTGATGACAGATGACAGATGACAGATGACAGATGACCGATGACAAATGACAGACGACAGATGACAGATGACAGATGACAGATGACAGATGACAGATGACAGATGACAGATGACAGATGACAGATGACAGATGACAGATGATAGACGACAGGTGACAGACGACAGATGACAGATAACAGATGACAGATGACAGATGACAAATGACAGATGACAGATAACAGATGACAGATGACAGATGACGGATGACCGATGACAAATGACAGACGACAGATGACAGATGACAGATGACAGATGACAGATGACAGATGACAGATGACAGATGACAGATGACAGATGACAGATGACAGATGACAGATGATAGACGACAGGTGACATACGACAGATGACAGATAACAGATGATAGATGACAGATGACAAATGACAGATGACAGATAACAGATGATAGACGACAGGTGTCATATGACAGATGACAGATAACAGATGAATGATGACAGATGACAGATGACAGATGACAGATGACAGATGACAGATGACAGATGACAGATGACAGATGACAGATGACAGATGACAGATGACAGATGACAGATGACAGATGACAGATGACAGATGACAGATGACAGATGACAGATGACAGATTACAGATGATAGTGACAGATGACAGATGACAGATGACAGATGACAAATGACAGATGACTGATGACAGATGACAGATGACAGATGACAGATGACCGATGACAAATGACAGACGACAGATGACAGATGACAGATGACAGATGACAGATGACAGATGACAGATGACAGATGACAGATGACTGATGACAGATGACAGATGACAGATGACAGATGACAAATGACAGACGACAGATGATAGATGACAGATGACAGATGACAGATGATAGACGACAGGTGTCATACGACAGATTACAGATAACAGATGACAGATGACAGATGACAAATGACAGATGACAGATAACAGATGATAGACGACAGGTGTCATATGACAGATGACAGATAACAGATGACAGATGACAGATGACAGATGACAGATGACAGATGACAGATGACAGATGACAGATGACAGATGACAGATGACAGATGACAGATGACAGATGACAGATGACAGATGACAGATGACAGATGACAGATGACAGATGAAAGATGACAGATGACAGGTGACACATTACACATGACAGTTGACAGACGACAGATGACAATTGACAGATGACAGATGACAGATGACAAATGAAAAATGACAAACGACAGATGACAAATGACAGATGACAGATGACAAATGACAGATGACAGATGACAGATGACAGATGACAGATGACAGATGACAGATGACAGATGACAGATGACAGATGACAGATGACAGATGACAGATAACAGATGACAGATGACAAATGACAGACGACAGATGATAGATGACAGATGACAGATGACAGATGATAGACGACAGGTGTCATACGACAGATTACAGATAACAGATGACAGATGACAGATGACAAATGACAGATGACAGATAACAGATGATAGACGACAGGTGTCATATGACAGATGACAGATAACAGATGACAGATGACAGATGACAGATGACAGATGACAGATGACAGATGACAGATGACAGATGACAGATGACAGATGACAGATGACAGATGACAGATGACAGATGACAGATGACAGATGACAGATGACAGATGACAGATGACAGATGACAGATGACAGATGACAGATGACAGATGACAGATGACAGATGACAGATGACAGATGACAGATGACAGATGACAGATGACAGATGACAGATGACAGATGACAGATGACAGATGACAGATGACAGATGACAGATGACAGATGACAGATGACAGATGACAGATGACAGATGACAGATGACAGATGACAGATGACAGATGACAGATGACAGATGACAGATGACAGATGACAGATGACAGATGACAGATGACAGTGACAGATGACAGATGACAGATGACAGATGACAGATGACAGATGACAGATGACTGATGACAGGTGACACATGACACATGACAGTTGAGAGACGACAGATGACAATTGACAGATGACAGATGACAGATGACAGATGACACATGACACATGGCAGATGACACATGACTGATGACAGATGACAGATGACGGATGACAGATGACAAATGACAGTTGACAGACGACAGATGGCAATTGACATATGACAGATGACAGATGACAGAAGACAGATGACAAATGACAGGTGACAGATGTCTGATGACAGATGACAGATGACAGATGAGAGATGACAAATGACAGATGACAGATGACAGATGACAGATGACAGATGACAGATGACAGATGACAGATGACTGATGGCAGATGACAGATGACAGATGACAGATGACCGATGACAAATGACAGACGACAGATGACAGACGATAGATGACAGGTGACAGACGACAGATGACAGATAACAGATTACAGATGACAGATGACAAATGACAGATGACAGATAACAGATGACAGATGACAGATGACAGGTGACAGATGTCTGATGACAGATGACAGATGACAGATGAGAGATGACAAATGACAGATGACAGATGACAGATGACAGATGACAGATGACAAATGGCAGGTGACAGATGTCTGATGACAGATGACAGATGGCAGATGAGAGATGACAAATGACAGATGACAGATGACAGATGACAGATGACAGATGACTGATGACAGATGACAGATGACAGATGACAGATGACAGATGATAGATGACAGGTGACAGACGACAGATGACAGATAACAGATGACAGATGACAGATGACAAATGACAGATGACAGATAACAGATGACAGATGACAGATGACGGATGACCGATGACAAATGACAGACGACAGATGACAGATGACAGATGACAGATGACAGATGACAGATGACAGGTGACAGATGTCTGATGACAGATGACAGATGACAGATGAGAGATGACAAATGACAGATGACAGATGACAGATGACAGATGACAGATGACAAATGGCAGGTGACAGATGTCTGATGACAGATGACAGATGGCAGATGAGAGATGACAAATGACAGATGACAGATGACAGATGACAGACGACAGATGGCAATTGACATATGACAGATGACAGATGACAGATGATAGATGACCGATGACAAATGACAGACGACAGATGACAGATGACAGATGACAGATGACAGATGACAAATGACAGATGACAGATAACAGATGACAGATGACAGATGACAGGTGACAGATGTCTGATGACAGATGACAGATGACAGATGAGAGATGACAAATGACAGATGACAGATGACAGATGACAGATGACAGATGACAAATGGCAGGTGACAGATGTCTGATGACAGATGACAGATGGCAGATGAGATATGACAAATGACAGATGACAGATGACAGATGACAGACGACAGATGGCAATTGACATATGACAGATGACAGATGACAGAAGACAGATGACAAATGACAGGTGACAGATGTCTGATGACAGATGACAGATGACAGATGAGAGATGACAAATGACAGATGACAGATGACAGATGACAGATGACAGATGACAAATGGCAGGTGACAGATGTCTGATGACAGATGACAGATGGCAGATGAGAGATGACAAATGACAGATGACAGATGACAGATGACAGATGACAGATGACAGATGACTGATGACAGATGACAGATGACAGATGATAGATGACCGATGACAAATGACAGACGACAGATGACAGATGACAGATGACAGATGACAGATGACAGATGACAGATGACAGATGATAGATGACAGGTGACAGACGACAGATGACAGATAACAGATGACAGATGACAGATGACAAATGACAGATGACAGATAACAGATGACAGATGACAGATGACGGATGACCGATGACAAATGACAGACGACAGATGACAGATGACAGATGACAGATGACAGATGACAGATGACAGATGACAGATGACAGATGACAGATGACAGATGACAGATGATAGACGACAGGTGACATACGACAGATGACAGATAACAGATGATAGATGACAGATGACAAATGACAGATGACAGATAACAGATGATAGACGACAGGTGTCATATGACAGATGACAGATAACAGATGAATGATGACAGATGACAGATGACAGATGACAGATGACAGATGACAGATGACAGATGACAGATGACAGATGACAGATGACAGATGACAGATGACAGATGACAGATGACAGATGACAGATGACAGATGACAGATTACAGATGATAGTGACAGATGACAGATGACAGATGACAGATGACAGATGACAGATGACTGATGACAGATGACAGATGACAGATGACAGATGACCGATGACAAATGACAGACGACAGATGACAGATGACAGATGACAGATGACAGATGACAGATGACAGATGACAGATGACTGATGACAGATGACAGATGACAGATGACAGATGACAAATGACAGACGACAGATGATAGATGACAGATGACAGATGACAGATGATAGACGACAGGTGACATACGACAGATGACAGATAACAGATGACAGATGACAGATGACAAATGACAGATGACAGATAACAGATGATAGACGACAGGTGTCATATGACAGATGACAGATAACAGATGAATGATGACAGATGACAGATGACAGATGACAGATGACAGATGACAGATGACAGATGACAGATGACAGATGACAGATGACAGATGACAGATGACAGATGACAGATGACAGATGACAGATGACAGAAGACAGATGACAGTTGACAGATGACAGATGACAGATGATAGATGACATATGACAGATGACAGATGACAGATGACAGATGACAGATGACAGATGACAGATGACAGATGACAGATGACAGATGACAGATGACAGGTGGCAGATGACAGATGACAGATGGCAGATTAAACATGACACATGGCAGATGACATATGACAGATGACGGATGACAGATGACAGATGACAGATGACAGATGACAGATGACAGATGACAGATGACAGATGACAGACGACAGATGACAATTGACAGATGACAGATGACAGATGACAGATGACAGATGACAGATGACAGATGACAGATGACAGATGACACATGACACATGGCAGATGACAGATGACTGATGACAGATGACGGATGACAGATGGCAGATGACAAATGACGGTTGACAGACGACAGATGACAATTGACAGATGACAGATGACAGATGACAGATGACAGATGACATATGACGTATGACAGAAGACAGATGACAGATGAGAGATGACAGAAGACAGATGACAGATGACAGATGGCAGATTAAACATGACACATGGCAGATGACATATGACAGATGGCAGATGACAGATGACAGATGACAGATGACAGATGACAGATGACAGATGACAGATGACAGATGACAGATGACAGATGACAGACGACAGATGACAATTGACAGATGACAGATGACAGATGACAGATGACAGATGACATATGACAGAAGACAGATGACAGATGACAGATGACACATGACAGATGACAGATGACAGATGACAGATGACAGATGACTGATGACAGATGACAGATGACAGGTGACAGATGACAGATGACAGATGACAGATGACAGATGACAGATGACAGATGACAGATGACAGATGACAGATGACAGATGACAGATGACAGATGACAGATGACAAATGACACATGACACATGGCAGATGACAGATGACTGATGACAGATGACGGATGACAGATGACAGATGACAGATGACAGATGACAGATGACAGATGACAGATGACAGATGACAGATGACAGATGACAGATGACAGATGACAGATGACAGATGACAGATGACAGATGACAGATGACAGATGACAGATGACATATGACATATGACAGAAGACAGATGACAGATGACAGATGACAGATGACAGATGACAGATGACAGATGACAGATGACAGATGACAGATGACAGATGACAAATGACACATGACACATGGCAGATGACAGATGACTGATGACAGATGACGGATGACAGATGACAGATGACAGATGACAGATGACAGATGACAGATGACAGATGACATATGACATATGACAGAAGACAGATGACAGATGACAGATGACAGATGACAGATGACAGATGACAGATGACAGATGACAGATGACAGATGACAGATGACAGATGACAGATGACAGATGACAGATAACAGATGACAGATGACAATTGACAGATGACAGATGACAGATGACAGATGATAGATGACAGATGACAGATGACAGATGACAGATGACAGATGACAGATGACGGATGACAGATGACAGATGACAGATGACAGATGACAGATGACAGATGACAGATGACAGATGACAGATGACAGATGACAGATGACAGATGACAGATGACAGGTGACAGATGGCAGATGACAGATGACAGATGACAAATGACAGATGACAGATAACAGATGACAGATGACAGATGACAATTGACAGATGACAGATGACAGGTGACAGATGACAGATGACAGATGACAGATGACAGATGACAGATGACAGATGACAGATGACAGATGACAGATGACAGATGACAAATGACACATGACACATGGCAGATGACAGATGACTGATGACAGATGACGGATGACAGATGACAGATGACAGATGACAGATGACAGATGACAGATGACGGATGACAGATGACAGATGACAGATGACAGATGACAGATGACAGGTGACAGATGGCAGATGACAGATGACAGATGACAAATGACAGATGACAGATAACAGATGACAGATGACAGATGACAATTGACAGATGACAGATGACAGGTGACAGATGACAGATGACAGATGACAGATGACAGATGACAGATGACAGATGACAGATGACAGATGACAGATGACAGATGACAGATGACAGATGACAGATGACAGATGACAAATGACACATGACACATGGCAGATGACAGATGACTGATGACAGATGACGGATGACAGATGACAGATGACAGATGACAGATGACAGATGACAGATGACAGATGACAGATGACACATGACAGATGACAGATGACAGATGACAGATGACAGATGACAGATGACAGATGACAGATGACATGTGACAGAAGACAGATGACAGATGACAGATGACAGACGACAGATGTCTGATGACAGATGACAGATGACACATGGCAGATGACAGATGACACATGGCAGATGACAGATGACAGATGACAGATGACAGATGACAGATGACAGATGACAGATGACAGATGACAGATGACAGATGACAGATGACAGATGACAGATGACAGATGACAGATGACAGATGACAGATGACAGATGACAGATGACAGATGACAGATGACAGATGACAGATGACAGATGACAGATGACAGATGACAGATGACAGATGACAGATGACAGATGACAGATGACATATGACATATGACAGAAGACAGATGACAGATGACAGATGACAGATGACAGATGACAGATGACAGATGACAGATGACAGATGACAGATGACAGATGACAGATGACAGATGACAGATGGCAGATGACAGATGACAGATGACAGATGACAGATGACAGCTGACAGATGACAGATGACATATGACATATGACAGAAGACAGATGACAGATGACAGATGACAGATGACAGATGACAGATGACAGATGACAGATGACAGATGACAGATGACAGATGACAGATGACAGATGACAGATGACAGATAACAGATGACAGATGACAATTGACAGATGACAGATGACAGATGACAGATGATAAATGACAGATGACAGATGACAGATGACAGATGACAGATGACAGATGACAGATGACAGATGACACATGACACATGGCAGATGACAGATGACAGATGACAGATGACAGATGACAGATGACAGATGACAGATGACAGATGACAGATGACAGATGACAGATGACAGATGACAGATGACAGATGACAGATGACAGATGACAGATGACACATGACAGATGACAGATGACAGATGACAGATGACAGATGACAGATGACAGATGACAGATGACAGATGACAGATGACAGATGACAGATGACAGATGACAGATGACAGATGACAGATGACAGATGACAGATGACAGATGACAGATGACAGATGACAGATGACAGATGACAATTGACAGATGACAGATGACAGATGACAGATGACATATGACATATGACAGAAGACAGATGACAAATGACGGTTGACAGACGACAGACGACAGATGACAATTGACAGATGACAGATGACAGATGACAGATGACAGATGACAGATGACAGATGACAGATGACAGATGACAGATGACAGATGACAGATGACAGATGACAGATGACAGATGACAGATGACAGATGACAGATGACAGATGACAGATGACAGATGACAGATGACAGATGACAGATGACAGATGACAGATGACAGATGACAGATGACAGATGACAGATGACAGATGACAGATGACAGATGACAGATGACAGATGACAGATGACAGATGACAGATGACAGATGACAGATGACAGATGACAGATGACAGATGACAGATGACAGATGCCAGATGACAGATGACAGATGACAGATGACAGATGACAGATGACTGATGACAGATGACATATGACATATGACAGAAGACAGATGACAAATGACGGTTGACAGACGACAGACGACAGATGACAATTGACAGATGACAGATGACAGATGACAGATGACAGATGACAGATGACAGATGACAGATGACAGATGACAGATGACAGATGACAGATGACAGATGACAGATGACAGATGACAGATGACAGATGACAGATGACAGATGACAGATGACAGATGACAGATGACAGATGACAGATGACAGATGACAGATGACAGATGACAGATGACAGATGACAGATGACAGATGACAGATGACAGATGACAGATGACAGATGACAGATGACAGATGACAGATGACAGATGACAGATGACAGATGACAGATGACAGATGACAGATGACAGATGACAGATGACAGATGACAGATGACAGATGACAGATGACAGATGACAGATGACAGATGACAGATGACAGATGACAGATGACAGATGACAGATGACAGATGACAGATGACAGATGACAGATAACAGATGACAGATGACAGATGACAATTGACAGATGACAGATGACAGATGACTGATGACAGATGACATATGACATATGACAGAAGACAGATGACAAATGACGGTTGACAGACGACAGACGACAGATGACAATTGACAGATGACAGATGACAGATGACAGATGACAGATGACAGATGACAGATGACAGATGACAGATGACAGATGACAGATGACAGATGACAGATGACAGATGACAGATGACAGATGACAGATGACAGATGACAGATGACAGATGACAGATGACAGATGACAGATGACAGATGACAGATGACAGATGACAGATGACAGATGACAGATGACAGATGACAGATGACAGATGACTGATGACAGATGACATATGACATATGACAGAAGACAGATGACAAATGACGGTTGACAGACGACAGACGACAGATGACAATTGACAGATGACAGATGACAGATGACAGATGACAGATGACAGATGACAGATGACAGATGACAGATGACAGATGACAGATGACAGATGACAGATGACAGATGACAGATGACAGATGACAGATGACAGATGACAGATGACAGATGACAGATGACAGATGCCAGATGACAGATGACAGATGACAGATGACAGATGACAGATGACAGATGACAGATAACAGATGACAGATGACAGATGACAATTGACAGATGACAGATGACAGATGACTGATGACAGATGACATATGACATATGACAGAAGACAGATGACAAATGACGGTTGACAGACGACAGACGACAGATGACAATTGACTGATGACAGATGACAGATGACAGATGACAGATGACAGATGACAGATGACAGATGACAGATGACAGATGACAGATGACAGATGACAGATGACAGATGACAGATGACAGATGACAGATGACAGATGACAGATGACATATGACATATGACAGAAGACAGATGACAAATGACGGTTGACAGACGACAGACGACAGATGACAATTGACAGATGACAGATGACAGATGACAGATGACAGATGACAGATGACAGATGACAGATGACAGATGACAGATGACAGATGACAGATGACAGATGACAGATGACAGATGACAGATGACAGATGACAGATGACAGATGACATATGACAGAAGACAGATGACAGATGACAGAAGACAGATGACAGATGACAGATGACAGATGACAGATGACAGATGACAGATGACAGATGACAGATGACAGATGACAGATGACAGATGACATATGACATATGACAGAAGACAGATGACAAATGACGGTTGACAGACGACAGACGACAGATGACAATTGACAGATGACAGATGACAGATGACAGATGACAGATGACAGATGACAGATGACAGATGACAGATGACAGATGACAGATGACAGATGACAGATGACAGATGACAGATGACAGATGACAGATGACAGATGACAGATGACAGATGACAGATGACAGATGACAGATGACAGATGACAGATGACAGATGACAGGTGGCAGATGACAGATGACAGGTGACAGATGGCAGATTAAACATGAAACAATGCAGATGACATATGACAGATGACAGATGACAGATGACAGATGACAGATGACAGATGACAGATGACAGATGACAGATGACAGATGACAGATGACAGATGACAGATGACAGATGACAGATGACAGATGACAGACGACAGATGACACATGACACATTACACATGGCATATGACAGATGACTGATGACAGATGACGGATGACAGATGACAGATGACAGATGACAGATGACAGATGACAGATGACAGATGACAGATGACAGATGACAGATGACAGAAGACAGATGACAGTTGACAGATGACAGATGACAGATGACAGATAATAAACGACAGATGACAGATGACAGATGACAGATGACAGATGACAGATGACAGATGACAGATGACAGATGACAGATGACATATGACAGATGACAGATGACATATGACATATGACAGAAGATAGATGACAGATGACAGATGTCTGATGACAGATGACAGATGACACATGGCAGATGACAGATGACAACATGACAGTTGACAGATGACAGATGACAGATGACAGATGACAGATGACAGATGACAGATGACAGATGACAGATGACAGATGACAGATGACAGATGACAGATGACAGATGACACATGACACATGGCATATGACAGATGACTGATGACAGATGACGGATGACAGATGACAGATGACAGATGACAGATGACAGATGACAGATGACAGATGACAGATGACAGATGACAGATGACAGATGACAGATGACAGATGACAGATGACAGATGACAGATGACAGATGACAGATGACAGATGACAGATGACAGATGACAGATGATAGATGACAGATGACAGATGACAGATGACAGATGAGAGATGACAGATGACAGATGACAGATGACAGATGACAGATGACAGGTGACAGATGACAGATGACAGATGACAGATGACAGATGACAGATGACAGATGACAGATGACAGATGACAGATGACATATGACATATGACAGAAGACAGATGACAGATGACAGATGACAGATGTCTGATGACAGATGACAGATGACACATGGCAGATGACAGATGACAGATGACAACATGACAGTTGACAGATGACAGATGACAGATGACAGATGACAGATGACAGATGACAGATGACAGATGACAGATGACAGATGACAGATGACAGATGACAGATGACAGATGACACATGGCATATGACAGATGACTGATGACAGATGACGGATGACAGATGACAGATGACAGATGACAGATGACAGATGACAGATGACAGATGACAGATGACAGATGACAGATGACAGATGACAGATAACAGATGACAGATGACAGATGACAGATGACAGATGACAGATGACAGATGACAGATGACAGATGACAGATGACAGATGACAGATGACAGATGACAGATGACAGATGACAGATGACAGATGACAGATGACAGATGACAGATGACAGATGACAGATGACAGAAGACAGATGACAGAAGACAGATGACAGTTGACAGATGACAGATGACAGATGACAGATGACAGATGACAAATGACAGATGACTGATGACAGATGACAGATGACAGATGACAGATGACAGATGACAGATGACCGATGACATTTGACAGACGACAGATGACAGATGACAGATGACAGATGATAGACGACAGGTGACATACGACAGATGACAGATAACAGATGACAGATGACAGATGACAAATGACAGATGACAGATAACAGATGATAGACGACAGGTGTCATATGACAGATGACAGATAACAGATGAATGATGACAGATGACAGATGACAGATGACAGATGACAGATGACAGATGACAGATGACAGATGACAGATGACAGATGACAGATGACAGATGAGAGATGTCAGATGTCTGATGACAGATGACAGATGGCAGATGACAACATGACAGTTGACAGACGACAGATGCTAATTGACAGATGACAGATGACAGATGACAGATGACAGATGACAGATGACAGATGACAGATGACAGATGACAAATGATAGATGACAGGTGACAGATGACAGACGACAGATGACAGATGACAGATGACAGATGACAGATGACAGATGACAGATGACAGATGACAGATGACAGATGACAGATGACAGATGACAGATGACAGATGACAGATGACAGATGACAGATGACAGATGACAGATGACAGATGACAGATGACAAATGACAGATGACAGATGACAGGTGGCAGATGACAGATGACAGATGGCAGATTAAACATGACACATGGCAGATGACATATGACAGATGACAGATGACAGATGACAGATGACAGATGACAGATGACAGATGACAGATGACAGATGACAGATGACAGATGACAGATGACAGGTGACAGATGACAGATGACAGATGACAGATGACAGATGACAGATGACAGATAACAGATGACAGATGACAATTGACAGATGACAGATGACAGATGACAGATGACAGATGACAGATGACAGATGACAGATGACAGATGACAGTTGACAGATGACAGATGACAGATGACAGATGACAGATGACAGATGACAGATGACAGATGACAGATGACAGATTACAGATGACAGATGACAGATGACAGATGACAGATGACAGATGACACATGACACATGGCAGATGACAGATGACTGATGACAGATGGCGGATGACAGATGACAGATGACAAATGACGGTTGACAGACGACAGACGACAGATGACAATTGACAGATGACAGATGACAGATGACAGATGACAGATGACAGATGACAGATGACAGATGACAGATGACAGATGACAGATGACAGATGACAGATGACAGATGACAGATGACAGATGACAGATGACAGATGACAGATGACAGATGACAGATGACAGATGACAGATGACAGATGACAGATGACAGATGACAGATGACAGATGACAGATGACAGATGACAGATGACAGATGACAGATGACAGATGACAGATGACATATGACATATGACAGAAGACAGATGACAGATGACAGATGACAGATGACAGATGACAGATGACAGATGACAGATGACAGATGACAGATGACAGATGACAGATGACAGATAACAGATGACAGATGACAATTGACAGATGACAGATGACAGGTGACAGATGACAGATGACAGATGACAGATGACAGATGACAGATGACAGATGACATATGACATATGACAGAAGACAGATGACAGATGACAGATGACACATGACAGATGACAGATGACAGATGACAGATGACAGATGACAGATGACAGATGATAGATGACAGATGACAGATGACAGATGACAGATGACAGATGACAGATGACAGATGACAGATGACAGATGACAGATGACAGATGACAGATGACAGATGACAGATGACAAATGACACATGACACATGGCAGATGACAGATGACTGATGACAGATGACGGATGACAGATGACAGATGACAGATGACAGATGACAGATGACAGATGACAGATGACAGATGACAGATGACAGATGACAGATGACAGATGACAGATGACAGATGACAGATGACAGATGACAGATGACAGATGACAGATGACAGATGACAGATGACATATGACATATGACAGAAGACAGATGACAGATGACAGATGACAGATGACAGATGACAGATGACAGATGACAGATGACAGATGACAGATGACAGATGACAGATGACAGATGACAGATAACAGATGACAGATGACAGGTGACAGATGGCAGATGACAGGTGGCAGATGGCAGATGACAGATGACAGATGACAAATGACAGATGACAGATAACAGATGACAGATGACAATTGACAGATGACAGATGACAGGTGACAGATGACAGATGACAGATGACAGATGACAGATGACAGATGACAGATGACAGATGACAAATGACACATGACACATGGCAGATGACAGATGACTGATGACAGATGACGGATGACAGATGACAGATGACAGATGACAGATGACAGATGACAGATGACAGATGACAGATGACAGATGACAGATGACAGATGACAGATGACACATGACAGATGACAGATGACATGTGACAGAAGACAGATGACAGATGACAGATGACAGATGACAGATGACAGACGACAGATGTCTGATGACAGATGACAGATGACAGATGACAGATGACAGATGACAGATGACAGATGACAGATGACAGATGACAGATGACAGATGACAGATAACAGATGACAGATGACAATTGACAGATGACAGATGACAGATGACAGATGACAGATGATAGATGACAGATGACAGATGACAGATAACAGATGACAGATGACAGATGACAGATGACAGATGACAGATGACAGATGACAGATGACAGATGACACATGACACATGGCAGATGACAGATGACAGATGACAGATGACAGATGACAGATGACAGATGACAGATGACAGATGACAGATGACAGATGACAGATGACAGATGACAGATGACAGATGACAGATGACAGATGACAGATGACAGATGACAGATGACAGATGACAGATGACAAATGACAGATGACAGATGACAGATGACAGATGACATATGACATATGACAGAAGACAGATGACAGATGACAGATGACAGATGACAGATGACAGATGACAGATGACAGATGACAGATGACAGATGACAAATGCAGATGACAGATGACAGATGACAGATGACAGATGACAGATGACAGATGACAGATGACAGATGACAGATGACAGATGACAGATGACACATGACACATGGCAGATGACAGATGACAGATGACAGATGACAGATGACAGATGACAGATGACAGATGACAGATGACAGATGACAGATGACAGATGACAGATGACAGATGACAGATGACAGATGACAGATGACAGATGACAGATGACAGATGACAGATGACAGATGACAGATGACAGATGACAGATGACAGATGACATATGACATATGACAGAAGACAGATGACAGATGACAGATGACAGATGACAGATGACAGATGACAGATGACAGATGACAGATGACAGATGACAGATGACAGATGACAGATGACAGATGACAGATGACAGATGACAGATGACAGATGACAGATGACAGATGACAGATGACAGATGACAGATGACAGATGACAGATGACAGATGACAGATGACAGATGACAGATGACAGATGACAGATGACAGATGACAGATGACAGATGACAGATGACAGATGACAGATGCCAGATGACAGATGACAGATGACAGATGACAGATGACAGATAACAGGTGACAGATGACAATTGACAGATGACAGATGACAGATGACAGATGACAGATGACAGATGACAGATGACAGATGACAGATGACAAATGACAGATGACAGATGACAGATGACAGATGACAGATGTCTGATGACAGATGACAGATGACAAATGACAGATGACAGATGACAGATGACAGATGACAGATGACAGATGACAGATGACAGATGACAGATGACAGATGACAGATGACAGATGACAGATGATAGATGACAGATGACAGATGACAGATGACAGATGACAGATGACAAATGACAAATGACAGATGACTGATGACAGATGACAGATGACAGATGACAGATGACAGATGACAGATGACCGATGACAAATGACAGACGACAGATGACAGATGACAGATGACAGATGACAGATGACAGATGACAGATGACAGATGACAGATGATAGACGACAGGTGACATACGACAGATGACAGATAACAGATGACAGATGACAGATGACAAATGACAGATGACAGATAACAGATGATAGACGACAGGTGTCATATGACAGATGACAGATAACAGATGAATGATGACAGATGACAGATGACAGATGACAGATGACAGATGACAGATGACAGATGACA